>NW_027185274.1:7845000-8182500 GCF_022577435.1 Embiotoca jacksoni
ACCCAGCCATCAAGCATCTGTGAGTGAACAGTTTGATATCACTGGTCCACACCCACATAGACGGTCAAAGGGAAGTTTCTTATCACGGTAAACAGCCTGAGGAATATAATCACATGCTGTTTTATAACTCCATGTATACAATAAAAGGAGCAAAGAGGGAAGTCTGTGTTGGAGTTGGCTGATGCCAGATGAAGAGCTTACAACTCTAAGACCTGCACGGACTTCCCTTGCTGCAAGTAAAACTCAAGCCTTGTGTTTGTCTGACTGTGGGTTTGATTCTTATTCTATCAGCGCTATGTTATAGTTCTGAACCTAACACTGCTCAGTAGGATCCTCCAACCCCTCCCACCCTGGTGCACTGGTGCCTCAACAACATCAAGCACAGTATCCACTTAGCACTTTCAAAATAATACTACCAATTTAATAACCTATTATTGATCCCAGTGGAGGAGCACAAGCCTAAATCGTCCTGCTTAATTATTTACTTTTCACTCTTGCATTTAATAGCAATACTGAACAAGAAAATGTCAGTAAATAAGGATTTCTGCTCAGAGGTAATGACAGATTAGCTGGCCAACACTGCTGATTATTTAATTTAAGTGAAGAAAGTTGACATCTCAACATACAGTATGTCATGTGAAAAAGTAAGAACATCTCATGGTAATTATGGACTCAAAGCAAACATTTAATCCTCTTTGAAACAGTGCATATTCATAAAGGGGGTATACTCAAACAAATGATGTAATTTAAACAAATTTAAAAACAACACAGATCAGTCACCTAGATATTTTGTATGTTTTGACCTGTTGTATTTCCTGTTTTATTTTGAAGTGTTCACCTGTCATGTCATTTCAGTTCCTGCGCTCCTGTGTCTCCTGCTCACTTGATTTGTCACACCTGCGTCAATTTACTCACCTTCCCCTGTGGTCTTAAACCTTATTCACGCCATTTTTTGTCATATCCAGATTAAATCCAGATTGTTTTTTTTTTCAAGGTCTGGACAGCTAAATAAAGTGACCAGCAATCATGTCATATTTTATTATTGCATTACTGTTTCTGATGCATTAAACATCATTTTCATGATGAAGGTGCAGTAAATCTCACCAGGTTGACAAAATCAGTTTAAAAAAATACAATGATGAAGACTTAATCAGAATCTCTTGAATATATGTTTTGTTGAAAATCAGTATTTACTTTAAATAAACAGGTTGAATCTGGATTTAAAGCAGAAACCGCTTTGAAGCCTTTAAAAGTTCATTTTGTTTGGTGGCATGTGTTGCTAAACAACGATTGGTGTTGACTAAGCGATAACAGAAACAGACACAATATATCTGAGCTTTTCTGTTTCAATTTTAGGTACTAATACGGTTTAAAATGTACTTCTTTTGCTTTAAATGACAGAGTTGATGATCATCTCTCACATGTACCCAAGGCCCCCTACTCCGGAAGCATCAGTGAGCTTCAACAGGAAATAGGTTGTGACAAATAGTTGTCTCAGGTCCTTTATAGCTTTAATTCACATGTTGAATGTGTAAACTGTGATTACTTGTACATTTGAATGTACTTTTTGACATGATCATTCATTCAATGTGAAAAAGTAACGGTGGTGTCAAACATAAGGTTTATGCATTTCCAATAAATGGACTCACTTACTGAAATCTGATGGTCTTGTGGTTTTGTCCCGTGACACTCGGAGGAAGTAAAACTGCTTCACCATATTGCTGTTCACACTGTACGAAATGCTGACGATGGATGCTGACAAGTGGACTTTCCTTATAGCCATGTGCTTCATTTGTGTGTCTTCAAATGGTGAGTCCTAAAGAGAAATTAAAGTGTGAAAATATTCTACGACTTAAAATGTTTAATAAATAAACCACCAGTTTTACAATTTGTAAATTGTATATTCTCTTTAAGTTATCTTTGAATTCTTTTGGTTTGATATATACTGAGCCTTTCACAAATCTGTTGATGTCCATGAAGTCCATATAATTATTTCATAAAATCTCACATAAACTCATGTTTGATTTGTAGATAAACAGATATTCAGCACAAATAAAAACATATTTTCTACTAAACCGAAATAAATCAGGCTGTCTCTTGGCAAAACATATATTCCGATTGTCCAATGTTGTGGATCATATCCATTGTTAACGTGATGAAATGCATTTTGTTTGTTTGTCCCAACTTTTTTGAGATGTGTTGCTGGCATCAAATTCAAAATAAGAATATATTTTTTATAAAACAATAACATTTCTCAGTTTTAATAGTTTAATAGTTTGGTCTATTTGCAATTACATGTGGGTTTATGTGATTTACAAATCATTGCATTCTGTTTTTATTTACATATTACACTGTTTGATTTCACATATCTAATTTTAGCTTAAGTGTTTGTGTATTGACCTAAGATATTTTCAGTACCATGTTGTCAATTGTTTAATGTTAGAACCGTTAAAACAGTTTTCACTTTTAAACATATATTAATTGATAATGGACTAATTATTTAGACTCGGTAAGCAGATGAACTTGTGTTAATGTGGTTTTATATTTTCTACTTTTCTCTGCTTAATTGTTCTTTGTAATAAATCTAACTCCAGTTAGATTCGATGAATTTATTCCCAACGCTGACAGTTTATTTGAAGATGTGAAGACATGAGATAAAAGAGAGGAGAGTTTCTGCTGTTGGAGCTCTTATTTATGTGACCATGAAATAAGTGACCTAAACTTCTTATCTTGTTTCACTCTTCCCATTCAGATATGCAGCCCTATGAAGAATCTTGTGAGCAGGATTTTTGTGAAACGTACAAACTCAGTGCTCCACTTGGCTCCTCTGTGCTCCTATCATGCCACTTCGAAACACCTAGCCCCGACAGGGTGACATGGGCCCACATTTCTAGGGTGGACCTGGTCCAGCTCTCATCTGGGGGGCGTATTAAGTTCCTGGACCCCCGATATGGCCGAGTGAAAGCTTTCCCGAACCAGGGCTCAGAAGGAAACTACTCCATCTGCATTGATGGGCTTAAAAACTCGGACCTGGGCTGTTACCGCTGCAAGCAGGGGGATTACTGTTTTCAAGTGGAGGTGTTTGCAAAGAGAAGTAAGTGTAGTTCTATTTGCAGTGTTTTACTTTCCATGGTCAAAAACCTCAAAGGCCAAGCACATGAGAGGAAGAGTGATTGAGCTATTGTTTCCTTTGCAACATGTCTCTAAAAAAAACCCACAACTTTTGCAGGTACACTGAGCGACAAGATGTGGCTACTGATTTACATCTGTGCTGGTGGGGCTGCTCTCCTGCTGAGTGTCTGCTGCTACTTCTGCTGCAGGAAATGCATGGGTGAGCACCTGCCCTCTCCGCCACTCTCAGTACATAAAGCAGATATTGTTATTGCTGGACTCAATAGATGGATGCATGGACTGTTCATTTAACAAACTTTCTGTATCTATTTTAGTGCTCTGTGACAAAACACAGGGTGATGCAAACCATGCTGCAGGTATTGAGGGTAAGTAATAATTTCAACAGCACCAGCTTACTGCAGACTGTTGCCTGGTGCACGCTAGAGCACAGGACGAACTTTTTATCTTAATTTCTCAAGCTTCAAATCATTTGTTCTTGGTCTCAATTTCTATTTTTTATTTGTGTCAGAGATCCTTACAATTGACTATCCATTATTTTTTTTTAAAACAAAAAAAAAACATGATTTTTGATTTATGTATAAATTATTATTCTCTTGAAGAAAGCACATAAAATTTTAAATAAAAAAAATAAACACCGACAGCAAAAATAAAAATCTCAGTCTGAACCTGTGACATCTGTTACAAATCTAACATAGGAAAGCGCTTGAATAAAAATTAGAAAGCTGTTGCACGCTGTCTCACTTATTGCTGCATAATTTGTTGCCAACAAACAGTTGACATTATGGCTGCAAAATCACCATCGCTGGCCGTTACGTCTCATGATGTACAAATGTATTGTTTGTAACTGGTTTCACTTGTTAAATAGAAGAGCACTCAGTGAGCACAGACCTCCACCAAGGCCCACTGTCCACTCTACTAAATCTCCCCTGTGAAACTTGTGTCCCCGAGTGCTCCATTACAACTGCTTGCTGTGTTAAGTTTGAGCAAGTACATGTGTATCCAAAAGGAATACTGGCACCTGTGAATTTGCATTGTGATACAGTCATTGTATTTGTAGAATGGCCTATGTTTTGCCACTATTGAACTTTACCCCCATTTTAACATGAATGATATTTACAAGGCAAATAGCAATATCTATCAATGTTAATGAAAGTCCAATGCAGGACCGAAGACCGACAACCATTCACTCTTAAAGTTAATTTTTAATTATCACCAAACATGCATGTTTTGGACTGTGGGAAGAAGAACTTGAAGAGAACCCACACAAGCACAGGGAGAAAATGCAAACGCAGAAATATACACAGAAAGGCCTCCAAAAAGTAGCAGGTTCAAACCCTGAACCTTCCTGCTGTGAAGTGACAGTGCTAATCACTGCACCACTGAGCCATGCTGAAAACTAACATATAAATTGGACTTTTTTTAAAACTTGGAATAGTCAGCCTTGTCAACTGTTTTCCTCCTTCTTCCAGTTCTTAACATGCTTTAGGCTAAGCAGCCTACCTACTGGCTTCATACGTGCATTTTTTTTCACAAAGCCAGCCCTTCAGGTTGCTTTATGTAATGTTCCCCTTGCAGGTGCGACTGCTCCACCTGAAGCAGCAGGAGGCAGAGTGCCAGTACGTCAGCAGCAGAGAGGTATTTATCACAATAACAATACAAACGCATAATCATTTCTATAAAGTTTATGGAAATAGGACAAATACTACTTTTGATCTGTTTTATTATAGTATATCTGACCTGCGATTGTTTCACTGACTCAATGAATTTTCTTTTCCTGCAGGAGCAGACAATAATAATCTTGTCTATGGTGCATTCTCTTCTTTCTTTTAAAATCATCTATTAATTATTTCAGGAATCTTACCTCAAACATAACAAATGGTAATTTTCATATTTTTTAAAACAATAGAAAATGATGACCAATATCCAGCCCGTGATAACCCCACCAGGAACCGCGGTGGTCCACCAGAAGTTCAGCAGGATCCAGACTGGACTCAGCCCAGTCAAAGCACCAGTGGGATTTATCCAAACTTGAATCAATTAAACTTTGAAAAGGTGGCGAGTGGGAGAACAAGACAGAGATTTCACATAGGTACTTAATAATGGTCAACATATTTACTGCTGTTTGTAATACTTGTGACTGCAGTATGGAGTAACTCAGTCTTCTCTCAACTCCTCAGAACTCTTCAACAGATTACGGCAAGCAAGTTTCAGTCGACATTATTATGGTAATATGACCATCTTTGATTACATTGCTTCATATCAATTTTGCCAGGTATTTTAATATTCCTTTTTATTACATAGTTAATCATGCTGAACTCAACCAGCAACAAGCTGCGTCAATGCAGGCAGGGAATCATCACACAGGTAGTTTCATTGGATTGGTCTTGCATTATCAGAATTATTTATCTCTGGGAATAAATAATAAATAAATACTTCCAATTTTGACTGATGTGTGTTTTGTTTTCCAACAGGTTTGAAAAAGAAGAAAACCAACAAACGTGAGTGCTGACTTCATCTGTGGAAATGTTAGCGATGAAATTATACTGTGCGCTGATCTGCTCTCCCACGTTTCCACTGTTTCCCTCTCAGAAAGTGAATACAACAACCCGATTTACAACAGGAGCGCCGACGAGTTCAGCCAACTGTAGAGATGCAAGAGTTTCAACGTCATTTGACAATGATGGCTATTGATTATTAATTTACTAGTTACGAGTTTGACTTCTTTGATGGTTTAAGGTGTTACCAGTTTTGATGTATTTTTTGTGGTATTTTTTTGTGGCACTGTATTTCACTGTCTGTACTGCATATGTACGATTGCTGTTTATTAAAGTTCATCAAATAAATAGCTTCACATTACAATTAGTCAAATCCTTTCGGTATTTCGTGTTCTAAAATGTGTGTGTGTGTGTGTGTGTGTGTGTGTGTGTGTGTGTGTGTGTGTGTGTGTGTGTGTGTGTGTGTGTGTGTGTGTGTGTGTGTGTGTGTGAGACGCATGTGTGTGAAGCATGGGTACATGGGTAAAAAAATTTCCCCTCGGGGATTAATAAAGTATATACCTACAGCTGGTAAAGAGGTGGTACTTGCTGGCATAACCTGGTTTTCAAAGTGTCAAAGGCTTTGATGTGGTGCCCAGCGGATATTACCAAGCCATTGCTGTAGCGAAACTGCGCCACTACTTCCTGGGACAAACTGACACCTTAATTATCTTCACAGTTGCTTCCCATGGATGTTTTGTGAAAAGACAAGTAAGCTGAGAAGTCTCATAATCATGTCTGCGTGTTTATTTGTGACACCAATTGTTTACTTTTTCTAATTTTTGTTGTTTCATTCAGTAGAAATATACCACAAGTCTGACTGTAGTCATCATGGCACCTGCAGACAGGGGCAAAGCTAAAATTATTATGTTAATACCTCTAATCTGTGAAAGAAAAATTAAAGGTAATACTTTTTAGATAAAGATCACGACATTATATTTCTGAACTATGTTTAACAATATTTCCTATTGTGTTTTCTACAGAGACAAACAGAAATGATTTTCTGGCCGTATCAGGACAGTTTTTCTGCACCAAAGATGGGTTCAACATTACCATCCCCCAGAATGCCACAGTCCCACCTCTAAACCTGGATGCAGTCTGGATCCCTTCTTGCCAAAACCACAACTGTAGACCCCAAAAAAGGTTCGCTGATGCTGTCACTTTCAACTTTCCATACAATGACTGTGGCACCCAGTCTAGGGTAAATGTAAGAACACACATCCACCAGCCTTCAGATAGGTCAGGAGGTATTTTTTTTGCTGAAGGGTTTGACTTGCAGATTGCAGGAGGGAATATTACCTACTGGATCAACATTGAGGTGAAACAACATACCCAGAGAGGCTTCATACTCCGTGACACTCCTTTCCAGTAAGATGAAGAAAGTGATATACTTGTCTTGCTTTTTGAAGATAGTACACACCAATTTCTGTTTATTTTTTCTTTGTGGGTTTCCTTTCAGTCTTACTGTACAGTGTGGCTTTGCACTGACTAAAATGACTCAACTGGGCATCAAGGTGCAGCAAAACAAATTTGAGTTCCCATCAACATTGCAGAGAAAAAAATTTCCCCTCGGGGATTAATAAAGTATATACATACCTACCTACCTACCTACCAGAGCAAAGGAAGACTAAGAACTGAAATGAGGTTTGCCAAAGGTCAAAGCTTGCCATTTAAAATTTTGGCATTTATATTTCATTTCTCTGTGTTTATTTTTTACATGTTTCTGTATGCATTTTATATTAATGACAATAACTTTAAAATCACTGATGTTACTGTTAAAATGTGTTAGCATGTATAAAGATAAGTCCCTTTTACTTTGAAGGGCAAGTGTCAAACCTGGAGTATACAGTGTGGGTCTCACCGGCTTTTTTTTAATCTGCAGATTCCTCTTGCAGGTCCTTCTATTCCTCCCATGACCCTCCAACACTAACTGAACTTGGCCAACCTGTGTATGTTGAGGTGTTTGTTGTCAAACATGAGGACAAGGACTTGGTGCTGCTGCTGGAGGACTGCTGGGCTACCCCGACTGAGGACCCACATGACCCACAAAGATGGAACCTGCTTGTTAAAGGGTAAAAATGCTTGAAATCAAATAGCAGATTGTGGCAGATGTTATATCTAAAAATAAATTTTAAAAAAAAGCTCAAAAGGGAAACAAGTGAAGTTCCTCTTTGTATCCAATCAAGGTGTCCTTTCACTGGTGATAGCCACAGAACTGTTGTGCTGCCGGTCTCCGGTAAAGAGCTGACATATCCCGCCCTTCACAAATGTTTGAGGTTAAGCTGTTCTCGTTTGTGAAACCGCTAACATTTAAAAACCTGGTATGTAAGAGAAACAGAAAGAAAGAAATAGTATCATTGGATATATTTTTTTAGTCTTTTAGTCTTGATACATTTCTCCTGTTATCTTGCAGGTATATTTCCACTGTGATGCAGAGATATGTAAAGGACCAGATTGCTTACAGCACTGCAGCAGTGGCAAGTGGAATTTCTGCCTA
This sequence comes from Embiotoca jacksoni, assembly GCF_022577435.1. Taxonomy (NCBI): domain Eukaryota; kingdom Metazoa; phylum Chordata; class Actinopteri; family Embiotocidae; genus Embiotoca; species Embiotoca jacksoni. The sequence goes on from NW_027185274.1 coordinate 7,853,164, forward strand.
TTTGTACTTAATGCAGTTTGAAATTTAATTTCTTCTTATCAGAACGGATTGTCTGAGGACAGTCGATATATTGACTGAAAAGCTCCTTGATGTAAATGACACTGGAATATATAACTTGACACATTTGCACATTACGCTGTTAACAACAGCTTATGTTTTTCTATGTCTTTCAGGAAAGCGTAAATTAAGAAGGATCCCACCAGAGCCAGGACACAGGACTTTTTACAATGTAGTCTCTGGTGGACCTCTTCTTTTTGAAGTGTGAATTATCAGAAAAAGCTCTTCACATCATATCTTGAAGAACTGAGATTAGAAACAGTTGAGCCAAAAACTGTGCATGATTTGTGATGAAAATAAATGTATACTAAGACCGTGTGAGACTGTGATAATGACAGCAAAAAAAAAAAAGGAAAATCATTTTAGCCTTTTTATAATAAATATATGAAAAGGCTTACGAAATGTACAACATGGTGACTCTTTAATTTGGGTGGTAAGTGCAGATAGGTGAAGGCTTGTATGTATTAATGTAGATGCATAGTTGATACATCTGAGTTTGGTTTGCTTCAGGTTCAACACCTCACCAAGTGTTTCTAATTGATTTGAGAATACCTCTGGGAAAATATCACGTCTATAAGCATTACAGGAGTTGTTCTGAACTCTGCTTCAATAAATAAATAAAAGGTCTCACAGAGCAAACAAATAAATTGACTCGATGAGCTTTTGTGTTCAATTTGATATTGTCTTCTTTTTGTGTAAATAAAGCTAAATTCAAAAAAAAAAATCTAGTTTTTTTTTGTTGGTGTATCTGGGTCACGTGCTCACAAGTAGACCAATAGAAATGGAGAATGGGTTAGTTTGCGGAAGTCAATGAGTCTGCGTGCCTTCGTTGAAAAAAAAAAAAAAAAAACATGAACAAATTGAGATTTTGTCAAGTTTAATATTGTCTGCGGGCACAAACACTAACTGAGCTGTGTTCCGCATCATTGAGGTCAGTGCTACTGTTGTCTGGTCAGCTCCTCACGCTGATATCTTCTGGTAAAGCCACACACTTAAGTTGTCGGTTATGTCCAAATCGACGAGATGGGACTCAAAAGGAAACGAGGACACACAGCTGCCGATCTGTCGGCACAAAACCAAACTTATTCAGGCTGTGAAAGACAGCACTTTCCTGCTTGTTACCGGCGAGACCGGCAGCGGCAAAACCACACAACTCCCACAGTACCTGCATGAAGCAGGTAAGTGTTTGTAATGTCGCTGTTAAACACAGATCATCCAAAATTACACTTAGACACGAGAACTTCTGTGTTCAAAGTAATCGTTTCACTTTTGTGTTGGTGAATCATGTTTCATTAAATGTGTGACCTCAAATTTGAAAATATGACCCATTTCCTGTTTTTGCTCAGGTTTTTGTAAAGATGGAAAAATTGGCATCACGCAGCCTCGCCGGGTGGCTGCCATCACAGTGGCCCAGAGGGTCGCTCAGGAGATGCAGTGCAGTCTGGGAAGGGAGGTTGGCTACCAAGTACGGTTCGATGATTGCACATCGCAGGTGAGAAACAAAAAGATGACCCGTTCTCTGCAGAAGATCTTTTTTCCCTGTGCATATTTGATGACGTGAAGGTGTGATCGTGTCTGAGCCAGGACACGGTGGTGAAGTACATGACGGATGGCTGTTTGCTCAGAGAGATCCTGGCCGACCCTGGGCTGTCTCAGTACAGTGTTGTAATCTTGGATGAAGTTCATGAACGCAGCCTCAACACGGTGCGTCAACATGTTTGCCCAAAGCCATGAACTCACTTTCTGCATTACCCTGTTACACACTTAAAGCGTATCAGCGTTCCCAAAGCAGTTTGTTCTCTCTGCATCCCCACATTGAGTATGTGTTTGCATTTATTTCAGGACATTCTTCTGGGTTTATTAAAGAAAATGTTCTCAAACCCAGCAAAGGCCACCAAGGGACGATCTCTCCCTTTGAGGGTGGTGGTGATGTCCGCCACCATGGAAACGGACAAACTGTCGGCTTTTCTCAGCAACTGTCCCGCCTTTGCTATTCCTGGGAGGATGTTCCCTGTAACCTGCACTTTTGGATCAGCTGTCAGACCCAAAGATACAGAGAGCAGCGGTTATGTGAAAGAGGTGCTTAGTTACATTTTCTATGTTAGATACGGTAACACTTGTATTCATCCCAAAGGGAAATGTGAGTGTTCCAGCAGTTTATATTCAAGATAAACGAGACAGATATGCAGTACCCATAGAAGTAATCCACATAAGATAGATTGATTACAATAAAGTATAGTAACAATAAGATTAAAATGTGTACAGATGAGGTAGTTAGTCAACTTGCACACAGCAGTGCGACAGTATATTTAACTAGTGTTTTGAATATTCCTGTATTTGCTGTGAAGACATTTACTTAAATTTGGTTTCACAGCCTCATAAATATTACTGATGAATTACATTTAGATATGTTGTTGTAGATTGATGCATTTAGTTGCTATTTATTGGCTTTTACTCCTTTTTGCTCCACAGGTTGTGAAAGTGGCGCTGGACTTGCACACCAGTGAAATGTCCGGGGATATTCTGGTGTTTTTGACAGGCAAGTAACGATTCTTGATTATCGAGATCAGAGTATATCCGTTGAAAAAAAATCTGCCACATTACTTTTTTTTGTGTTTGACAGGTCAGTCGGAAATTGAGCGTGCCTGTGACTTGTTGTATGAAAAAGCTGAGTGCATAGACTACCGCTATGACGTGCAGGACCAAACGGTGGAGGGCCTTCTCATCCTGCCTCTTTATGGCTCCATGCCCACCGGTAAACACATTACAACAGCTGTTATCGCCTCATTGTAGATTTTCCAAATTAAAATCAGTGTCGACTGTTTGTGTTACTACTCCTTTTATTTTACTTGTTTTTTGGGTTTTTTTGGTCTCGTCATAGATCAACAGAGGCAGATCTTTCAGCCTCCACCGCCAGGAATAAGAAAGTGTGTGGTAGCCACTAACATCGCGGCAACATCTCTGACCATCAGTGGTGTAAAGTGAGCATGGTGCCACATATATATGCAGCCACACAATTGGCACCTGAAATCATCTTTTTTTGGGACGTTACCATTACAGCTCTGCAAAACATATCTTTATGGCCTCCTTTCCCCATGTAGGTACATCGTAGACAGCGGGTTTGTGAAGCAACTCAACCACAATTCAAGAGTGGGCATGGATATCTTGGAGGTTCTGCCTATTTCAAAGTGAGTCTCGAAAACAATAGCGTGTTGCTTTAAACCCGCAAACAACTTTGTTTGTAGTCATTTTCCTGCTTACACCGAAGCCATGAGGAAAGCTTGCCCGCAGAGATTTGAAGTGAATTTTTTTTGGGGGGGGGGGATTTTCTGTCATTAGGAGCGAGGCTCAGCAAAGAGCAGGCCGAGCTGGAAGAACGTCAGTCGGGAAATGCTTTCGAATCTATACCGAGGAATTCTGGGAGAAGTGCATGCCTGAATATACAGTTCCAGAGATCCAGAGGACAAGTCTGACTGCAGTGATTCTCACACTCAAGTGCCTGGGTGTTCATGATGTGATTAGGTACATTGCTACCCATTCTGTGCCAATTCAGTGAAGTTTAACTCCCTTGAGTTCATAAATATTTTATAATGAAGAGATGATTTCTTTTAAGGTTTCCTTTTCTGGACTGTCCAGAAGAGAGATTCATTCTAGAGGCTCTAAAACAGCTCTACCAGTTCGATGCCATCGACAGGTGAGTCTTTGGTTTTGGGTTCACAGCAATTTTGCGTTCACAGCAGTATCAGATTAAACCGGTTTTGCGAAAAATGTCCTGAGCTTCTTTCTGTCTGATGTTCGGGCTGTAGAAGAGGTAGAGTGACCCGGCTGGGCGAGCTGATGGTGGAGTTCCCCCTGCACCCAGGCCTCACCAGGGCCGTGCTCAAAGCTGCTTCGCTCGGCTGCCAGGACCTGCTGCTCCCGGTGGCCGCCATGTTGTCTGTGGAGAACATCTTCATCAGGCCAGGTCGGCAATTTAGCTTTTTGATATTGAGGAACCTCAAAGCAGGATAAAAAGCAAGTTGTGATGCAATGAAGAAAAAACATTTTGTACTGCTGAAGGTTTATCAGGGAATTGTCTTATAACAGAAACACTAAGTCTAAAATGTAGGTGTAAATTCTGACTGATCTCTTGCTGCCTGCAGGCCACCCTGACAAGCAGAAGGAGGCAGACAAGAAGCACAGAGCGCTGGCTGCAAAGACTGGCAGCATGAACGACTTTGCCACACTTGTCAGTGTGTTTCAGTCATGTAAATCCAGGTAAAGGAAATAATTCATTAGTGCTGTTGCAAGGTGCATTTTTATTTTTTCCCTTGTTTGTGCAAAGAAGTGTCAGTGTTAGTCTGCATGCTGGACTTTATACTGTATGGTGATGTTATAACAGCTGTTGTTGAGTGTCAGCCTCTCTCTTGCACCCCGTAGTGACGCACCTTCAGCGTGGTGTAAGGACAACTGGATCCACTGGAGGGCGCTGAAGTCGGCCTTCAGTGTGGAGACTCAGCTGCGGGAGATCCTCCTCCGCCTCCAGCAGGTTATAAACATTTTCACATTGTATTCTGAGCTGATACAGATCATACTTCATCCCCACATCAGTGTTAGATTTAAATAATTAAAACAAATGGTCCATCTCTTTGCAGATCGCTGTCAGATGTTTGTCATTTTTATTAAATGACAATTTTTTTGCATTCTGTTTGTTGACACAATGGAAATCCAAATTAAATCCAGTGTGCTTCTTAAGTTCTGTGACTCTTGCTTTCCAGAAAAGAGATTTCCCCATAGAAACATTTGATGGCAATAAGAGTGAACTCCTTAGACGATGCCTGTGCACAGGATACTTTACCAACGTTGCCAGAAGGTATCACCAGTGTTAATTTGAAATTATGACACTCAGACTCTGAGATGTTTTTGCAATTTGTGAATCCTTGTTATTTATTTCCATCCCACATAGGTCTGTTGGAAAGGTTTTTTGCACAATGGACGGCAATGGATCTATGGTTAACATCCACCCGTCCTCATCGGTGAATATATTTTTTGTTTGTTTTCAGGTCATTTTCTACATTCAAACTGCAACAAAAAGTAACACGTGTTCTCTGATTCCTCCTTCTCTCAATTTGTCGTGGCTCCAAGCTATTTGACCAGGAGGCAGAGCTGAACTGGGTCATCTTCCACGACGTGCTGGTAACCTCACGCGTGTACATCCGGACTGTATGTCCTATTCGATATGAATGGGTGAAGGATTTATTACCAAAACTCCATGAAGTGGACGTCTATGAGTTGAGCAGTGTAGCAAGAGAGGAAGTTACTGATGCTGAGATGATCAAATGGGAGACCAGAGAAGCAGCCAAAAGACCACCAGGTTTTTTATAATTATTTTATTTAATTAACTAAATATTTATTTGCAAAGTGATGGTATATGTGTTGTGTATTTGGTCTCTACTACCTGATAGGAAATACATAAAATTATCCAAAATAAAGAGTCTGGCTATAGCATAGCCACGGATTAAAAGGTCATTAATAATCCTTCAGAGTTGAATGAACTTAAAGCAAGGTTAAGCTGCGTTTGAAATAAGGTAATAGATTACCATGTTTTTTTCTTTCAGAGGTTTCTACTGAGGATGTCATGAAGATGCTGGAGAAGCGAAACAACGAAACCACAGTGAGCGATGCGCGTGCTCGCTACCTGCAACGTAAGCAACAAAGACAACAAAGTAAACCTCTTTGACATTTGCAGTTGGTTTCGAGGATGAGATACGCAGTGTCACAAAGGAGCGGTTTTGGAAATCAATAATAAAACACATGTAATGTTTGTAACCTTGCCTCTCTATTCTTTACACCCTCTGCTTCATACAATCACGCCGCAGCAGTGGTTTGATAAAAAAAAATTGGTGCTTTATTGTGAAGCAGGACCCGACTGACAGTGAACGATCTGTTAGATGCATTTTGGCAAATTTCACGGGTTTTTTTTTAAAATTATTATTATTATTTATTTATTTGTCTGTCAGACAGCCTGTTCTCCAGCTCTGCACGGTTGGGGGGAGGGGAGGGGAGGGGGGGTGAGGCTGAGGTTACAGTACTGGTACTCGGTGTACTTTCACACCGGCCCGTTCAGGTGCAGTGGACCCGCTCTGCTCTCGTACGTCACTTCCTCTTGCGGGGCTGCTGTGACTGTCTGGCTGGGACGGAGGGCTTCGTTTGCCTAGCAGGCGACTAAACTACATTAAAAACCCAACAACGAGGCGGGGTTTGTTTTTTTTTAAATTTTTTAAATTTTTTTTTTTTTTTAATATATATATATATATATATATATCTTCCCAGGATTACTTGTGGTCTTATATAACGTACCTGTCCACCTCTCCGTGGACTTTATTCGGTGGTCTGCTTGCTCCAGTGAACCACTGCAGCAGCACGCCGCCGCCGCGAGAGAGAAGGAAAACAAGCTCGCTGAGCTCGTGTGATCATTGACAGAGTTCAGTACACACAAGCTTCAAGGGATAACTGGCAGGCGCTTTGCGGAGCTCTGACGGCTGGTGGAGGGAAGAAGAAGAAGGAGAAGAAGGAGAAGAAGGAGAGAGAGTTTCTGTCGCTGAAGTCGAGGTAGGAACAACCGGACTCGTCTGAACCACCGCAAGTGGCGAACTCGCGTGCTAACTAGCCGTTAGCTCGGACGATATTGTTTGGCGAGCTGCCTTGTGCGGTCGTAATGCGGTGTCCCCCGCGTCGGTGTCCCCGTGTCGGTGTCCCCCGCGTCGGTGTCCCCCCGGCCGCCCGTCAGCTGCAATGTTAGTCGAGCCGCAGCACCTCTTCGTTCCTCTCGGGCTCCCCGATAAGTGAAGCTAACGAGCTGCCCCGGGGTCGGAGGTAACGTTTGTTGACTTTGTTTTTGTCTCGGTTCGCTCCCCGTTAACGTCACGGTGATGTTTACGTTTTTGGCAGCTCGTGTTTGTGCTCGGTACGGTACGCAGTTTATTTATATTATTTTATTTGTTTTTAGACTATAATTCAATATAAATACGTAAGTGCGTAGGTGTTGTTTTTAGTGTTTGGTCTCGTCTTTGTTGTTCTCCGCTCGAGTGACTAAATGTTAACCAACAAAACGACTTGATGTTTGATTGGTGTCGTAAAAGAGACGAGATGACATGTTTGTGCACGATTACACTGTGAAGTTATTACATATTATCTCAGACACCCCACGTGACTCTGGCCATTCAAATAACAGTGGATGGTCATTAAAAAAAAAAAAAAGGTCTGAAGTCGAGGGAATACTTATCTGTTTTTATCTTTAAAAAAACAACAACAACACAAAAAAACACATTTCAAACAGCCTTTTTGTGACTGTACGCACTGTAGTATACAACCCCATCATTTCCACTGAAATACTGAGAAATTCTGCTAAACCCATTATCTAACATAAGCTGTTGATTCAGGGCTGACCCTGGACCACCAGGCCTCTCCACAAACATTCACCAAGAGCTGCAGGAACCTGGTGCCTTTGACAGGACAGAAGCTTTGCAGGCATTTTGCTAATTGTTACATCAGTCGCATTAATCCCTCGATTATTCTTACTTGGCATCACTGCAAAATCAGAAGACCATTTATATAAATAGCACGACTGTGGAAACACCAAAGGTATGTCAGGGAGATTTGCACGAGACGATGGAAGTACTCGGGAGTGGGTCGCCACGATGCCGTGCTGATTTCTTTGTTGTGGAGTTGTTTCAAGGCAACAGAAGTGCCTTGTGTTTTATTCAAGCCGATGCTGTGTTGAAAAACACTCAGATAGGCATCAAGAGCAATACTTTGTCAGCAGAAATCAGTTTCACTTTGGCTCTCCACCCCTATCTCATTGGTTGTAGTTGTACTTCCTTTAGGCCCTATGTTTTGGCTACAACACCTTTAAAAGTCAAAGAAAGTTTGTATTGACTTCATAATTAACATTTGCAGTCATGAAAAGTAGTCCCCTTCGCTGTTATGTTATTCTGGGATGTTTATAGCTGTTCTTGATGGTCTCGGAGGGTTATAATTACATGTTAAACCTAACATCAGCCTGCAATTATGGTTGATTTTTTTTTTTTTTTTTTGCATGATGATAACTGGCATTTATTGATTATTCTGAATTTAACAAGATTTGTTTTGTTCTCTCCTCCAGGTATTACATTATAGAGGTTATTTTCAATCTGAGCCACAGTCAGGCACTTGACCAATAAGCAGTTTACACAATTTCCACCAGCTTGTCTGCAGCCCCCTCCCTACCCAGACAGTTTTCTGCCCCAGCATGAATGAAGTCAGTGTTGTGAGAGACGGATGGCTCCACAAGAGAGGTAAGGGGCCCTTTGTGTTCACCATCCATCATCTAAGCCTACATTAAAGTGATAGTCTGTGTCAAAACCTATGTTATGAGTATAAATACTCCTCTATAGGCTTTTAATGTCTGTAATTTGCCAAGTTTGTAAATTCTTCATTAATGGAGATCAGCTATGACAGCTTAATGCAGTCACTTACAATGGATTCCTAATGTCATAATATTGTGGTAGAGAGTAGCATCTTTATCCACAGGAAAGCCAAACACACAAGCAGGTACCCAAACATGCAAGTTTCTTAAAATTCTTGTCCGGTCTGTTTCCAGGTGAATACATTAAAACATGGCGTCCTCGTTACTTCATCTTAAAGAGTGATGGCTCCTTCATCGGCTACAAAGAGAAGCCTGAGGTGTCCAGTGACCACAGCCTCCCACCGCTCAACAACTTCTCTGTCGCAGGTCAGCTTTCTGGCCTTCTGACCTTCTGGCACACAATATTAAACTGTTGTTAGTGTCTTCAGTTCTCCCGTGTCAGCTGATGTATCTCTGCTTTGTAGAATGCCAGCTGATGAAAACAGAGCGTCCCAAGCCCAATACATTTGTCATTCGTTGTCTGCAGTGGACCTCGGTCATCGAGCGGACCTTCCACGTAGACAGCAATGACGAGAGGTAAATGTCTCCTATATTCTGTCTCTGTGTGGCCTTCGGGAAATAGAAACATTATGTGAGAGGGTGGCTTGTAGTGGGCGTAGGCCAGTCAATCTGAGAATTCAATTTACATGTGGAAACAGCTTCTTTCCACACTTATGGAGGCTTTTGAAAAAGTTGTCCGTCTTCACTGAAACATCCACACACAAAAAAAAAAAATCAAGAAAAATGTATTTAGCAGTGGGATAAAGAGTAAATCTGCTGATTCTCATTCCAGTAAAGCTCTGCTCTGTTTCCTTCTTCTCTCTGTTATCAGTTACAGTATGATGTGTCAGTTTAGCCGAATTCACTATTTAATTGCTCTCAACTTCATTTTTTATTTTGGCAAACAACTGGCACATTTCTACAGTCTTAATATGATCACAACATAAACATCAATCCAGATTTGAAATAATACCTGAGTTTTATAATCAGAAATGTCAACTTTGGAAAGCATTTGTGGGCATGTACAACACTGGATTTGTTTGAAGCCCAAACTGAGAAAGAAAACAATTTTTTTTTTTTTAGATAGAAAGACACGAGGACCAATATTGGGACCTGAGGAGCTAAATGGGCCGTTGTTCACTACATTCGGTGAAATCCATTTAGTTTGTGAGAGTAGAAACCACCATCATGCTCCAAATAGAATTTAGTGGCAGATTAGACCTGATTGTTCACCTCTAACCCAAGCAATCATCATTGAGTTTTGTTTACATCGGCTTTGCCAAGCACTAAATCCCAGCAGCCCCCAGCTGAATAGTACTCAGATTATCCTCTACTTTCTAAACTTTGCTGGCTGAACAACTGTTTTACCTTAAAGATATATTTTTGACACAATATCTATGCCATCTGTTTATACATAAAAATAAATAAATAAAAAAACACAGTCTACAATAGTATGTCACTGCTAACAACAGCTCATCATTTAATATTCTTAACGAATACATTTAGAGTAATTTAGACACGGCATCGGCTCGGTTTGATGAGGGTAACCTGTGTTTTCTTGTGGGTCAGGGAGGAATGGATGCGATCGATCCAGGCGGTGGCAAACAGCCTGAAGAGTCAGCAGCAGGATGAGGAACCCATGGAGATCAAATTTGGCTCGCCTAGCGAGAGCAGCGGCACAGAGGAGATGGAGATTGCTGTGTCCAAATCCCGCACAAAAGTGGTCAGTATTTGCGCAAGCAGTGCCCGGCAGCTGAGTGTTTGCTGTGTTTGTCCAGCTAAGCTCATCTTTATTGGGCAAGTTGTTCAAACTTTAAGCCTCTTTCTCAAAGCTTTTTTTTTTTTTTTTTTGGTGAAGCAAGCTTTAAATGAAAGGAGGGCAGCATTTGTGTACATATTTCGTCCCATGCTGACAGTACAAGTATATTTGAATGATTTTGGTTTTGCAAAGGTGTTTTTTCTCTCTCTCTCTAGCAGTGATGTTATTATTCAGTGTAAAAAGTGTGTAGAGATGCAGCTTGTGTAGCTGATGATGTGTACTGATCAAGAAGTCTGGTTCTACAAAGTAGTTTGATTTTGACTCCTTATTTTGTGGGAAAAAAATTCTCATACTTCTTTAGTCTAACTACGACTGCAGAGCGGTCACAATCATGAAATATTAGTTGAGGATTTATTGTTATCCAAATTATTGCAATTAACAATCTTTTTTTCTACTAATTTTATGCCACCATCATTGTATAAGAATAATTGAACATTGAATTATAAAAATCTGTTTGTCTCTTTAGGATTTTTAAACTCAACTAGGCAAAGTCTATCACTGAAATATACAAACAAAATTTGTGACAATGACAAGTAATAGTAGGACTAGTTCTAGTAATCAAAATAAACAATGTACTGCGGTGGCACTAATTCTCTACTCGTGTGTCATTAAACCATAGCAGCAGTTTAATGACACACGAGTAGAGAATTAGTGCCACCGCAGAAGGAGGCACAACTAGATAATGTCATTAACAGAGCACCAGTTAAACCTCAAACAGTAGAAAACAAGATGGAAATATGACATTTCTGCCAGTTTCATTTTATACGGATGAATAGAAATTATTCTAATGATTCTGCAGAATAATTGCTGTTATGTCAAATAATTTCAACCAGGTGATTCATTTATAATTGTGACAGGCCTGCTGTCACGATAGGTTTGCAGAAGTCTTAACTAATTATTTTCAGAGCATAAAGATTTTTAGTTCATTTTCTTGCTGTAGTTTCTCAAGTGCTAATTGAAATGCTCCCTAATGGTGAGACATATTTAGAACTGCTTCACGCCATGACATGTTGTGCCTCACGTGCATTAGAGATTAGTATGTGGGAAACATCAACTATAGCGCATAGACATTAGCAGTGTGAACAATAGAACAGGAAGCCATCACAATTTCAGAGAAAGGCTCTGAGAATACTGTTCATGGTTTTATATTACATGCTATATTAAAGTCGGATCAAAACTCAAAGATGGCAAACATTCGTGGTGTCTTTAAGTTAAAGCACGAATGAGGAAAGTTTGGTGTGAGCGCAGCTTTGTCTTGGCTAATATTTGACTTTTCTTCCTGCAGACCATGAGTGATTTTGACTACCTGAAGCTGCTGGGCAAAGGGACGTTTGGTAAAGTGATTCTGGTGAAGGAGAAGGCCACAGGGATGTACTATGCCATGAAAATCCTCCGCAAAGAAGTCATCATTGCTAAAGTTAGTGTTATCCCATCACAGCAAAATCTTTACTTTAAACTGTGCTGTCACAGTCTTGCTCTCATTGCATGCACTGAATGTGTGTTTTTTTGTTTATGCCTTTAGGATGAGGTGGCACACACGGTTACAGAAAGCCGAGTTCTCCAAAACACACGGCATCCCTTTCTAACAGTGGGTTACCAGTGCATTCATTATTGCCTCAGTTTGAGCTTTCCAAAATTAAGAGACCATTTAATACGTATAATGCAGTCACCAGTTTATTTCTACTCTCCTACAGACACTAAAATATGCATTTCAAACACACGACCGGCTATGCTTCGTGATGGAGTACGCAAATGGAGGAGAAGTAAGTGTTGCTCGTTCTCATCGGGACTACAATTTTTGTCTGGTGTGTTATTATTTAATTGTGTGTGTGACCTTAAGGGAAACGCCGATTTGTAGTAGAGCTGAAACCAACTTAGGACTAAAATCAAATCAGGGCTGAATGTTGGATTTAATGATGCATCAAAACGGTGCGCAAAGAATGGAAATCAAATCAGTCTTTATTCTTGCACCTGTACTGCAAAGATTGCTTTGGTTACTGCATGGATTCGGGCTAGTTATTTATCCTAAAATTATTTTTAAAATGAAAAGGAAATTTTGATTTCTTAAAGGTCATAGACATGTGCACAGATGTTTCAATTAGACACCCTAAGAATTATATTGAAATGAAGGATTTTTATGACAGTAAGTTTCTTCAAGAATTTTAAGAATTGTTTTGTTCCCACATCCATGTTTATTTTTCTTTTCTTTTGCAGCTCTTCTTTCACTTATCCCGGGACAGAGTATTCACAGAAGACCGGGCGCGATTCTACGGTGCAGAAATAGTGTCGGCACTGGAGTATCTACACTCACGCAATGTAGTTTACAGGGACCTAAAGGTACGGCGTCCTCGTTTTTACGGAATACCATTATAATTTGTATATTGTAAATTGTCTGGAGGGACGAAATATTATTGGTAGTAATGACGGATTTAAATTACTGCCGTGAGTATTAAAGTTGATTGTATTGTAAAAAAACAACAACAACTTAATATTTTTCACTTATTTTCAGTCCCGGTCTTCAAGTTTCATTTATATCGCCATCGTATTGCATTCTGAAGTCGTTCTCCCACCATAGCTGCCAACTGATTTGACTCCACTTTGAATGTTTCCCTACACAGCTGGAAAACCTCATGTTAGACAAGGATGGCCACATTAAGATAACAGACTTCGGCCTGTGTAAAGAAGGGATCACAGATGGTGCCACCATGAAAACTTTCTGTGGAACCCCGGAGTATTTGGCACCAGAGGTAACTCCATGTTGGCTGTTGACATCAATTTGGGTTTTGACCAGGATTATGTGAATAAATACGGATACAGTAAGGACAGCAGCTCAGATGGTACTGTTTGATATTATATTGTAGTCTCTGTGCTTTGGTACAATGACAGATCAGGAAAACAAATGGACATTCTTTCCTCTGAATTTAACTGCTGTCAAAGGTCTGGTTGTGTACAGTTTAGAAAAGCACAAATAAGTAACATCAAGTCATGTTTTAAACTGTTTTGTATGTGTAAATAGCAGTTTAAGACTTTTAGACTTCTATTTTATGTTTTTTTTTTTTTTTTTGCCTCATTGTACCGTAACCAATAAGCTGCCAGGGCACCCACACCTTAAAACCTGCAACTGCTCCTTAAATTTCCTGAAAAATGACACGATGTAAAGTTGCTACTAATCAAAGGATAACAAATGTGAAGATTTCATGGCTGCTACTAGCTTTTTTCATTTCCAATTCTGCGCTGACAATCCTTCCTTGTTAGGTGCTCGAGGACAATGACTACGGACGAGCAGTGGACTGGTGGGGACTTGGCGTGGTGATGTATGAGATGATGTGTGGTCGCTTGCCCTTCTACAATCAGGACCACGAGCGCCTGTTTGAGCTTATCCTCATGGAGGAGATCCGCTTCCCCAAGAATCTGGCTCCTGAGGCCAAGGCCCTGCTGGCAGGCCTGCTTAAAAAGGATCCCAAACAAAGGTAAGCAGTACAGCTTAACAAACACTAATTAATTAGTAAATACTTTGAGAATAATTAGGGTCCAAAATAAGCACAAGATTATGTAACACTGTTGTTCCTTATAGTATTTATATCTTTAAACAACTTGTTGGTTTTTTTTTTATCAGTTTTAGACTGCTGACACTAAAAAAAATTTTTAAATTATTTTACACATACTTAACCACAAACAAATCATTGCTTGAAACAATCCAACATATTGCTTTTAGGCATTTCACTTTGTCATAGCATTGGTTCAGTGTTAAGATTTTGTCACTAAAGTGCAACAGATAAATGGATTTTTAAGGTCAGTATTTAAAAAAAAAAAAAAAAAAAATACAAGAATAACATATTGGCTCGTATTTATTCTTTTTGTTTTATTCGGTTTTAACGTACACGTAAAGTTCCATATTAATGTGGAAAAACACCTCAAGAGTCAATATTACTACCTGTCTTCACCCCCAAACACCAAACATAGTATAAATAATCGAATCTCCTGAAGAAGCAGCAGTACACATCTCCTTCCTGGGATTTGAGACTGTTGCGCTTAATTAGTTTTCTGAATCCTCCGCTGTGCTCAGGGGCACCTTGTATTCAGCTGTAAAATAAGTAACCATGTTATTGAAGCCCGTGTTCCTTCTTGATTAGTTTTGGTTCAAGGTAATGGCCATAAACAAGGACTTAATTGATTGTTGTTTGGGTCAAGCCCCCGTGTGTCTGGTAATAGTCAAAGAACTGCTAATATTAGCACATTCAGCGCTGCCTGCAGGCTTACTAACACATGCACTTGTAAGTACTGAGGAAATGAGGTGTAAATGTGTCTAGAAATGGGTAAACACAAGTCGGAGGAGAACAACCGCACAAGTGCTTGTTTTACAGCTGTAATGACATTGTTTGCACAGTTACTTGTAGCTGGTGCGTGGGTGTAGATGATAGCGTTTTTGTCTTCTTTACAGGCTCGGAGGTGGACCAGACGATGCCAAAGAAGTGATGAGCCACAAGTTCTTCACCTCCATCAACTGGCAGGATGTCACTGACAAAAAGGTAAGGGGGCGAGGTAATGACAGGCAATGTGACCTTTTAAAACAACATTTTCAGAATGGAAAGTGACTGATTTTCGTCCTCCTCAGCTTATTCCACCCTTCAAGCCCCAGGTGACGTCAGAGACGGACACGCGCTACTTTGATGATGAGTTCACAGCACAAACTATTACAATAACTCCTCCGGACAAGTGTAAGTGGATTTTTGTTTGTGCTTGGGTTCATTTTTTTTTAAGGAACTATGAGCTCTCACATGTGTTTTCTACTCTGTAATGTTTATTCATCTCTCCCTTTTTGTGTACCCCAGATGACAGTTTAGATGCCGAGGATTCAGATCAGCGTACGCACTTCCCTCAGTTCTCCTACTCCGCCAGCATACGGGAATGATCCCTCCAGACTCTTGAACAAGCAGGCAGGCTGGCACACGATCACAATCCCACACACACACTTGCACTGCTGGGAGAAATTGAATGACACAAACAAACAAAAAAAAAAAGTGGCACAAGACACATTTTCATTGTCTTTAACGCACACGCACACATATACTGGCAAAATCAGACAAGACACGGATCATAAGAAAGGAACACACAGACCATGAATGACTGACCTCAGCAGGTTTGTGTGGACAGACTGGCAGCTTTGTCTCTGTACGTCCTCTCAAGGTCGGCATTAGGCCTCCCTACAGGACCTCTGCTGCAATACACTGGGCACTACATCAAAGCCTTTGACACTTTGAAAACCAGGTTATGCCAGCAAGTACCACCTCTTTACCAGCTGTACCCATGCTTCACACACATGCGTCTCACACACACACACACACACACACACACACACACCCACACCCACACCAACCCACCCATGCATAGACTGCATATTATAGACGTACTTGATAGAATTAAAAAAAAAGTATAATCAAAACTAGGAAAATGGTAAAGATTTGGGGAAAAGGAAAAATTTTAATTTCATCAGTTGTTACGGTTTTAAATGTAAAGCCATATTTCTACATTTTTTTTGTGATTTTTTTTTTTTTTTTTTTTTTTTTTTTTTAACAAGTGCTCTTTCTGGAACTTGCTGTTACAAATCAAGTGTGGGATTTTCCTATACGGTAGGGGAAATGGGGACGAGGGTGGGGGCGAGGAGGGTTGCCATTACTGTGTTTGCACTGCAGGTGTGTATGTATGACGAATGGACGAGCGGATGTGTTGATGTACAGTATGCGTGTGAGAGCGCAAGAGAATGCATGAACACCCATTTTGATTCCCAGCCATCCATTTGTGTCTGTTTTTATGCATGTTTTTAAACTCTGAACCATTGCTGGAATATCGACAAGAGAGGACACTACACAGCACACTCAATGGGCAATTTTTCACTTTTAAAGGGAACAGTCATGTAATTTATGATTGCTGTGACCAGTTTGCCGCTAAATTGACTCTGTCAGGAATAGAAACTGGGTTAGGGTTAGCATGGCTAACCTCTGCTTTAAAAGCTGCATTAATTTAACTTTAAGGGATGCAGCAGTCAGGCTCTTAGAGTCCAGGTTGCAGTGTCCAAACTGACTGACCAAGTAGTAGCTGGTTGGATGGGTAAGTACGTTTTCATTAAGGCCAGTCGCACTGCGTGTTGCAGACAGAGAACAGAAGGAAAGAGGAGAATAGAGACATGGCATTTGACCACAGTTTTTCCCCAGCCTGTCTAGAGAGGCCAATGTAGATGAGACAAAGCAGTTCGCTGACCTCGGTCCAGTAATTTTCACTCCCTAGCTGAAGAGTTAGGCACCAATCTTATGTTCATTTTCTATTTGTAATATCAGTGTAATTGTTTAAACTATTTTTAAAATGAGCTTTTGAATGTCCCTGTATTTAAAGAATGAAAGAGTTTAATCGTTGGTAAGAGGCCAAAAGTTGACTGGCTTGGCGGACGTTTAACACTTCATATGATTCCACATTTGATGTCTTTGGTTTGTGTTTTCTTTAATGCTGTGTCGAAACACTTAATCGATGTAGTCTGGAGCAGCAGTCTGTAGGTTTACAGTCCAACTTAAACCTGTACAAGCTCTTTGACCAACCTTCAGCCTGCAGAAAGGGCGGAAACTACTTAAAACATCTGCTGTACTGTTAAGTTGAAATGAAAACCTGCATACTTTGAGGCACATGATTGAGAGAAGCCCTGTACAGCATATTGAAAAGTGATCGCATTGACGCAAGTATATAATATTCCATAATGCTGGAAGAGATGTTGGTTCCTCTCTGAGCTTCACTAAAGGAACATCCAAACCATTTTGTATGTCATTGTTTTGTTTTTGTTTGTTAATTTTTCTCCCTTTTTGTCCATCTATTTTTCAAATTTTGGAAGACACATTGTCTTGTTTAAGTATACATTATACAAAATATATATATTAAAAGTTTTTTTCAACTGCTTTCTTTTAAGTTCTTCATTTTACGGGGATTCCTTTGGAGGATTGCTTATTGAAATGGTAACTAATTTGACTTTAAACAGGAAGGTTTTTTCTGTCATCCCATTGGCTCATCAGAACTGAACTCACTATTATTGGGTGACATAATCAAGCTTATATTAGTTTTGCATTATTAAGGAAAATTAGGTTAAATCAGAAAACCTGCCCACATTTTGCAGACCACATTTAAGTTGAGCTTATTCAAAGATGGTTTGTTCCTGTTTTTCAAATAGTATTTAAATTAAATGCATTAAGAGGTGTTCTTTGATATGCTCTGTAGCATTGCCAGTTATAAAACTGTTAATTTAATACCTTTCTGCAAAGCACTAATTCTACAGTGGTCTTTAAAAGTTTTGAAAAAAAAAACAAAACATAAATCAGCATTCTCTGGGGTATTCCTCATTTAACATCTTCATTTATTTCTATTTGAAGTTTGTGTGAGTGACGGAGTGCCTGCAAGATGTTTGAGTGGAGATGATGGTACGAACACAGAAGAAGCAAAAGGGTTTGGGCTCAGCATTGATTGAGCACGAGTTGGCCCCAGTTCCTGCAGATGACAATGTGATGAAATGGCTTTGATTTACAGTTCACAACTCCAGCATCTCTTCTCACCGGCTCAGGCACAGCCATCATACTCTAGCCTATAGCGTCCTGCTTTGGAAACGGCAGGGCCGGATATCAGAACCATTGCACTGATGGACTCCACTGTGGATTTGCCTTCATTGCTATCATGGCCATAAGGGGGTGCTGCTGGACTTTTTTGATATTGGTTGTGAAGCCATACACTGAACCTCGCTGCTGGCCACGCTTTAAGCAATGCTTCACAGCTAAACATGCAAGTTAATACCCCTGACCTCTCCTGTAGGCATACACAGGCACAACAAGTGCCTCTTCATTAATGTGTAAATACCAAAAAAAAGAAGAAGCTTGATGGTGAATGCAGCATTAGTAGAAGGGGAGACCTGCAGCTTTGTAGTATTTGATTTGCAGCTTCACTATGGTTACCCTGCTTCTCTGTATATCTGAATGTGATCAACAGTCAGGAATGTCACACCTGATGCTGGTGTAACAGATTTTTTTTTTTTCTTTCTTTCTTTTCTTTTTTTTTTTTGCTTGTTGCTGTTAGTTGAGGCTCAGAGGGCAATGAAAAAAAAAGCAATCTTTAAGGGGAGGACGTTGTCCTGGTCGACATTTACAGCCCCCCTTTGCAAGACTTTACAATGTAACGGGTGATACCTGCTACAGTATGGTAGCTTATAACATTTGCAACTATAATGTGCCAGTAAACATTTTTACTGAATAAATCTGTGTCCTTTTTTTTATGCATTATTTTTACAGTCACCTTACACATGTGTGCAATCCATTTTCTTAATATTTAGACTTAATGACAAGAAACATAAATTCTACAATTTCACATGCATTTGACATTATTAGTGTAAAGTAATTCTAACACCGGACAATTTAGGCCAGACTTTTTAAATGTTTCTAGGAATTGTTGTCAAAGTTGTTGAAACAGTATTTAAGTAATTGTGTAGGACATCAAAGTTTCCAAGAGATTAATTTAAGCACTAAATTAATAAATAATAGCAAGATTGCACCAGGAGTGTCAGTATTTCTACCTTTGTCATGTCTCTGGTTATAATACGTTGTCAGAAAGCTGCTGATTTATCTTTCTGAGGCTGCATTAGTTTTATTGATTGTATAGTATTGAATAAATTGGCATTGTTTTGATTCACTCAAACAAATAAATTAGGGTGGATCAAACGGAACAATCCAACTCTAAATCTAAGGCAGTTTGTCATTTATTGGAAGTGCACAGATTAAAGTGTATGAACGTTGAAGACACATTTAATGCCATTTCACATCATACCGCAATAGTACGTGTTGGTTTAATATGCATTTTAAAATTTCCAGTAAATTTTTCCAGCTCGGTTTAACTATGATGATTATTATTATCTTTTTTTTTTTTTTTTTTACCTCGTTGTGTTGACCGGAAGTTCTAACCTATTCTGCCGGCGACACCGATGCCCCCCCCCCCCTCCCCTCTTCCCCCCGCCCCTAATCAGGGTGACGCACCTGTCTATATTAGCGACACTTCAGACGGCGTAGCTCTTCTGTCGCTTTGCTCCAGGCCTCCGCTGACAACCGTGGATAAGTAGCTGCAGGGGGCCCGGCACGGGAACTCTTGTCTCCGGCTGTGACCATGGCCAGGACTGGGTTCTGCGACTCCAAGCCTCTGCTGGACTTACACAAAAAGGTGGGCTTGCTCCGTTTGCTCAAACAGACCCAGTTTCCACATAGGATATAATAAAGTCTGTACAGAAAGTTATAGAAGTATGGAGACCAGGTTCCATTTGCTAGATGCTTCATTTTTCTATTACACTAAAGTTTTTAGTTGAGTGATTGTCTGAGATGATGCCAGGGAATGTGTATGATTGACAACTAAACGGGGGGGGGGAAGGGAAACAATACCTCATCAATTGTACAATTAACTCAAATAATGCACTTTTTAAAAATGTATTTCAAGTCATCTTAAGCTAGTTTTATTAATTGCTTGGCTTATTTCATGATTCTGATTCTCAAACTCTCCATACAAGCCTGCACCATGTTTTTGTTGTCAGTGGAATAATTGCATTCACCTGCTATGATCCCAGATGTCGGAGAGTCCCTGATTCAGGTGGCTGGAACAGCATCCTGATGGAGAGAACCTATTTGAGCAAATTAGTTCTGTAGCTTTACTGTTCACTGATTCTCATACAGATAACTAACTGCAGCCACAATCACAATTCAGGATGTTGGATTGTTTTTTTTGCCTCGGATGAATTAGTACAAATGGTCTTTTTTTATTTATTTATTTATTTTTTTTATGTCCAGAGTCACCTTAAGTCCCTTTGCAAAGCCAATCTGTTGTCCCTGCAGGCGGATGAGAGGCGAGCCCCATTAAGAGCGTGGGCTAATGCCTGTGGGCTGATGGATTGCAGGCAGCCTGTAGAAGCAGACGAGTCCAGGATGGCCCCAGTCAGAATGGAACCAGAACGCAGATGGGTATGCCTTCTGTCCCGCTGTCACCCTCACTCCAAAACCTGCGGCCGTGCCTCTCTTCTTCCCTTCTCTGCTCTTGTATTAAACTTTATATTTTAGCTCGGTATTCTTAACTGACGACCAAGTGGTTTAGAGGACTTGTGTCAGGATGTGAAGGAGCTTTCTGTTGCAGCAGTAGAGGCTTGTTTAACAGCATCAGCTTGGAGAATTTGGTGATTTCATGATCACATCGCATCCACTTCCAAGTGCATTTTGCACTTATGTGTGAGGTGTTGTCTGTTTACAGGAAAGGAGGCTCTCGGCACAAACCAGCGAAGGCATCGTCATGGGATTCCATGAAGACAGGATGTGCTCAGCTGGTAGTGTAATCAATACGTTCTTCAAACCTCACTTCACACCAGAGCGTCTCAAATAAATGCTGCAGATGACAAGCTTCTACATTTCTCATCAGAATCACTGTCGCTGTTGAGATCGGATCATTTACATTTTTTTTTTTTAGCTTTGTTGGTTCCTCTTGAGGCCTCTGCATATTCCGCCAGAGTAGGCTGAAGGGTCCACGACAGAATAACGTGTCAGGGTTCATACAAGAGGAGATGGCTTTGAAATTTTGTTAAATATAGGTGAGAAAACAATCTGCTTGTATGTGTTTGTGGTTTCGTCTTGTCCTCCTTTTCCACTCCTGTGTAGCAGATGGGTGTGTGGAGGAGCCCGTGCTGCTTTACCCTCATGGGCTGCAGGGTCTTCACAGCCTCCAGGCGCTGGTTCCCAGCTTGCTGCGCCTTGAAGTGGAGATGGCACTGGAGAAACTGGGCCTCATATGGGACCGAACATACGCCTGGGAGATGTTCTTGGACATGATGGTGAGACATCATGGACAGAGGTCACTAAACTGCCTCGTGTTAATTTGGATTAAGACACTGTCTCTAAAATGCGCTGTATGCAGACCCAACTACTATTTGTATACGATGGGCAACCTATCGGACTGGTACTAGCACTGATTATTGCACTGTAGCTCTTGAATAATTTCGAGTGTACTTTCTGCTTTCTGTGTTCACCCTGTAGAGGACTCAAACGCGGAACTTGTTTCCCAACGCCGACCTCCCCCGACATTTCACTAATGCCACCCGAGCTATCCTGGTTGACTGGATCATTCAAGTTCATGTAAGTTTCCCTTTTTAAATGAGAGCTTTATTTTTCCTTTACACACAACTTGTCAAAGTATCCCCTTAATTTAAGATAATATGCTTGTTGTCGGGGCTGTGTTTGTTGAAACTACAATACTAAATTGGAGGTAACGTTAGGTTACCCTATAACTAACAGCTATTGCTTTGTACAGCCTACGGTGCCACTAAATAACACATAAATTATGTGTCACAAAACAAACATGTATAAAATTCTAGGCTTTATCAGGAATTATGTGCCATGTTCTTTCTGAACCAGGTGCAGTGACTTCCTAATCGGTCCTAAACATAAGCTAAACTAAGCTCACATGAACTGTGCATACATATACAGTAGTATCCCTCTTCACAACTAACTCTTTGCTTCCTTCAAAGTTAGTCTTACCGTAAGGCTTACCTTCTCCCAGTCTCTGTCGGTGCTGATTGTCCCATTGATTTTCTGCCAGGAGATGATGCATTTCCAAGAGGAGACCCTCTATCTGGCCATTCACCTCCTGAACCGCTCCCTGCGACAGATCAAGGTGACCACAGCTAATCTGCAGCTCCTCGGCATGGTTTGCCTCTTCCTTGCTGCAAAGAAGGAAGAGTGTCTCCTCCCTGAGGTATGCTGACTCAGTCCTTACCCATTATAAAGCTGCAGCATGCAAGCATGTCTAAATAATCCATGATTTGTTAGTTGCTGGCTGAGTAGAACAAGTGCTTATCAATTGAAAGCACTGAAGCTTTTTGCAGAAAAGGTTGGTAGCTTAAGTGAGTAGGAGATGACTTGTGTGTTGTGAAAGAAAACGGCTTTGTTCTTTTTTTCTTTTCCCCTTGTTGAACTTCTTTTTAGGTATCTGGACTCTGCTACTTAATGGACCACACCTACTCAAAGCATCACCTGCTGCGAATGGAGCGCAAAGTGCTCTGTGGGCTCAAGTTCGATTTGTCCTACTGTCCCCCTATGCAGTTCCTCCTCCTCCTCGCCTCCATTGCTCGCTGCAGTGCTTTGGTACATCCACACTGTGTTCTGCATCTATGTTTTTTTACTGTCAGTATTTATTTTGCGTCCGTGAGCTTCATCCCGCTCTGTCATTTATGCCACTAGGTCGTATGGATGGCTCGGTATCTGCTGGAGCTGTCTCTCCTGGAGGGCCAGTGCGTGGTGTTCCTACCCGTACAGCTGGCCGGAGCGGCCCTCTACTTGGCCCGTGAAATCCTACAGGAAACCCTGACACCAGAAGGGGAGGCTGCCTGGTGTCTGGCCGCCAGCATCCATGTGGGCAGGTATGCAACAGGTCCCTTTAGTCGTACTCCCCTTATCCATCTATCTTGTATATTTAGAGACCACATTCTCTCCAGAGTGCAGCACTGAGCTCTGAATTGTCTGTGTTTCTTCAACTTTACAAAATCAGTGCCTTGCTACTTAAATCATTTTTATATATATACATATATATATATATATATATATAAAATACACCAATATATAATGGTCAGCATTCATCTTACCTGCCAAATTGACATCCGTGTTTTGTTTTTCCAGTGAAACTATTCTGCTGAAGATCATGCATATTCTAGCCAGTACTGCATCCAAGACCAACACCCGAGAGACCAGTGCTACTTTTGTTAAATTCTCCTCCCCGGAGACCCTGCATGTCAGCAGACACCCGGGTCTGAAGAGCACCCAAGGTCTTCTGGGTGTATGCACTTGACTGACACGAACGAACTTAATTATATCCCTAAGCTTCAAGGTGCAGATACTAGACCAGTATCACTTGAAAACTTTATTTCTTTGGAGTCTAAGCCTCCAGCCAAAGCAGTATATTCCTGGCTATGGATCCTGAGGAATTACAGTGTAAATGGATGAGGAAGAAGTGCGAGAGATTTGATGCCAGATATTGACAGAGAATTGCATACACTTTTCCGACGTGCGATTTAGCCAACTTTGTGGCACACCTGTTTTATGATCTTATTATGCAGCCGATTAAGAAAATATTTGAATTGCACTGTTATGTCCTTGTCTTGTCATTTGTGGAGAGGATATGGGTTGTTTATCAAATTATTTGAAAGAAGTTTTAATGTAAAAATAAAGTGTCTGCTGCATAGTGTTGAGATCTGGCTGTTTATTTTTGACAAAATATATGCAACTTCTTTGTTCAAGTCCAGCAGGCGCCGGGAGTTTTAGTTGACAGCAGAGCCACCTTCTGGCTGCATTGTAAGGCTTTCCAATTCACACTGGCTTGCAGGAGTCACTGTGGGACAAGTCATTACTTCACAAACAATTTTTAATCAAATGCCTATTTGTAAACCCTGCATTTATATAAAACTAATTTTCGGTACATTATCACTTTTGCCCTGCACCAGTTCCATAATATGACTTCATGCTTTCATTACAGGAAGCAGTAGTAGGTTGGTTTTTTTTTTTTTCTTTGTTTTTGTGCAACAGGTTTCCCGTCACAGGCCAACTGCTGTTTGAGATACATCCCCACAGATCAAGTTCTTGTACATATCAGAGCCAGCTGGGATGTGGGCTAAAACTGTCTTTTCTCGGTGCTTTTATTTATTTATTTTTTTTTATCTAAATCTTCAACGTGGTTTCTGCCAAATCTGTACGGTGATGAGCCTCTTCAATTTTCTTCAATCAATAGTTGTCCTGCTGCAACACGTGCGCCAATATCTGATTGGCTTTCGCAGTTGCCCGATGGACCAATGGGCGCTCAGCTCACGGAGAGGGATCGGGTTTATTGTGTCTGCTGGGTGCTTCAACAGGCGCGTGTTGGTTCAGTTCAGGTTAAAAAATAAAATAAAATAATAAAAAAAAGACATTTAATGGCAAGACACCTACACAAATCCATGTCATTACGACACCGTTGTGAGCTGCTGCGCTCCTGCTTGCAGGATGACATGACAACGTGTCGATACTGATTATGTTTTTTCACTTTCTTCTGGTCGTCGCATCGGACGGCGGCATCAAGTTGGCAAGAATAAGCCCTGGGAGCTTCAAAACAAAAGCGTGGCAGCGGACATTGTTGGATAAACGTATCGGTAAGTCACGATTAAAGAATCCGAAATTAAGACGACGGCTCTGAATTAAGATGAAAATGTGCCGAATTTGTTTGTCATCTGTACAAAATCATACATCTTACTCTGTTTTTAGCTGTTTTATTTTGAAATTAACCGGATATTTTCAATATGGCGAGTTTACGAAACATTGCTTTATGTCAATCCGTTTTCACTGGCGTCTTATCACACACGGTATATTTGACAAAGACAGGAAAATAAATCCTTTTCAGCTGTAGCGCCGACAGATAACCATTGGGACATGGGACTTCTGGGTAGCTTCGGCGTTTCAGAGAGCAAGAAGGAGAAAACGGCCATTAACTGCATATAACTAGCTGTTTTTAATTTCTGAGGTAAGTTTTTCTACTGTTGAAAGGAGCGCTAATATATCGTTTGACTTAAAAAAAAAAAAAAAAGACGTGATATTTCCAAAACCACACTCTCTGCTTTCACTTCTTTTTCGTTTTTAACATGGATGTCTGTCTGTTAAAGACGCACATGTTGTTTAAATATCGACCGATTATTTTGTGTTTTTTGCATATGTTTATGTAGGCTGTATGTGTCTACGACCAGTGAGAGAGGAAGTGTGTGTGTGTGTGTGTGTGTGAGTGTAAGTCAGGGCCAGACCCGAAGTTTAGTGTTGCATAACTCTGGGGGGGGGGGGGGGGGGGAGGGTGCTGCTGTTCAGCTGAGAGGAAAATGTGGTGCGTTCACAGAACCACTGCCTCCGAAAATATCACAAGCGCTGGTTGAAATCACGCTCACAATTTTTCACGTTTCCCACGATTGTGTAAATGTCCTATTACAAAGGGAGACGCGGTGTTTTTATCAAAGTGGAGAGAAGTTATGTTAAGCCGATCATTAAAGTCTAAATGTCCTTTCCAAGCCAATTACACATACGGTATCTCCCATTGCAGAGCCCTCCATGTTGCTGCAGTGGAGATTTGAAAGAGCACGGCTGCATCGTTGGTTCTTGTGTCTTTGTCTTGCCAAACTCACAACAGAGACCAGAGGAGTATATAATATGGTCAACTGTATGAGGTGGTCAAGCTGATAATTTCCCGAGCTGATTAAGTGACTCTGGTGTTCTCTCCAGTTTTTTGGATTTGTGCTTTGACTTGGCAGATACATTAATGGCTTTCAACACCTCATGGAGGAGAGGAGAAAGCATTTTATACAGCTGATTATTAAATTGTGTCTCTGGTTTCTGGAGCTAGAAGTACAAGCTGATGAGTGCTGTACCAATGTGCATCCATAGACTGGACATCGTAGCTTAATTGTGTGTCATTTCATTATTTAAATCTCTTTCCAACTCTCTATAGACAAAGGATTTCTTTACATGCATTGCTATATCAGTGAGCTCCTTTTAAATTCATCTAAATTCTCAGACATGTGTCACAGCCTGTCGGCAGACACAAATGTGAGGAAATACAGCCTGTGGAGTGCCGTTTTAGCCGCTACACCTTCAAGACTTATAATCGTTGTGCAGGTGCATGAAAGAGAGAAAATTGGTATTCATTGACGTTTAAATCCAGCCTTAAGACGGACAACCTGTTGCAAAAACTTGAATATACTCTCATGCCTGTAAGCTTGAGTGACAGCATTTTATTCGTGGAAACGGTAGTGAATTAGGTATGTGTGGACTCGTGACATGACTGTCTATCTGGCTGCTCTGTTTAGATATGTTTACAACAACACATTTGCACGGAGTCAGTGGGAAAGGTACAATTTGGGTTAGTTGAGGTTTTTGCTTCAGATTTGAAATAGGCTTAGACGTAATTTTACAAATAAATGTCGAGTTTGGCACTCTCTTAAATTACCAATCACCTTTCTAATACATGCACATCTCTAAGTACAAACAGTGGACTAATGAACAGTGTATAATGAACACTGTATTTGCAGGGCCATCAAGGACTAGCTTGGTATGCAACTACAGGTATATGCCACTAAACTTAATGACTAAAGATGTGAACTGGAACATTTCGGTGGGAAAAACAAGAGAGCATGCATATGACGTCAGCAAGCGCAAGTTGCCACGGTTACAAACCCCAAAGGCGACTGTGAACATGTGCTATTGTGGATTTACATGTGAGGGAAAAACACGGGCATTTGTAATAAATTGATAAAAAACAAAAGCTGTTGTGCAATGAATCAACTGCACAAACTAATGAGGATTCAGGCAAATGTAATTACATTCTGTTCAGTAAAAAAAAAGAAAACCCTAGCCCTGAGTCATTATGAGATGTATCCTGTCCAACCATGAAGGGTGATGTGAAGGGTACAACCTGGGCAGGTCAGGGGTTTGTCTCTGGTCTAAAATGGAGCTGTGTAAAGAAAAAACATTGTTTTGTACGCTGCTGTTTTTTGTTATTCAGATGCTGTCTGAATATCATGTATTTTCTTGTCAGTTTCCAGTATGCCGACGGAACAGTCCTGCTTGAGCGAGCACAATACATGTGCTTCATCCAGGAAGAATGCTAAAGATAAGAGCAACAGTACGACTCTGCTAGCAATACGTGACATGAAGGACACGGACAATTCCAGCGCGAGGGGCTCCTGCAGCTCAGAAAAGGACTCGGGTTATTCTGGTAAGTGAAAGTGAATGTGGAAAACACAAGTAACAAGTTTTATATTCTATAGCTATCTCCCATACACGCCCTTATTTTTATAGTGCAGATATTGACATTCATAAAGCATCATATAGATATATAGTGCATACATAAAGGGTAAGACATTTCCTTCGATTTCAAATGATAAAATAACAAGAACGATGTGCAGGGGATTGTGGTTTTTCAGGATGTCTGGAACAAGCAAATGTCCTCTGGTACTAGGTGCAAACTGCCAAAAAGGAAACTAGAAGAACAACATATTCCTATTAAATATTTGGTGTCAGACTCTCTGCTGCTTTCTTAAGGCTGTGACCCATGAAACGATGATGCAAGTAAAATATTGTGCCTGCCAAGCAAGAATAAATTGTGCTGACTGACCATTGCAGTTGAGAACATCTCACTACTGAATCATAAAACCACTTTGGTTACTGTGGCTGAATGTCAGGGATCATTATCCTGCTTCCTTCTCTTAATGTGAAAAAATCTGATAGTTCTGCAATGTTAAGTATGAAAACACTTTAATCAGAGCTAAAAGTTAGAACTTGACCCCAAGAACCATCATTAGTTTCAAATCAGAAACATATGAAATCGTGTTACAGTTGTGATACTACAAGAGAAGTGCTGATAGAGTGGAAATATGAGTACGTGAAAGTATATCTGTACATTCTTTCCCCCTTGGTAAAAAAAATTAAGTAAATGTTTTCATATTTTATCATAAGGTGGTAAAAAAAAAAAATGCTACCATATCACTTATCTTGCTTCACAAAAAGGTTAATTATTCCATAGAGCCTGACATTTCTCAGTTTTCCCTTTTCCAACATCTTTGCAGATGGTTCAGAATGGCAACAGACAGATGTGGAGGACAAGCAGAGCAACAAAAGCCAGTCCAGAGCCAACAACCACACCGAAACTTCAGAGCCAGGCCAAAACCATGAACTTGGGCAAAGGAATCCGGGGAATTCAACCCTGATACCGGCAGGTCGTGACCACCCACCCAGCTACATCATCAAGGACATAGTGATTAAGCAGGTAAAGAGGTGTAGCTGGAGACACCGGTGGAGGGAACGGGATACACGCTATTTCTGTGATAATAATGATTTTCTAATAGTTGAGGGATGAGAGCTTCCCACCAAATGTACTGCAAACCCCTTCTTCTGACACTGCGCTTTGAGTCTTTGTTTTCTCAGTGCATCTGGCTTGGTTCTCTTTCATAGCATTTGTTTCGTGTCTCACATTGGGAAACTCCCTCGGCGTGACCTCATCAGAAGCTCCTATTACACTCTACCAGCCAGGATTGGCTGGAGCTGAGCGTCAGTATCCCGGAGGGCGTAGGCCCTCCCCCTATAAATACGGCTGACCGTCATTCAAAAACCTCTCCTCACTACGAGCAGAATTTCCGACTCAAACCTCTCGATCCAGCTGCCGTTCCGGGACCTCGCTTAACTGTCAGAAGACACGAGCGCGAACTCGGTCACCGGGTGCTTTGTTCTGGTTTGCACGGTTTTGCACTAGTCTGTCAGCAAACAATAGTGTGAATTGCCGACTGTAAAGAGTAGCAATACGCTTTACTGTCTGCCACCCCGAGTAGCATTACCGTGCCGCATTTGTCCTGCGGTGACCCGGTGATTGTTTCCGCGGCAGAGGCTCAGGAGCCAACGGACCTCCCAGTGTCTCTGGTTCCTGTTGCAGAGCCCGGACCGAGTTGGGCCAAACAACTCGACATTGTTGACCCGCTTCCGAATGACCTGCTCAACCACGACCTCACAGCCAGTCCACTGGACTACCTGACGGCTGGTGATGACGATGAGTCAGAGGCAGGTTCGGAGCTCCTCATCACCGATGAAGATGAGGACAATTACCACTGGCCCCCTCAGGTCGGGTTGCAAAACCCCCACTCTGCAGTACGGCTCGGGCAGGTGCTGGATACCCGCCCTCGCCTACCTTGGATTTGGACTTGCAGTGCGTGTGCAAAGGCGCCGCTGCAAAGCTCAACATCCAGTGGCCCGAAATGCAGCCAGAGGCAGCCTGGTCTCGGTATGACGGAAAGAAATTGCCAAAAGTCCAGAGATCAGGCAAACGGCTCCTGCCTATTTTCCCGGAGTTGCTAGAGGAATTCTCCGTCTCCTGGTGCAACAAACCATACAGGGAGAAACATCCTGTAGCAGGCAGCTCTGTGCTTTACTGCGAGGGAATGGAGACCCACGGGCTCCGCCAAATGCCTCCAGTCGAACCCGCTGTGACGGGTCACCTGCACCCGAAGACTTCTATGACCCGCCCTGACGTCAAGAGCCGATCGTTTTCAGTCCAGCCTGACTGACGAATCTTACAAGGCGGCTGCGGTGGCGATCTGCGCTCTGAATGCTACCGCTCTTCTGATGGCATGTCAAGCTGAGCTAGAAGAGGAGTTGACATCCTCACCTGATCCCGCGCTGTGGGAGAAAGTGTGCATCATCACGGATCACTGCCTCCAGGCTCTGGGGAGAGCTATGGGCGTGATGATGCTGCAGGAAAGAGCTCGGTGGTTGAACCTCACCACTCTTTAAACCAAAGATAAGGAGGACCTCCCGAGACACCTCCATCGCGGCCAAAGGGCTTTTCGGTGCAGCTGTCACCAGGATGCAAAAGAGGTGTGAGGAGAAGAAGAGAGACGATGAGGCCCTGAAGTTGTGTTTACCCAGACGGGCTCCGGTGGCCACCGCTGCCCCTCCGCCTCAACTCCGATCTTTTGCCCGAGTGACGGTGCGCCTGCCTCCCACCTTCATCCCCAGGCTGTCTAAAGCTTAGACAGCCCCTCAGGCCACGCTGAGGGCTTCCATTCCCAAGAGCTCATGGCAGAGTAAGCCTCCTTCTGCTGGCGGGACTCGCCCTGACCAGCCGCAGCCAACTTCCACTCAGGCTGTTAGGAGGAGGAAGCGGCTGGTCTGATAGTCGGGCCGGGTCCGCTCCCCCTTTTGGCTCCGTTCCTGAGCACGTTCCTGAGAGTTCGGCGCTTAGACGATAGGGTGTTCGAACCCGCTCTGCGCCCCCTGAAGAGAGGCAGAGACTTTGTTACACAGGTGGAACCTCACAGAGCTCCCCACACATGTCTCGCAAGCACTTTTCACTGTCAGAACGCATTAAAAATGCCCAAACTGTCGCATCCAGGCATTGTGCCGAAAGCACAGTTAAAAATGTTGAAATACAAAATTTCTCATTGCCAGAAAGGAGTTCGGTCACTCATTCCCCAGAGGGAGTGACATCTCACTCCGGTATAAACAATACTGCCGCGGACGTGGGGTCCCGCACATGCGCAGTACAGAACGAATTGTTCTGCGCCCCGTCGCCACAAGAGGCTGGTCTTACCCCGTGTGCAGCAGACTGGCCGACAAGGAGGATAGAGAACTGGTCGCAAAGCACAAATTCAGAGTGGGTGATGAGAACAGTAAGCAAGGGATACAGGCTGCAATTCGCTGTATCCCCTCCACAATTCAGGGGAGTGATTCAATCACAGGCCCAAGACAAAGCTGCTCACTTCCTACAGGAGGAAATTTCCTATTTGTTAGAGAAAAGAGCGATCAGAGTTTTCCCCTCACGAGCACAGTCAGAGTGGTTTCTACTCAAGATACTTCCTCGTGCCAAAGAAGGGTGGGTGCGGGATGCGTGCGATTTTGAGTGAAGCTGACTGGAAAGCGATTAAATGCCCTCAAAGACTGCTTAGCTCTTTTCCGCAGGGGGAACCTGGTATCAGCCAAGATCTGTCGGAGACTGTTAGGGCTGATAGCCTCAGCACTAGTAGCAGTCCCATTGGGTCGCCTATACTTGAGAGGAATTCAGCGCTGGTTTGCCTCTCACAGGCTGGACACACACAGCGCTCACAGAGTGAGAGTCTCAGTGACTTGCACAGCAGCTTCACGCCCCTGGAGAAACATGGATTTTCTGTCTCAGGGCGTACCCGATGGGGATTGTGCATCGCAGAAAGGTAGTCACAACAGATGCCTCCTTATCAGGCTGGGGGCATCCTCAAAGGTTGGGCAGTGAACGGGATCTGGGATCCCCATACACGCTCATTCCACATAAATTATCTGGAACTGTTGGCGGTTCATCTGACACTGAAACATTTTCTCCCTCTCCTGAGGGGTCATCATGTGTTTGTTCGGACAGACAACACCACCGTGGTGGCTTATATCAACAGACAGGGGGGCCTGAGATCCCTCCAGCTACACATGTTGGCCCACAGGCTGATCGTCTGGAGCAGCAACCATGTTCTGTCTTTGAGGGCCACCCATGTTCCAGGAGTACTGAACTGCGGGGCAGATCTTCTCTCCAGAGGAAATCTGCTGTACGCAGAGTGGAGACTCCATCCGGAGGTTGTCAGACTCGTCTGGAAACGTTACGGGCAGCCGTCAGTGGACCTCTTTGCATTTCGGGAGAACACACAGTGTCCCCTGTTCTTTTCCCTGCACGACCAGGATGCACCTCTCGGGGTGGACGCGCTGGCTCACCAGTGGCCTCATGTTCTTCTGTATGCGTCCCCTCTGTAGCCCTGATCCCGCCGACCCTGGCCAGGGTGCGAACAGAGGGACTGACACTGATTCTCATTGCCCCCAGAGGTGCTGTGCTTGGCCCGTGAGTGGTTCAATTTGAAGTCAGTGGACCTCTCACAGAATATCATTGAGACCATCCAGTGTGCACGGGCCCCTACAACAAGGTCTCTTTATGAATGTAAATTGTCTATCTTTGAGATTATGGTGCTCTGACACTCAAGAATTACCCTTTCAGTGTTCAGAGTCGGTGATCCTGGCTTTTCTACAAGACTTGGTTGACAAAAGAAAGGCCTTCTGCACTGTCAAGGTGAAAAAAAAACAAAGGCTCTCCCACTGGATTGTGGAGGCTATTGCCTTGGCCTATAGCTCTAGTGGGATGCGACCACCAGAGGGTCTGCGGGCCCACTCCACTAGGGGCCTCACCACCTCGTGGGCCCTTTTCAGAGGGGTCTCCATTCAGGAGATCTGTGCCACAGCAAATTGGCCCACACCATTGCTTGGTTTTACAAGCTTGATGTAACAGCACCTCTGCTGGCTCACTCAGTGCTCAGTGTGGCTCCGGTTGCACCGAAAGGCTGTGCATAAAGAGCGAAGCAGTACAATCGATCTCCAGTTTAAGTTTGTTGAGCAATCCGGGAGTCAGTATTTTCTGTTTCCTAATGTGAGACACGAAACGAATGACCACCCTCCTTGCTCATTCGTAGCGAGGAATAGGTGAGTGATTTGAATGACGGTCAGTGCTCAGCTCCAGCAAATCCTGGCTGATAGAGTGTAATAGGAGCTTCTGATGAGGTCACGCCGAGGGCGTTTCCCAATGTGAGACACTCACACTCATGCTACTCAGAGAACCGGGGTTATGTAAATAACCTAAAGTTTCTTCTTCCTCCTTTTTCCAGCAATCAGACAAAAGAGGTCAACTGCTCTGGAGAAATGGTGTCAGGGAAAGTGACCATTCTGGTTCTCCCCATTTGATCCTTTTACAGCAGCCTAGCTTGTTGCCAGCCACCCTCCATCTCCACAAGCCTTTGTCCCGGAAGTCTAACTTAATAGGGAAGGCCGTAAATGGTACCTACCTGCCCATTCTTAACTCCTATCCCCGTATTGCGCCACATCCCAGCAAGAAACCAATTGAAAAATCTTCACCAAACCATGAATCCCAGAATCTGACCAAGAGGGTGTATACAGGACACAAGGGTGATGACACCCATGTTACCATACCACCTGAGCAGCACCTTCATAAACTACCTAAATTGACAGTACCACGTTCCTCTACAACTGGAGATAGTCTGTCCTCCTCC
This sequence comes from Embiotoca jacksoni, assembly GCF_022577435.1. Taxonomy (NCBI): domain Eukaryota; kingdom Metazoa; phylum Chordata; class Actinopteri; family Embiotocidae; genus Embiotoca; species Embiotoca jacksoni. The sequence goes on from NW_027185274.1 coordinate 7,886,131, forward strand.
AGTCCTACTACTGCATCCACGAACCAGGCGTCCCCATCTGTGTCCACTTCGGACACCACCTCCGTCCTCACAACCAGAGCACTTCACAGAAACGCCACCACTGGTACTCGCCACCGCCGTTTCCACAACACAGCAGAAATCCTCAAACAGTCGGGTCTGTTGGACATTACATTGCGCACAAAGGCACTACTGCGACAAAGCAAGTCCACAGAGCAGGATATTGCCCAGCTGCGCCAGCACACAGAGCTGCTGTGCCAGGCTGCCAACAACCCCAGCCAAAACCTGAATGGTAGCTTGGCCTTGGAACATCTACATCGAGCCATGGCTGAGTCCAGCAGCTACCCCAACCTTAAAATAATGCGCAGTTTATATATTCCGTCTACAAGCGACACCAACAAGACACAAGCTGCTGAGTGCTCAGAAGTGCTGCCTTCTTTCCTTGTCACCACCGTACCGAACTGTGCTGCACCACATCAGGCTCTCTCAGAACAAGGCAGGAAGCTCGACGCCGGTGATAGATCCTCAGCCAAAGTCACCTTTATGCCTCCTGACAGTTCAACTGGTTAGCACGATCTGTAGTGCCTTTGTAGAGTGAGTGAGTAGTCTTGGCTGCCTGGTGGCCATCCAGTAGTAATTTTTGGATATGAGGAGTGGTTTCAATGTTTTATCTGCCATTATTTAAACCCAATGTTATTGGGGTCATCCAAATAATCTCTCGACGACGACGGAAATGCAAATGATGACTCAAGTTTAGCATTTGGTGGTTTTCACTCTTGGTCCCTTCCAGCCCTTGAAACAAACTCAGTGATTAGTCAGCGTTGACAGATCACATGCTATTTGGAAAAAAAAAAAAAAATAGCTGCAAATATTGCAATGAAAGAAAGACAAGTAGAAGAGGAGTAGTTTTTCCTCTTTTTTTTTTATGTTGGTCTACTTTGGAGTCCACTTTCAGAGAACAGGTTTGTTTGAAAGGGACTAGATGTGAAAACACCCGTTGCTGTATATGTCAGAGGATATATACAAAGCTGGCCCCTAATTAATGCACTCTGGTGCAATTCAATCCGGAGGCACCATTTTATATTACCACCGCAGACCTTATATAACCACACAGATGACCGGAAAACCTCTGCTTGTGAGCCACTTAAGGGATTATGTGAAAATAAAATGTTTCCCCTGGATGGAGGGGAAACAGTCTTAAACGCAGGTGGCACTCAATGCAGTGATGAAAACGACAGTATCAGTTCAGCTAGTCGTTTTGTTGCCATGTTAGACCACCAACATTCAGGGGAAAGATGAATAAATGCATCGTCTGATAGATAAATCTTGATCTGCATCACCTGATCCAAACAGGGTGATAAACAACATCTGTGCCTTAAAAACAACAACAAAGGTTCCCAGAAAGATGGCTCTGAAAGGAAAGTGGGAGCACCTGAGGCACAACTGGGAGCCGAATTTTGCAGAGCAAATCTCTATAACATCACAAGCTGCACGACACTGGACTATTGCAAGGATTTCTATCCAAGTGCTTTTCAACAAAGCCTTAAAAACTATTTTTTGTATTGAACTCTTACACGTTTTACAAGCACAGCACACATGTTGTCATATTGTCAAAGCAATTCAGCCAGAGACTGTATGTATTCAAAAAAGTGTCTCCAAAATAATCAGTTACACAATCTTCTGTCATGCAGCAGCTTTTCACTTTGATGATATTCTCTTTCTTTTCATCAAGTCCCTGTTTTGAGGTCATTTTTTTTTGTGTTCACAGATGGAGCACGGTTTGCATTGTGAGTTTGAAAGTTTAGATATTAAAATAAGTTGACTAAGTGGTTTCATGCATGTGATATGTGTATGATTTTTCTTCTATTTCTTTGTGCATATGACAGAGCACTACCAGCAATGCACACATTTCTGACTTTTAAACTGGTTTAATCAGTAGATTTTTCATAATTTCAATATATTTAAATAAAGCAATATGTGGAAAAAAACGTACTTTTTCAGTAGACATTTTTTTAGATCGACTCTTGCACTATGGTTGTGTTTTTGTACAAAGAGTCTCCATAGCCTTGAAATGTTCACCCTGCTGCCATGGAAACTGAAGAGTGTTACCAAAGGTGTGCACATATGAGAAGTACTGTGCATGTGTGTTTTTGACTGTGTTCTGCTCTTGAAAGCCATGAAAATGACTTCCTCCCCAGTTCATCCACTGTGTTCCACAGTAACAATTTTTCTTCTGCATTTTGTGTTGTTTTCCAGATGAGATAGCATGTTGAGAAAGGAAGTGGAAGTGTGTTGTTTGTCAGGAGTTATTTATCCTCTAATAAATATATATTTTTCATGTGATTTATTCTTAAATTTAGATCAAAATACAAATCGGATGGATGGTAGTTATGATGGCTAAAATGGTGGCTAAAATATCATGACATCTTTTCTGCTTAAATATCCTTTTCAAAATGCTTAATTATTCTTTTTAATTTGCATTGATGTGATTTATAAGCCATTTATTGTTCACTTGTGGGGAGAAAACCCCAAACTGCCTGTCCCTTACTCAAAGTATTGATAAAAAAAAATAGTAACAGATAGATGGCTTGCCATTTCCAGCTACTTAAAGGAGCCGTGTGAGTAATTTACCGGCATCCAGCTTCACCCTCCGCTCACTTTCAAGTGTGTAGAAACTGCGGTGGCCGCAAAAAACGTGAACGGCCCTTTCTAGAGCCAGTGTTTGGTTTGTCCGCTCTGGGCTACAGTAGAAACATGCCGATCTTTGTGGAAGAGGACCCGCTACCTGCTAGATAAGAGGAACTCATTTTAATGTAACGAATACACAACACTGCTTAGTCTCAGGTGATCTAATTTGTGCAGTAGGATTTTATGACTGACCGTGTCTTGCTGTTGTAATTTCCTCTTTTACTTCTCTATTACTAGATCTATTTGTCAGAAACCCACTGACTCACTGAACAATTTATTCTTTTCAACAAAGTATCTAATTTTTGAACAAAAACAAATTTGAGAAAGCAGACACCGGTCGTTAGTTTGTACAACTGTGTTTATCTCCTGTTTTACGAGGTGAAATAACATTTGCTGTTTTTATTCTGTCTGGAAATATGACATTATGAGGTTTGAGGTTTCCAGTCAATAGTCTTGTGGTTCCGTTTCATTCTAAGACGTTGAAGGGAGAAAGCTGCCTCCATAACCACTTCCAAAAAATGCAGCTGCTGAAGAGTTTAGGATATGGTGGCCATTCATGTCAGTTGCTGATGAACTGTTGCAGATGTTCCCCCCTGAGGGTCTCCAGTTCAGTCTCTCCCTTATCGGTCAGTGAGTTTCTCAGGTCAGGCTGGCACAGGTGATGGAAACGCTACAAAACAGCAAGCAAATATTCACCAATAATTCAACACATAAGTGCATCATACAGTATGTGTCAATGGCATTGTTCCGGTGTAGAACAGCATCAATGTAGTTCATTGCTAGGTAAATAAAGAACAGAGTTTGTACCATAGTTAAGCGCCAGAGAGAGATAGCAATAGCACCCACAAGAAATTGTATTTATGATATTATTTATATTTTTCAATATGGGAATGCTATGATTTATAATTTGAAAACTGAAGGAATACATTAATAAAAAAAATCTATTATTTTTTGACAAAAAATAATAAAGCAGCGAATCCGATTCACCCAAGGGGCGCAGCCGCATTGAACCTTTGACGCGACTTTCACTTCCTGTTATCAGGGCTAACTTACCTGAGTAGTAGTGCTGACTCAGAAACCAGTAACAGTTTACAGGACACCTGGAAACCAGTGCTGCCTCGACAACAGACCCACTGTTGACTTCTGAAGACTTCTGGTGGAAAGTGCGTGTTTTTTCCTCCTCTGTTGCTTGTTATATATTTAATGTGTTTGTTGCTTGAGACACACATTCTGACTCTTGTGTGAAGCTCATTCATTTACCACCCCGGCTGTGGATTAGTACTGTTGATTGATTGGTCCAGGTGCTGCCAACTGTCCTCAGTGAGTTTAACACCTCAGTCTGAGGCCGAAATGTGAACACACGGTTGCTTGCTGCTTGTGTAAAAGTCCTCTCCTTGGTGTGGGTGAAGTTTTCCATCCATATGTATGAAGCTGCATACGTGGTGTTAAAAACAGAATGACATGACTGTCCTCGAGCGTTTGTGCACTCGCCGTGTTAAAATGTGGCGACCAAAACCCTAAATGTCAGAGCAAACCCATAATAGCAGCAAAAGACATTCTCTGGCGCCCCCCTCTGGTTCAAACTCTGGAAATGAACATACTCGGGGTGACGTGGGGACTTCACAATGATTAAACATTTCACACACACACACACACACACACAAGTTGTAAGGTCCTCTCTTCTTAATAATCATAACAATCATAATCCTAAAACGTACAACTCATCTAGATGGGATGTGAGACGTAACTGGTGTGTAAAATCTTTTGTGAAATTTCATGGGAATCGTCACGATTTGAAGTGTCTCAAAGCACAGATAATACGGTCAACATGAAACCTGCCAATTTTGAAATTCTCATTAAAATGAGAAAATCATTTCATTTTTCTTTCTATAAGACATACACACCATGCCATTTCTTTAACTTGTTATAATATTTAGTGACACAGTTGTCTCACCTGCCTGAGGCTCCCAGTCCCGGTGACCAGCTTAAACAGTGCCCATCCCGGCACTAGCAGGATGGAGGAGAGGGCCAACATCCAGCCCAACACATATGCCCAGTCCGGGTACACGTACCAGCGATTAAAGGTCAGAGGCTGGTACTCGACTAAAGAACATATAAAAGAGCCCTGAGAACACAAGGGTGTGGTTTAGTAGTTGTACTCTTGACACACATGAGTATGGATATGTTCATGTCTGGAGCTGTTTGGATTCTGATCCCCTGAAAGCCCGACTCACCAGTGAGACCAGCGGTGTGAGGTAGAGCCAGCAGATTTTGAAGAATGGGTTTGCGTGCATTCCTGTCATGTCCTTTATGATGCTGAACAACCGCTCTGCCCCTTGAGAGATGAGATTAACAGCACATAATGATCCGCATGCCAGTGAGTCACTTGGTAGAAGGAGGAGACACACTTTTTCAACAGAGACGTCTTGTCAGAAGTGCAGCTCGGCCTGTGATTATGGCTTCTGTGGTTCAGGAAGATCATTGTCAAATCTGAGAAAACTGATGATGTCATTAAGGTGATGTCACCAGGTTCCCAGGCAACCATCAGAGAGACCAGGTAGTTCATGCAATTCCAATTCATTCAATCCATTCAATATAAAAGGAATCACTTCTTTCAAAACAGCATGCCTACCAAATATCCATCCCAGTGCCAGGGTTTCAAAGACACAGAGAAAGAGGATGCAGGCTCCATTACAAGCGTAATAGTCGAACATCTGGAACACATACATGCCTCCCTGCGAACAACAGCAGAGACCTTTATTTGATAGGCTTTTATTTTCTGCCTTAAGATGTATGAAAGCCTGTTTCAGCTAACATTTTCTTTTACATTTTATCTTAAAAAAAAGAAGAAGTCCTAATTAAACCATTTTTGGCAGCAATACACTCCCGTGTTGGAGCAATAAATAACAAATGTTAATCTAAAACTAAATACTGACTTCAGTGATCATGACAATCTGAGAGATGAAGCATATTAGGCAGAAGAGGAGGAGGAAACTCTCTCGTCGGCCTGCCCTGCGCATTACTTTGGGAAACATATCTATGACGGATGTCATCACCACCTCCATGGCAACAAACTGCGAAGACAATGGACAAAACAGACAAAGTGAATTTCCAACTGTAAATGCAATCTTCCAAAAAGAGTTCACCTACACGTGCATCTTACTTGTGTGTCCAGACCCAAGAGAATGAGCATGATGAAGAAACAGACGGACCACAGTTGAGGCAGAGGCATCATGGCGACAGCCTGAGGGTATGCAATGAACGCCAAGCCTGGACCTGGAACACAGCATCACCATGAATGATGCTCATTCAGCCACGATCACCTTGACTAACCAAGAAACACACAAACAACGGACAACTCCTTCTCTCAATATTACAGGAACTGGAAGAAGAGGAGAAACGTGGAAGTCACAAGTGTTATTACAAAACAATTTAACTTTAGAAGCGACTGCTTTATGCTCAGGATCACTTTGTTTTTAGTCAGGATGACACATTTTGTAGGACAAAATTGGGATATCTGTGGTTCCTTTTTGAAGTATATACAATAGTCAGAAAAACAAAACAAAAAAAAACCCACTGATGGAGCATTTTAATGTTTAATGTCGAGACATATCTAATCATAAATCATGTCGAGTATATTGTTCAAGCATATTGTAGGTATGTGTGAATAAGGGATGGGTATTTCAAGCAAAACTACTGTTCGAAATTTGCTGTGAACTATTCGATTTTTCTTCGAATATTCAAACTTCCTGACGGCTGCAGTTGTCTTTGCACGTTTCCTCATGTTCGCACCGGGACGTCTGACACCGGGATAGTTTCACCTGCAAACCTCCTGGACCCTTTAAAGCAGCGTGTTCCTCTTCTCCCCGTGTTATTTAATGCGCCTGGCAGGCAGCATTTAGACGCATTACCGCCACCTTCTGACGGGAGTGACGCATTACAACCGGACGCCGGGTTAAAAAAAACAACAACAAAAAAACCCGGGGGGAAATAAAGAACCGACTATTCGAATATTCGTCACCCATCCGTGGTATGAATCTATAATACAACGTACACATACTCCCGAGCATTGCCCCAGATCACACCCACAACATGCCAGCCTGAGTCAGCAGTATGTGCAGCAGGGTCCAACAGAGCTGAGAACAAGTGTCTTACAACGACAGCAATTTAACAGCTGTGCCGGCTCACATAGCCTTTGGGCAGAGTTGGCTGCGCGTGTGCTCGTCGTGTCTTTGGGTGTCCACACGATGAGAGCAAAGTGTCACAACACCAATATCATTTGCGCTGAGGAGTTCAACACCAGCAGCATCCGTAGCATGTTAACAGAAAGTTGTGAAGCTCTGTGACACCGGGTCCACAAAGAAGAGGACACACCTTTATAAGTATCTCTCTATATGTACCTGACTCAGCCACCTCTGCGATGGGAACGCCCTGCTCATGTGCCATGTATCCCAGCACGGAGAAGACCGCAAACCCAGCTACGACACTGGTACCACTGTTCAACAAACACAGCCACAGACAGTCTCTGCAAAACAGGATAACACAACACGTACTGTTTGAAGCTCTGTAATGTGGCTGATACGTTTGTATTATGCCATTACTTGGCTGTAATCTTCTGGCCCATCTGTCAGAAAGTTGATGTCAGAACTTTTATCATATCTGAAAACCCTGAAATGAAACAGCTCATTTGCTCATTGACATATACCCACTTATAGCAGTTATTGTTGTATTTGTTGTAGCTGCCGAGCACAGCTAAGGAGCCCACACCGATGCTGTAGGAGAAGAAGATCTGAGACCCAGCCTCCATCCACACCTGCTCCAACACACCAACAGTGAGTACATTTGTCCGTCTGTTCCTCTGCACTGTTTCAGTACACAATTAGGCTCCTACCTGAGGGTCTGTCAGTCGTGAGGGTTCAGGCAGAAGATAAAATACCACTCCTTGTAGCGCACCAGGAAGAGACAGTCCACGAATCAATAGAATTACGAGCATTACATAGGGGAAGGTAGCAGTGAAATACACCACCTGGGAAAAATGAAACGTTTAAGGCATCTGACAATATACTGTATATACATGTAATTGTGCGGCCTATGTAGATACCTTTCCTGTGGACTTGACCCCTTTCCAGATACAAAAGTAGCAGATGATCCACATGATAATAAGACACAACAGCACCTCCCACCTGATGCTGCCTATCTCCTCAATCCCCCCTGAGATGGCCAGCACTCGTCGTCTGGAAGTAAAAAGGATGCACAGGTACAACATTGTTTATCGAGTTTTGTTTCGTGTAACTGTCAACTGAATAGTGATGTGGTTGCGTTTGTTCATCTACTCAGACGTACTCCCAGAATTCTGTGGCCGCAGAAGTTGAGTTAGTCTGGTTGGTCCACCGGAAGGTGTCATTATTTGTTGAAAAGACGACACAGGCATCTAAAAGGATAGTAGGAACAAATATTCAGACAATAATGTATATAATTTAACAGTTAAAAGAGTTTTTGGGGGGGGATTTTCCAATGTTGGTGACAGTGGAAGCTGGGACGCCTGTCAGCTTTTATGCAGTTTTGATGCACGGCTATTGACCTGAGAGCATAATGTTTGTTGGTTTTGTTACCTTTTCTCATGCACAGGACATGTTTGTCAGTGAAGTTAAAAAAAACAACAACCACACAGTCCGACACAAACACAGACACTTTGTCTATGTTTAATATCATACATCATGTACAGTAAATACGGGTCTGTCCTATGATGCACGTATCAACCTTAATGCATGCTACGGTGACGCAGTCTGTGCATGTTACCTGTGTTCCAGTAGTTGTTGCAGCTGGCCCAGGGGAGCTGGGAGCTGAAGGAGAACACGAGGTAGAGCAAAGCCCAGGACAGAATAATGATGTAGGTCATACAGCTGTAGAGGAGGATCAGCTGCCCGCCATAGCCAATACCTGCAGGGACAGATTGGTCATTTTCTGTTACACACAAACATTACCAAAACCTCCATTTATCCATTACCCAAACCACCTGTTGTTCAGAGTCGCAGGAACTTGACTGACCAAAATCTAATATTAAAACTGCTGAGTCACTCTCGGGAAAAGTTTTTAAAGATAACTAAATTTAAAAATACAGGTAATTGAAAAAAGTGAAAGATTAACAGGAAGTTAAAACGTTTGTTTTTTTACAAGATTCACTCCAGAAGGAATGTATTCAAAATTGCGTTTTTACAACCCTTCAATAGAGTCTTCCTCATCATCTTACACATTCTCCCATTTGTCAAATGCTACTCCCATCACGCCCGCCCTCCCTCACCCCCACCCCTATCCCAGACCTTCTGCCAGTGGACATAGCTTCCTCCAGCAGGTGATGCCTCCCTCCTGGGTGTACTGGCCAATGGTTGTCTCCAGCAGGAACAGGGGTACACCACAGGTCACCACAAATACCAGATATGGCACCAAAAATGCACCTGAATTTACAAAATACACAACAGTGCTTTTAGTAAACTACAAGTAGACTTTAAGAAATGAAACACAGATTGTTTGCATCACATAAAATATTTTTTGGAAAGCAGCAGGAAGCTTACGGTAGTCACGCCATGCCCATGTTATTTTGTGTGACTCCTTGTTCTCCAAATCTCTAAACGGTACAAAGTTTGCATGACTCCTACAGCCACAGTTGCCACATAGTGGGAAATACAACATTGAAAATATAATTTTTTTTCAACTATCTTATCATTTATAAACTTTTAATAGTTATATTGATGAATACTAAAACTGTCAGGATATATTGATTTTGGTTTCTACCATTTTGATCCGGTGTGAGCCAAGAAATGATTGTAGGAATCTATGCTGTTAAATCAGGTGGAAGAGAGCCCGCAGACCTGCGTCAGGATGTCTGCATTGCAATTGTTACGTTTTCTGTTAGATAGATAGATAGATAGATAGATAGATAGATAGATAGATAGATAGATAGATAGATAGATAGATAGATAGATACTTTATGAATCCCACAAGGGGAAATTTTTTCACTAGAGCAGCATTATAGGTACATAGATACTTAGATGCACGGTCCTGCTTGGCATCATCTACAGTTTATGCTTGAGCGACTCCAAGCACAGAGAATTAACAAAAAATCCTTAAAAAGTGTTGATGGAGCTGAAGGACAAAGTGCATGTTCTTCAGAACAGATCCTGCCTGTGAGACCATGAATACTAGGTAAAAGTAAAACTGACAAGATAATCATCAATCAGTCAAACTTGCAACCCTGTGAACTGAGCAACATTGGACTTTGGACCTTTGGCTGGACAAATAACAAATCTGGAGACTGAAAGTCATTGCTGATGGTTGAAATCATCTCTCAACCAAAAATGTGGAACACTCGCTGTTTGCAGTCTGTCATTTGTGAGACTTTGCTGATGTTTCTCTTTTTGTGTATTTAAATATCCTTGAATTACGTGTTTAGAACAAGTAATTTGAAGACATCCTATCAAGTAACATACTGTACCAGGTCTAGTACTCAACTAGTTAGGGCCCGAACACCGAATGGTGCGAAAGCCCTATTGCTCTTCAAGGAATTCTTCTTCCCTATTATTCTCATTCATTGCATTACATTTAATTTAGCTGACGCTTTTATCCAAAGCGACTTACAACATACTGATGGTACACCATCGGGAGCAATTTAGGGTTCAGTGTCTTGCTCAAGGACACTTAGGCATGTGGGCAGGAGGAGCTGGGGAGGTGCATGTTTTTTTGGATGGTGGGAGGAAGCCAGATCACCCGGAGAGAACCCGCGCAAGCAAAGGGAGAACATGCAAACTCCACACAGAAAGGCCCAGGACCGGATTCGAACCCCGAACATTTTTGCTGTGAGGCGACAATGCTAACCACTGCACCACTGTGCCGCGCTCATTAAGCTTAATTGCCTTTTTGGCGGCTTTAACATACTCAAAAACTCATGAAACTTGGAACTTGCGTCAGTCGTGGCGAAAATTAGCGTATTGTAATGGTTTTGCTAGTGGGCGTGGCCAAATGGCTCACTAGTGCCCCCTGAACTGCAGCCCCAGCACCTAGCTGCATGCACAAAATTCGGTGGACATGTAGATCCTCCTACATCTAAAGAAAAGTCTCTTGGCACGAAGACCTAAACTTAACAAGAAGTCCGCCATTTTGAATTTAGTCACCATTTTTGGCGATTCACACACGTACTTTAACGAACTCTTCCTACAGAATTTTTCAGACCACCTTGAAATTTTGTCACTGCACTCTTAACACCTTTGGGATTAAAAGTTGTTAAAAAATAATTTGTTTTCGTCGATGAGTGTGCCCGTGGCGTGGGGGACATTTTGAGCCTCTCGCCAGGAAGCTATAAATTGCTGTAAATCTTATGTATATGGACTGACCGTCTCCAAACATTACAGGTATGATAACAGTCCGGCCCTGAAGACATCTGTATGGTCATATTCACTCATAGTCATAGTGCCCTCTGCTGGTAACTGGAAATTAAACTTTTCATACTTCCACATGCCTTGTCGAGCTGGTTGATCACATGAACCTAAATACGGGTCAGAATAGCGTAAACATGCGGTTGATGATATATTAAGAAGTTTGTGCGTCTTCGTCAAAGGGTATTACCATGGCAATGTGGCAAAGTTTGATGTTTCTTCATGACACGGGAAGTTGATGTTTATGGTCAAAGGATGCTTGAAACCTCACAAAACGTGGCACATACATCCGGCGTGGTGAGACGATACATCCGATATGTGTTTTGCGCGTGGCCAAATGGCTCACTAGTGCCCCCTAAACTGCAGCCCCGGCACCTAGTTTCACCTACATCGACATCAAATTGGGTCAGAATAGCCTTAAGGCATTGATGATGATATATTGAGAAGCCTGTGCTTTTTTGTGAAAGGGTGTCGCCAGGGCGATGCGGCAAAGTTTGATATTTCACCGTGACACAGGAATTTGATGTTTAAGGTCCAGGGATGCATGTTAAAGAATGTTAAAGCTGCCAAAAAAGGCAATTTTTTTGTGAAGAATAAGGAATGAGAACAAGAAAATTAAAACTGCAAGCTAAAACATTGCAACTGGTTCTGCTCGTCCAAATTTTGGATGATTTTCGGTATGACTTTTTTTTCAGATTTTGGATGACATTTTCATTTTTTGAAGTACACTGGCTCCCTGATGTGCAGCATGCGAGGGCCCGCATATTACTGCTGCTTTTAATTTAATCACTTCTTTTTGAAACATTGAAGTCTGAATAATTCAGACATGATAATAGTGTGTGTGAATAGGTTTCAGTTTAAACAGCATCAAGTTAAGTTGTTCTCCTGACTCATTTTTTTAAATGGAACTAAAAATATCACTTGATGCTTATTTGACTGGCACATTTCTCACCATTTCTAGCCTTAAATTGTTAGTCAGTCAAATCAGGTGACGTGAAATGACTTGTGGTTGTTGTATTTATGTGACTTATACACATTGAAAGAGCTTTGGGATTCAGTAATGTTAAGGGTATTCAACAAAATAGTTGTAAACTGAAAATAATTGTGTTCAGGAAACTCAACATAACTTGCTGAAAGTCAAGATAATGTTAAGTAGTGAGCATCATATTTGCTTACCCCCTCCATTTTTGTAGCACAGGTAAGGAAACCTCCACACGTTTCCCAAGCCGACAACATTTCCCGCCACTGCCAGGAGAAACTCCACCTTACTTCCCCAGTGTCCTCTCTCCTCCACCGCTGTTTTCATGTCTTTATCCCATATACTCAATAGCTCAGGTCTAACCCAATCTTCCTCTTGACCTCGATGCTTTGTATCCAGGTTTTCTGGGCCTTTCCATTTTCTACTAATTCTGTGTCATGTAATGAGCAGCTGTCTGACCAGTTAATCAGTTTTCAGTTGGAATGTAAATTATCTGCAGGTTTAGAAGGAATTTCAATCTCTAAATGAGTAACTCAGGGAAGTTGCTTATTTCCACAGCTGGTATTAAATATATATATTAAGGAAAAGTATAATTTTTGCATAAATATAAATTTTTAACCAATGAATCAAAAGCATTTATTAGATTTCTTGACATATTCTCATTTATTTCTGAAGATGCAGCACAGTTATCTAAAGGATGAACATTTATCTTAAGGGTGTAGTATGTCACAACAGGTCTCACCAAACTATATTTGTCAGTTGTTGTGATTGTCAGGGTGTGAAATAATCCATATGGATTAATGGGAAAACGGGCAACTGTATGCAAGTGAAAATCCTGCAGCTGAATGGTTTCTCAACATGTTCTCGTAATCAGTGATGTGTCAGTTGAATTTAAACAATTTGCGCAACTATTACATACTGTGCTGAATTTTCTCTCTCTTTCCAGCCTTCTTGTATTTATCAGGAATTCACTTGATGTCTATGTTTAGTTTTATATGCATCCTTTCCCGCTACCATTGGACACCATTAAGGCTGCTTTAAATGACAGTTCAAAGTCAATGCGAGTACAGAGATGGTAAAGACCAGGAGAGACTTGTAAAATGTTTTTGGCCTCAAGCTCATATTTATTTAAGATGTTAAATTATTTGTGTTGTTTGCTTCGTTTCTATGCTGCTTTTCATCAACTGATTAATCTTGATAAATGGACCTAAAAGGTGATAACTGGTAACCGTTGAGCCCGGGGGCCATCCTATCACACAGAACATGAATGTGCATGATGTTGTCTCTGCCCTGCACACTTTTTTAGTAAGAAGACGAGGTCAAAACCGAGGATGTAGCAGGAAACATTGAGTTGGGAGCTTTTCATTTCATTAGGCTGGAAGAAATGGCAGCAATAACGATGCTGTACCGGGCAGTAGTGGTGGAGAGGGAGCTCAGCTTAAAGGAAAGAACCAATGGAAAAAAATTATGAATTTCTTTATTCAGTGCACTTTAAAAAACAAAACAGTTGCAATGTAATATCTATTTTTTTTTTACCTTCAGTGCACTTCCTTTTCATATTTGAATCCTTCAAAACAGGACAAGCTTTTTATCTTCTTTGAGTGATCCCTTGTCTGCAATGCTGGAATCCAGTTATCAACATATAGATCATTTTGACAGGCAAAACATTTGTAATCACATCAACCTAAAGCAGTGGAGACCACAGCAGGCCTAACAACAAGAAAAGGACGCCTGTAAGTGTTATCCGTCCAGTTCCACTGGTTTCTGTACTCCTGTCTCTTAGCTGCCTCTGCTTGCCAGATGTTAGATGGCAACGTTTCATATTTCCAGCTGTGTCCCAAACCAGCATCTCTGCATGAGCAGAACAGCAGCTGGATTGGTACCTCACCCACAGTGGCTGAGATGATCCCAGTACCCATTCAGAAACATTAAAAGGGGAATCCCCTGTTTTCAATTTAGCCTTGTGATGGTGGTGGTGGCTCCCGGTGGTTGTCTTGTCATTGTCTACCTGTTGCTCATTGAAACCAGGCTGGGCCTCTCCATGGCTGTCCTGTGTGGCTGGAGGGCTCTGGAACAAAGTCAGAATACCGTCACCCTTTTGCAATTGGAGGGCGGCAAGGCCTGAGCGACCAATATCTGACACGACCAAAGAAACACTCCAGCTAGACTCGTTGCAAATAGAAGGACAGTTAGACTGGACTCGTGCAGCAGAGCAGGATGGTGACGATGTATCCGGATCCTACAGGCGACAGAGACAATTGTCATCACAATTAAGCATTATGCATGAACTTCCACATCCAAAAAAAGCAAAAAGAAATTACCGCATGAAACAAAAAATAGTTTTCTGTTGTTTCTCACCAGGGGGACCACAGTCAAGTAGGCGACAGCATAATTTGAGTCTGAAGAGTCAATAGCATGCACAGTGAGGGTAAGCGTGACAGTCGCTCCTGCCTGGGCTGTGGCAGGAGTGTGGAGGTACACCTGGCCCCGGAAAGACCCTCGTTCTGAAACAGGGAACCTGTAGAACAAAAACTCAAACTAAACACAAAAATTTGCACGTATTTGATTTAATAACCGTGCCAAAAATATCACTTTTCCCATTAATTATTTTACTACTACCCTATTTAGAGACGACAGCCTCCAAAATGCATGAAATGTTAAATATTACATGTGCATGACTGCATAGTGAATGGCAGCATAGGACACAGAAGAAACTGAATGGCAATATGCTTTGATTGTCACTTATTGGCTGAGTAAGATGTATTTATTTGACTTTTTGCTCTACCTGTGCGGTCCTCTCGTGTTAAGATATCCACAGTCGTCATCAGCAGTGAAACTGAAGAGTTGAGTAGAACCGTGGTTCAGGATGTCAAAGTCCACCATTGTGCTGTGACCAGGTACCAGGCGGGGGCCAGACAACACCTGCGGAGATAAAGATGCACAACTATTTTAATGGATTGAAAGTTGTGTGGAACGCTGGTATAGGAAAAGTCACAATTTGCAATTGTGCGATATTTTAAAACTTTAAGTTTGGCTGTTTAGTGCGAGGTAGAAGAAGCATTATTTGGTATTTGCCCAGTTGGGGGATCGAAGAACAAGTTGTAATCACAACTCTGACATACTTTATGTATTGTAAATGCAGCTGTTATTCGGCAACATTAGTATAATATTTTTGGTGTATTTCTGGCTTATCCTTTTGGATTTGATGTAGTTTCCACTATCTCTTGAGCGCCCTTGAGTTGCCTCAATTTGGCTTAAAGTCGCAGAGAAGAAAATGTTACTTTTGCACAGGCAGGCACATGTGTGGCCAAAAGCTTTTTGTGGCACAGATTGTTAGTGTTACAGTAAGTACAGTGACAACCCAAAAACCCAAGAGATCGGTGGTGTTGGAAGCTGTCACGCTGAAGAAGGAGGTCTTTAGGGCCTGTTTGGGTCAAAGGACACCTGGCACAGTAGATAGGTGGCAGCAGTTAAGACAGAAATAGCAGCTACGGGTGCAGAACAAAATCTGGAGGATGGGAGGAGCTTGGATAAGCCATGGAAAATGATTTTGGGTCGGCCTTTTGAATTGGCTGGCTTCACTCAAACTGTGCTTGGCAAAGGTGGAGAAGCTGTAACCGCAACTGAGGAAACATTGTTGGAAAATGGTAGGAACACTTTGAGGAACTCCTAAACCTGAGAGATATGCCTCCGTCACAATTCATTTTTCAGTCGACATTAACGTAGAAGGCGCCCCTCGTCTTGTTTAGCATTACTACTAATGATTACCTGTATCTGAAAGTGAGTGGGCTGCACCATATCAGTGGAAACCCTCTCCAGCTTGTTTCCTTTGCTGTCCTGGCCTGCAAGTCGAACACAGAAGGGAACTGTGGGAACAGAGTCCACCAAGCCCACCAGTTCCTCCAAAGAGTGGAATGATGAAGAGGAGGAGGAGGAGTTCAACTTCACCTGCTGAAGGCTCTGCCCTTCAGCTCCCACCAGAGTTGCATGACTGAAAAAGACTTGTTCATCTGAAGCCAAGCCTGTGACAGCCAGCACCAGAAAGGCAGGGACACCTGAAAATATAAAGTAACAGTAGTTTGCTAAATGGCAGGCACATTCCCAAGTCAAAGACTTGGTTTATTTGGTCACTGATACATCATAATTATGTATAAATCTAAATCTGTCACCTGCCACGGGACTACCCGCCACTCTGGCCAGACCTGGGTGTGTCTCGTTGGTTACGGTTGCAAAGTAATACAGGAAATCTACCCTGCTGTCCCCTGGTGGTGCAGATCAAAAGACGAAGCATTCTTTGTCTCATTACACAGTAGAAGTGCAGTTACATTAAAACAAAAGTACCAGCAATCATTCATCTGTGGATCTGCTTGATGCCGTTCATGTTTTTTCTTTTACCTATTACACTGAATGTGAGATGTCCGTCACTCTTGGCTTGGAGTTTCCATTGTCCGGGCTGTGTAGGAGGAAGGAGGCGGATGCGGTACAGACCCTGGAAGTGCTCCAACTCTGCTAGTGGGCCTTGTTCGTTCAACAGAGACTGACTTTCGTCTGACAAAAAGAGGAACATGAACAACTGAGATTATTTTACCATCAAATGCAAAGAATAAAAGAGGTCATGGACAACCGCATGATGTGTTTTTACACAACTAAGACAATGCAATGTCCAGCTTGTACAAGGGGTGCAATGCCCTAATGTGACAATTGGATTACATGGAGTGTTTGAGCGTGATGGTTACCCAATGGACTGGTGAGGATACACTCTGTCATAGAGCCAGTGACATGTAGGGTGACGTTGTTAACTGAGCTGTCAACTCTGAAGGAACGGACAGACATCAACTCTTGGTCACTTTCCACATGAAGAAGAGTCACCTGAGAAGGAAGGAGGAAAAAAATGCACTTGGTATATCTGAACAATAGATACAAATGTATTGAAACAAGTGAGTACAGTAGCTGAAAAACTATACTTAAGTAAAAGTACTGTTACTTACTAAGATAAATACAAAAAAAAATATATAGGTAGTCAACAAATTCATTACTTGATAAAGGGGATGAAAGTATCCACTAAAACCTATTGAAAAGTAACTTCTCGACTAAAAGAAATAGAAAAATAATACTTATTGCCTTCATTTAATTTATGTGGACACAAATGACCATAGATTTCTTTGCATTTTCAGGGAAAACAAGTAGATAACATTTGTAATATAGAGAAAAATCCGACACATTTACCTTCTTACTGGAGAGCCGGCAGCTCTCTGACACTAAAATCATTTATTTTCAGTTAACCTGATTTCTCGGAGGAAGCTTGTTTTCTGCTTTCCTTTTATCTAATTAGAATGAGATATGTATCCTGTTACATTTAGAAAATTACACAATATGAACTCAATATTCTCAGAAAATTACTGTTATTGTGAAATAATTAAATTGTGTCATTAAATGTATCAGGTGGAAACATACAGGACTCCAAATATATGTTTGTAAATAGTTGTCAGTTTCAGATGCTTAAAAGTAGCCAGAAAACCAGTCAATGCGGGCTTGTAGCTGCTTGCTTACCACACAGAGTAAGCCTGTATTGGCAGCCTGTATTGTCACTTCCTTCTCTGCTTAAACAACATGTTTGACTTGGCTGTGTGTGAGATGTTTATCTCCATCACTGGGTTGTACCTTGTCAGCAGCTGTGCTATCCTCCACTATGGCAGAGACCCTGTGGATGTCAGAGTTGGTGGTGAATATTGTCAGTCCTCCTGACAGGGAGGACAGGGAAGAGTAGAGAGAGAAACGATCAGGGGACAAAGGTTTTTTACTCCTCCTCCTCCTTCTTCCTCTGCTCTCTGTTGTGTAGTTGGGGTCTTCAGTAAGGAGAAATGTCACCTGTGGGAAAATCAGATCAGAACGTGCTAAAAGAAGTGTATGCTTAAATACAATTTTCTTGATGACTGTCACAGTTTCTCACTACAAAAGTTTCATAAAGTTCCATTAGAATCCGTCCTCAAAAGAAATTTGCCTTGTGCCTTCCCACTTCTATGAATTAGTATATGCAGTATCTGCAAGCATAGCTAATGTCTTACTAATTTGTAAATCTACACTGTCATGACCTGTCTGAATTAAGGTGAAACTTTTTTTTTTTTTAAATTAATTCCATTGTGTTTTATTTAGCTGTAAAGATTCCAGCTGAGAATTAAAAAAATATCTCAAAGAATGGCTCAGCGTGATCAGAGCAGCTCCAGATTTGTCATTACCACAGACTTTCTCTTTGCTGATAATCTTCTCTGATTGTCAACTCTGATTCACACTAAAGATAATGCATCTTATTATGGATCTCTTTAAAGTTAAACCTACCTTGCTCTGTTTCTCGAGTATGAGGGCCTTTACTGCATCAAACATGTGGGCGTCTTTAGGGGAAGCGTCAGTGAACACAAAGATGTCTGACAGCGGCGGACTGTGAGTGAGTGCCAGCTGGAAACAAACACACAGCAAGAGAGCAAGTCAGCTGCTACATGTACATCCATGAATTTCGTATGTGATTTCACATTCATGCACACACTACATCACTTATTTGTCTCCAGTGTTCAGCATCTAAATTTACCTGAATGGCAGAGAGGCACATCTCTGGTTCGTCTCCTCCTCCCAGGGCCATCAGGTTCTCCATGTGCTGCATGAACTGGTTTGGGTCTCCGGTCTCATGCACTGGTCCTACCTCTGCACGATACAGTAGATAGAAATGTTACGATTTGACAAGCAACAGCTTTTTTGAGAGCTCTGAAACTTAATGTATTTGGTTGGACAAATTTCAAAGGAACTTGTAGTCTATTTAAAGAAATAGTTCGACATTTTGCCAAATTGAAGTTCTTGGCAAGAGATACTTAAGGCTGACACCGCTCGTGTCTCTAAAGAAAATATGAAGCTCTCTCTTTAGCCCACCGTGAATGTATCCCATTTATTTAAGCTGCGCAAAAAGCATTCGATGTAAAAATGATACGTTGTTTTGTGGTTATGTGCTGAAGTATTTATTGACCAGAGACAGTAACTCCAGGAAGCTACTGTGAAGCGTCACCAATTCAGTATCCAACCAAATGTGAGATATGATCACAATATCCTGATCTGTTCCTAAGTTATGGAATCGCGTTCACAAACATGGGACAGGGGTCACAGTGACCTTGACCTTTGACCCCTCAAAATCTAATCAGTTCATCCCTGGGACCCCGTGAAGTCATTTTTGAGACATCGCGTTCACAAGAATGGTACATACAGACAACCTGAAAACATAATGCGTCCGGCCACATTTGGAGGCATTATAAAACTGCTAATTAATAAGAAGTACAAGATCGTTACATGATACCTAGTAGATAAAAGTTTGATTTCTAAAATGATTGGCCCATCTCTTCAGTCCGTCCAGCTACTCTCCGTGACAATCTCTCACCTGGGTCGTGGAAGGGCACGAGTACAAATGTGCCGGGCTGCTCAGGGCTGTTGACTCGGTTCTGGATGATGGAGTGAGCTCGAAGCCGAGCAGCAGTGATCTCCTCAAACATGCTGCCTGTGGTGTCCATGACAAACACCAATGCAGGAACCTGCTTTACACTGAAGAGCCTGTCCAAGGAAGTTTGCAAGGAAATAGATATATATAAACTACATCCACTCAACACCTGATTCTTGCAACATGATATATTTAGGAAGTTATGGGCCTACATATATTTTTCAATGTTTTCTACTGTAAAAGTGGTTGAAACTCACCTGAGGAAGGTTTTGTGGCCAACAGTGTCCCTGAGGTCTCTCAGTACAGTCAGAGTGGCCTCAGTGGCCAAAGAAGCAGCTTTGACATGGAGGTAGTGGTGAGGGGAAAAGAAAGGCGAGGTGCTGTCCTTGTTGATGCCTCCTTTGGCCCCCATGTAGCGGCTGCTGTCCAGAACACCTCCATGACTGCATTTGCCTGAAAAAGAAATCTTTGCAGCCTAAATTTGAAAATTAAAACATCCTAGAAAAAAAATGCTCTTCAACTGATTTTGCTTATTGTTCTTTTTTTTCTTTTTTTTTGGCAGGACTGCTGCTGCAGGTGGCTGAAGTAGTGCAGACATACCGTGAGGTTTTAGAGGGAAAGTGCTGAAGTAGCCAGTGGTGAGCAGCTGGGAGTCTTCTTGTGTGTTTGTCAGTCTTGGCAGGAGGTTGTTTCGACAGGTATTACTGAAGCACTCCATACAGGTCGGAGTGTCCTCTGTGATCACAGAGGTTGAGGGGTTAATTAAGTTTCACATTCCCCCCTTTTTAAAAATAACACTATTTTGTTATCATGCTTATTTGCACTGAAGACCTTTTCTACACTATGAGGCTTCTCACTAAGTAATTTGAAATAGTGTCAATGAAATGCCTACTTTTAGAGGTAAAATATGTTCTAACTGTATAAATGACTGGATTGGTTTAAAATCACCCTTCAGGTTAAAATACTACGGTACTGGATGGTATTTCAAGTATACCATACACATCATTGGTAAATATCATACTGGTCACATTGTGTAAGGGGAATATTGTTTCTCAGTGAGACTTAACTTGTAGAAATAAGGATTTCATTTATCAGGTGTCAATTTATCAATAAGTAGGTTTGGGTCATCAACTTTTGAATCAGAAAGCTTTATCGATTCTTTTTACAATTCTTTTCTGAATTGAGGATGACTATCTCAAACTGATGTATATATTAAAAAAACAGAAATTGATTTGAGGAAAGATGCTAAAGTAAATATTGGTACCATTTCAGTTTAGGCTACAAGTATTTAATGTTTTTTGACCATGTCATGCCTCACTGTCGTAGTCAGTTTCAACTGTTCAATTTCCACAACATTGTTAGGCGTGGTTGTCAAGCAAGCCAGATTACTGAATTTACTCTGACAAACCACTGACCTCTCATCCAGTTAGTTTAGCTTAAAGTCAGCCTGCCTTTGCGCTTGTGTCTGTATTTGGAACTACATTCCTGCTGTCACAAAGCTAGCTGTGATGAACACATTGCCCTAACAGGCATCCGGAAGACAAAACAAAGCACTACGTCACCAAAGCAGGGAATCTACAAACTATAAAACAAAAACTGTAAAAGAAGTAGCATTACGAGTTGTATATCCTTTACAACAATACTGAATCCTCTCTCAGCCCCAGGATCACTGTGTGATGTTTGTGATAGAATTAACCTAGAGCGTATTCACAGATGTGATTCACCTTTAGCTACAGGGATGGCAGGCTCCTCTGGCTGCAGCAGGTGGAGGTAAACGGAGCGCTGGCCCATCTCCACCCAGTTACTGTGACTGTAGAAGTCCTGGCATAACATAACAGAATGAATAGGAAATTAATTACCAGTGTTTCTGCCAGAATATCATGGGATTTAATTGTGATTTCAACCATTTCACTGTACAGAATAAAGTCCATGCAAGCAGTGAGGTAAAAGGTAAATGAAGATAAACTCAACTGCACGTGCGTGATGATGTCTTTAAACGCACCGTAGTTTAGTAAACCAGAAGCTCAAGTGCAGGAGTTTGTCAAATCTATTATATTTATCCAGGACAAGCATTTACCTCACGACTCATATCAACTACTAATGACAGTTTCTGTGTACCTGCAAGGAGTGAAATAGCTGACCCAAGCTATGACGGGCACTTTGGTACTCTTTGGCCCGCACTGAGAGCACAGTCTGAGTCCAGAACTGACGTAACATCAGCATGGCGCTGTCAACACGCTCTGAATCAAAGTGGTAGACCGGGTTGGACCTGGTGGAGCTCAGGAAGTCCATGTCCGCATTGGACTTCACCACCTCTCCCACAGCTCTCCAGAAGCTGCGGCCCAGCCTGGTCTGGATTGGGATTAAGCAAATAAAATTTTGCATATTTGGAAATAATGTATAGTCTTAAATACAGCTCTGATTTAAGCACTTTGTGAGCTACTGATGCTGGCTCACATCTGTACTAACACCTAAATACACCTAGCAGCAGACATGAGCTCACCTGCTCCTCTGCAGGGGTCCCCTGGTGTTTTCGAGTGTCCCTCAGGGTCTCCAGGGTGACATTGAGGATGGCCTGCTCTGTGATGTACTGATGCGTGTGCGAGTCCCAGGACAGAGTCAACACTCGAGACCAAAAGTTGGGGAGGAAACCCATGCATGGTAAAGCGAGGAGGAGAAGGTAAAGGAGAACAAACCAGTGCACCTGCTTCTCACTTCCTTCCCTGATTCCTCTGCCCTGTGACATTATGCGCTGGAGAAAAGGTGAGGAGGTCACATCCTACCTGCAGATGTTTGCAAGACAATTACATTTTTTAATAGGCAACACCTATCACAAACACAGTCTTTTAATCAATTGCTCACAAATCTGTAAATCTCTAACTGTGACCTCTTCTCTTAGCCGTGTTGAAAGTATTTTTAGTTCAAACATTCAGACTGAATTTGACCGAATTGAACAATCATCTCCAAATGAGTTCTGTGATGCGTCATGATTTTGTCATTTCCCGCTTGCTAAATGAATGGACAGTAAGTGACCCGACCCCTGTTGTTTAGCACTGTTTTGTGCTAATTTGATCATGTTGTTCCAGTCATCCATGTGTCCTCTTCTGTCATCGCCCACTCCTTACCGCCAACCCCGATACTTCCTCTCAGATTTTTTTTGAGCCTGGTCTGTACAGAGGCTCCTATTGTTTTTTGGCACCTTTATCCAGAAACAATACTTTGGGTTTGTTCTCAGTCTCTGCTTTCACAAGGGAGAGACTGAAACAAAGCACGAGGCCTATAAACAACTCTCCCCCTCCGCTGTGCAAGCCCTTTCTCAGCCAATTGGTTTCTTAAATTGAGAGCTTAAAGTCTCCTCCTTGCACTCATTCTGCAGGAGTGATGCACTGTGTAATAATCATTCACTGGTTCGCTGCTTTTTAGAAGCAGTTTTTAAAACGTTTCTTAATTCATCTAACTTTTATTTAACCAGGTAAAAAAAACAGTTGCATGTTGAGTGCACATCGATTACATATTTACAATTACGTACAAAACTAGATATTGTAATAGGCACAGACTAGTATATCATTCAAATTAGTTAGTGCAAATAGCATAGCTATAGTTTTTATTTTTGCATTTAAAAGTAATTTCATATCAACGCTGTAGTGAGTTAAAGTCAGACTATCTCTGAGGACTGAGCAGAGGGATACAGTATTGTATAATCAGCATACATATGGTACATTGAATGTTTTGTACTGGCACAAATATCATTGATAAATAATTTAAAAGAATAGATCCTCGGGGAACTCCCTTTTTCAGAACAGGATCAGAGACAACATGACCAAACCTGACAAATTTAGTTAGTTGGATAACTCTGAAACTTCATGGATTCTCACAAGCATAACTTGTGTGCTGTTGTTCACTTAAAGCAGTTGGTCTTGTTTTTGCCATCAACAAAACCACCGAGAGCTTCACTTTATACCCATCTACCTCCATCATCACAGTGCAAAAATGTCATCTAGGAAAGTTTCATTGTACAAATTAATGCAAACAATATATTGTACTTTTTAATTAATTTGTATATTATTAGAAAATACAAACACTCTCTTTAAACTCTAGTTACTATTAAACAGTTTAACTAAAAGCGCTCACCTCAGTTCATTTCTATCTCTTCAGACTTCCTTCAGACAGCAGTGTTTTGCAGACACCACAAATGCACATTTTATATGTACAACTTTCACCACAACCTGTCAGCGGAGGAGCCGTTTCCCCATAATCACAGCAACAAAATGATTGAGTCTTCACTTTTGTCTTTCCTTTGGTTCTTGTCGCTGCTCGGCTCCTCAGTAAGAAAATTAATAGCCCAGAAATTAATGGAAGAGGCACTTTCTTGAGAGTCCGATTGACACTGCAACACCATGAGGCCGAGGACATCTCGTCATCAGGGAGCTACAGCCTCTCACCCCTCCTTAGCCCCCCATTAATGCACGCTGCATTGATTCTCCACAATAGGGCCGCATATATTACCAGACAGAGGGTTCAACTTAGGCCTAACCCAACCTCCCTCCCCCCCGGTATCCATCCATCACTCTCACGTTTCCGCACAAAACCAAAAAACACTGCCTTTAACAACGACTTCTTTTGGCAGAGCTAAGGAGGGTATCAGTTGCCAGCCAACGCTAGAGGCCGTGTTGAACTTCAGTTTGTGGGACTACATGTGATAAAAAAGATAAAGGACGGGATGTTTTTCAGCTTCAGGTCTCCTGTTGGTTCATGGATTTGGTTGAAGGTTTAAAGTGTAACATCAGTGGTTGTTTGATCAAAAATGTTTGATCCTGTTTTAGTTTGGAAATTAAAGGGAAACGAAGAGACAAGAAGAAAATGTTGTTGCTCTGTCTAGAGTAGATCACACTCCAACCAAAGCATAAAAACACCCACAAGAAGGTTTTTTTGTGGAGCAATTCAGAAAGTGAAAGTAGGTCAGTTTATGGTTTGGTCACAATGAAACAGAACGTGGGGAGGATCAGTAAAAATATTTAGACAATGCAGATTTTTGCAGAGTAAAATGCTCGAAGGGGGTGAGGGGTGGTGGTAAATGCTTCCTGTTTGCCTACAGTTTGAGTAGGTAAGTAAGTTTGTTCCCATGCCAACCCAATTTCACCACAACCAGATTTCTGTCAGTCACATGAACCACTTAACAACAGTTGTAGGCCTCTTGGTGCTCCATCACTTGCTCATCCAGAAATATGTGTCTGTAATGACTATTTTAGTCATAAAAGCTGCAGAGATTGCTCTATGTAACAGTAAAAATAAAGGTCCTAATTTGTGTTGTCATATTTCCGAATTTTTAAAGACCCCCTTTAACTTTTATGTTTCTGAATGATGCAGGTTTTTATTCTGCAAACAAACGATTGTGCAAAATAAAGGCCCAGTGACAGGAACTGGACACGCTCTTGGACCTAAACCCGTCCATCCTTGCTTTATACTGATTGGGTCGAAGAGTGGGGGCTGATGGACAGGTGGCCAGACCATCTCAAGGCCAACACTAAAAGACAGACACTACATTCACACCTGGGCCAATTTAAAATCACCAGTCAACCTGACACGCATTGCTTTGAACTGTGGGAGGAAGCTGAAAGAAAACCTACACCGTACTGGCAGGCAACATGTTGACTTGAAGCAACAGTGCAAACCACTGCAGCACCGAGTTGTCCTGTCAGACCGAAACAAAATTCAAAATGTATTTTAGGAAAAAATATTGCTATGGATGCAGCACACTGACAAAAGAAAAACTCACGGGTCAAAACTTTGAATCAATAAAAAGTTTGGGAAGCTTCCAAACTTTAGTGCATGGTGCAACCTGTCCATCTTTTTTATGCTGTTTTTTTGTCCTGCACCTGTACCATGCTGGGATTGGATGTGCACATCATTTCTGACATGATGTGTGATGATTTATTAAGTTCTTTTTTCTTTTCTTTTTAAAGTCCTTTTACAAATAAAGCTAGCTCCAAACCTTTGGGACTGTTCCTCCACCAACAATCATCTTAATAGCTTATAGCTGCAGTTTAGATCGAGCCCATGCACAGAATTATCAATGGTATCAACATCTCCTCTGTGTCGTTGTGCTGTTATTGATGGTGTTGTGATCTGCAGTGTTTCTATGTTGTTGCAGTTAAACAGCAGAGTGAACGATTGTTGAGATTTCAACCTACTGTAGTATAAATATTATGCTAAATACTATCTTGCTGTAGGTAAAGCTGTGGTCGGAATTATAATACGATTATTTTTGGATACAGACTCGTATCCAAAAATAAACTCCGCATTCCTGCAGCCATTGTAATTAATCACCAATCACTCGGATCAGAGGAAGAATTTATTTTGATTTATAATCTCGCCAAATTTTGCCTTCAAAACAAAGATGTGAACTACAACCGACGCACACTTCCTGTATCATCAGCCGTCACAGGCTGGTGTCTCCACGGCTTGGAGTGACTTCACGATGAGCGGATAGGTCGGACAAATGACAGGAAAACTCTGGAGGGTGGATCAGTGGGCGTGGCCTGGGTTTGACTACATATTCCCTGTCACTGCTTCCGTGTTGTTACTCCTCCGGATTCTTGGTGCTCAGGTAGGCATCTGGTCCCTGTTTTCACGATTAAGACATAAATGAAAAGTACCGCTTCTTGAATAGATCGCAGATGTGTTAAGTTCACCATGTTTATTGCTTTGTACTGCATGTGAGAGTGTTATTTACCTTCAGCTCTACCGCGCAAAGACGGTCATGTCCAACATCATTTTTGGAAAGTAAATTTTAATAAGGACTATACATTTGCTGTAATAATTTCTGCCTCCAAGCAACACATAAAATATTACAGGTCGTTTTGTAATATTTTTCAGTGTGATCCCTCAATCTGTGCGCTCACACATACAGTACAAATACTGTGATTGATTAGACCTGCCATCTTATTTTGAAAATGTATTAAAACATATCCAGGAGTTGCTTTGCTGTAACATGCAGACTTTATCTTTGCAGCCGTAATATTTCAACATTGTCACTTGTTGAAGAGGAACGATGGTGAACTGCTGTGGTCTTATTACTGCCAATAAGGACCCAGGTATGTACAGTGCTGTTATAAAACATAGCAATATACTGTGTAATAGTATATTTTAGTCATACAAAACTGGACTTTCTCAATTTAAAACAAAAAATCTCAGAGGACCATTTTTCCCCCTATCTTGGATGAGATAATTATTCAACCATATTAAATTCCATTTACGAAAAATAGTTTTGGATAATGTATTGTTTTCCTACTGTACTTTTTAATTCAGTGCTAAATGACTGGATAAGTATAGTAAGTTATCAGCTGCGTTTCTCTGTCAGTTCCTCTGAAGAGCATCGAGGTGGAGCTGGAGGTGAGGGACCATGTGGCTACAGTGGTCTCCACTCTGAACTACGAGAACAAGGAGGACAAACCACTGGAGGCTGTGTTTGTGTTCCCTCTGCCTGGAGATGCAGCTGTCTGTCATTTCAGTGCTCAGATTGGACAGACACAGATTGTAGCTGAGGTGAAGGAGAAACAGAAGGTGAGCTGGACAGTAAAGATTCACTCATTAGAATCAAGCTTTAAAAAAACTGTCAAGTCAGTGACAGATATGTCCTCTGTACTCCAGGCTCGTGAGGAGTATGATGATGCCCTGAGCTCCGGTCAGCAGGCCTTCCTATTGGAGGAGAGCGAGCAGAGTCCTGATATATTCTCTCTGAGTGTGGGCAGTCTGCCTCCAGGAGAGAGCGCCTCCATCAGGCTGGACTACGTCACTGAGCTGGCTGTGCAGGCTGATGATGGACTGAGGTTCTGTCTGCCTGCTGTGCTCAACCCTCGCTACCAACCTCTGGGTCGGGTTAACATGCTCAACATAGTGAACATTATTCTTGCTAGACATTGGCAGTCAGCATATTGTAATCATTTACCACCGTGCCGACATACGACCCTCAGAATTTCTGGCATGGCTGTATCACTGCTGCTTATTTAACGCCTCATTTCTAACATGTTGACAGGAAGTGGAGGTAGTGGAGGTGTCCAGGTGACCTCTGTTCCAGCCTCCCTGGTGCCCTACAGCCTGTCCTTTTCTGCCCGGGTGTCGTCTCCTCGTCCAATCTCTAAAGTGGAGTCTAGCTGTTCCCTGGACCCTCTCCAGTACCTGAACTCAGAGCAAACCCAGGCCACAGTAGGTAGAGTGCTAATGTGTCTGCTGTGTGTGGCTGGGACTCCTTCCTGAGAACAACACGTTCTTTTTTTGTCAACTGCAGATCAAGCTGGCTGCAGGACACAAGTTTGACAGAGATGTTGAACTGCTGATTTATTACAAAGACGCCCACCAGCCGACTGCTGTGGTGGAGGCAGGACAGGCCTCTGCTGAGCTCGGTGAGTTTTACTTTGAAGGTCATTTACCAAATCTGATCAACTTAGTTGGAAGTGAGAGGTAAGTAATGATATCTTTGAGAAGCTGATTAGTTTAATGTGTTAAATCTAAATAACTGTTGGTGTCTGTTCTTTGTGTGTCAGGCTCTCTGATGGGTGATCCAGTGGTGATGGTGAGCTTGTACCCTGAGTTCCCCCAGTCTGTGATGTCCTCAGTCGCCTCATGTGGAGAGTTTGTGTTCTTACTGGATCGATCTGGAAGCATGGACTGCCCTATAAATAACAGCAAGCAGCAAGAAACTCGCATCAGCAGTGCGAGGGTACTCATCATGTGTTATCTCTTGTAAAATCTTTCATAGTGTCCGTCTCATGCAGCAGCCTTCACCGTATTTTCCATCTTCCCTTCAGGATACTCTGCTGCTCCTGCTGAAGAGTTTACCAATGGGCTGCTATTTCAACATTTACAGTTTCGGGTCCAGCTATGAACACATCTTCCCGTAAGTCTGTCCCTCATCGGCCCAACCAGTGTCTTCCTGTCTTTGGTATTAAGTACATATATTTGTGTGATGACAGGAAGAGTGTGGAGTACAGCCAGCAGACCATGGAGGAGGCTCTGAAGAAGGTTGGGGAGATGGGGGCTAATCTGGGAGGAACAGAGATCCTAAGTCCTCTCCAACATATTTACAGCCAGTCTTGCATTCCCAGTCAGCCAAGACAGGTAATACACACACACACACACACACACACACACACACACACACACACACACACACACACAAACATACGTACAAACAGGTTGAACAGGTTGCCAGTCACAAGCAGAACTTCCGACTGTAATATTTTTAACTTTGCAAATAAAATCATTGTACAGTTAAAAAAATGTGGAAGTTCATATTTACCGTAATAAAAACTAGCTGTGTGATACCATGCAACTTATGTGTGAACTCCTCCTCCCTAGCTGTTCGTCTTTACTGACGGAGAGGTCGGGAACACCAAACAAGTCCTCGATCTGGTGAAGAAGAATTCAGGTTCCCACAGGTGAAACCATGGCAACATTCACTCATGATACGTGACAAGTCCGATGTCTGTGTGTATATTAAAACAAGCTGCTGTACTGCAGGTGTTTCTCCTTTGGGATTGGTGAAGGATCCAGCTCTGCTCTTATCAACGGGTTGGCCAAGGAAGGAGGAGGTCACGCTCAGTTCATCACAGGGACTGACAGGATGCAACCAAAAGTAAGATGTTAAACACGAAGCTGTCAAGTTTAGCAATGTAGCAGCAAATATGTGGAGGGACACCAATGCCTTTCCCAACTGTTTGTATATAATCTCAGTTTTCCATTACTTTTCAGGTGATGCAGTCGCTGCGATTTGCTCTGCAGCCGGCTGTGGTGGACATCTCAGTCACATGGGATTTACCAAAGGGAGTGTCTGTCACTGTCCTCTCCCCACCAATTACAGCTCTTTTCCAGGGTCAAAGGTCACTGATTTATGCACAGCTCACTGGACAGGTAGGAGCAGCTCCATCTAATTTTGTGTTTTTCCCTTAGGTATGTGAGGACAGTAATTGACATGATTTCTAACAGTGTAATATTGTGTCAGAGTCCAAAGGCTGCAGAGGGTTGTGTGACGGTGAAGTACAGCCTGGCCGGTCATCCCTCTCAGAACCAGCTGCGCTTCAGTCTCAAACCTGCAGAGGACACTGGGTAAAACAGGTTTTGATACACTGTTCTGTTTTGGTACCTGACCTTCCAGATGTTGATTTTAATTACCTAGAAGAAACAAAATGGTGGCAGGGTGTGAAAAACATGACAGTATTTGAGTAAAGAATATTGTGCTGATACATGACATCTACCATGGTAACTTCACCACTCGCCTCGATTTAGATCGCTTGTGGGTGTGAATGGTCGTCTCCCTCTCTGGTCATTGTTTTTATTGCACCATTTTTCATACTCCATGTGTTGATGGTTAGACTCCAGCTCTCTGTGACCCTGAGCAGGATAACAATGATGTAGAAAATGGAGAAGTCACTGCTAAACAAAAACATTACAACTCTGTTGGAGTGCTTCCTCCTCTCTCCTGTCTGCAGATCAACAGTCCACAGGTTGGGTGCTCGGACTCTGATTCGCTCTCTGGAGATGGAGGAGAGAGAGCGCAGAGGACAGCCAGACGGAGGACTGAAGGAGAAGGTGGTGCAGCTCAGTGTCCAATCAGGAGTGAGCAGCTCCTTCACTGCCTTCATTGCTGTTAACAAAGCCGATGGTGAAGCAATTCAAGGGCCCCTTGTGCGCAGAAATATTCCAATCGCCTGGATGGGTGTTCCTCCAAGTAAGTAAAATAACTTATCAGGATTGGAAACCATCTCTGTGTTTAGTATAAAGACAGTACATGGGTGTAAATGGGTGCAAACACTGAACAAACAACATGTATGTGTCGCCATTGCTATTTAATTGATTTACAGCTTCAATGTGAAACACAGTATGTACAGTAGGAGATATTCTTACCCTGGTTTGACTCAGTAGTAAAAAAAATATTTTTGAGTAACTTTTACACTCCTTGTAATGAGTTGTGAGTCGTTGTAATAACATGAGACGCCAGTAGTTCAGTTGATATTATGAATTTAATAATTCTCATGTCTTGACCTTATGCTCGGTAAAGGGAGGAATATGAGTATGGGTGCTGCACCTGTAATGAGTAAGTGTAAAGCTGAATGGCAGAGAGACAAAAGTCCATGCATTTTTATAAAAAGAAAGTCAATGGATAAACACAGAGGAAACAACACTAAATACTGCATGTTGAATCGGTGACATACAGCCTAGAGCAGCAAGTGAGGAAACTGTTTCATGGGTGTGAATAGGTGCAAGCTGATCAATCCAGCACACTCCTGTTGCACCATTGCTGTTTCACTTATTTGTAGCTTTGACGTGAAATACAATATGTAGAGGAGGAGATGTTTTTGCCCCGGTTTGCTTCAGTAGTTACTGAAATAAATGTTTCCTAAAGTAGCAAGTAAAGAAAGTTTAGTTATCTTTTTTTTTATATTATTGCAGGACTTTTACACTTTAAAAACTACTTGTAATAAGTTGTGAGTCATTGTTTTAAAATTAGAAGCCAGTAGTTTAGTTGATATTATGTATTTATTAATTCTCATGTCTTGATTTCCTGCTAGATGACTGTTATATGGGTGGTGGTGGTGCTGCAAGAGATAAGCATTGATGTCAGATGTAGCTGAGCATCAATGAGAGTAACGGGCAGAGAAGCACAAACGTTTAGCACTTTAACATTTAAAAAAAACATTAATAATTTAAAAATTACTGTTGTTATTGCATTTAAATTGTAGATTGGTAGAATGTTTTAACAGCCTTGATCATGGTAACAAGCTCGGAAATCAGAAGTATTTTATTTTCTAATATAATGTCTTGACGTCAACTTTTTTTTTTCTAATTTTCAAATCATGAAGTTAATTTGTGTTCCTTCTCCACCCAAAATGCCATGGCCTGTGGTGCTCCAAGTAAGTGAAATAACTTATCAGGATTGGAAACCATCTCTGTGTTTAGTATAAAGACAGTACATGGGTGTAAATGGGTGCAAACACTGAACAAACAACATTTATGCGTCGCCATTGCTATTTCATTGATTTACAGCTTCAATGTGAAACACAGTATGTACAGTAGGAGATATTCTTAACCTGGTTTGCCTCAATAGTGAAAAAGGTCCAGTCATCTTTTTTTTTTATATTTTTAAGTAACTTTTACACTCCTTGTAATGAGTTGTGAGTCGTTGTAATAACATTAGACGCCAGTAGTTCAGTTGATATTATGAATTCAATAATTCTCACATCTTGACCTCATGCTAGGTGAAAGGAGGAAGAAGAAGCTGTGTGCTGGACCTGTAATGAGTAAGTATAAATTTGACTGGCAGAGAGACAAAAGTCCATGCATTTCTATAAAAAGAAAGTCAATGGATAAACACAGAGGAAACAACACTAAATACTGCATGTTGCATCGGTGACATACAGCCTGGAGCAGCAAGGGAGGAAACTGTGTTTGTTTACTAATTCGAAAAGATACTTTAACCTCATCTTTTTTATTTTTTTTTTATTTTGAAATGTTAGTGTCTGACGAACCAGAAATGGCCTTTGGTGTTCTACGTAAGTAAA
This sequence comes from Embiotoca jacksoni, assembly GCF_022577435.1. NCBI lineage: Eukaryota > Metazoa > Chordata > Actinopteri > Embiotocidae > Embiotoca > Embiotoca jacksoni. The sequence goes on from NW_027185274.1 coordinate 7,918,255, forward strand.
AAACTAAATGGGATTGGAAACCATATGTGTCTTTTCTATAAAGTGTTTTCTATAAAGACCGTACATGGGCACCATTGATATTTAACAGATCAGCAGCTTTAATGTGAAAACTAATATGTATAGCAGGAGATGTTTTTTGTCCTGGTTTGCCTCAGTAGTCACTGACATAAACGTTTCCTCAATTAACAAAGTTCAGTCATTATCTTTTCCAAAATAATTCTGATTGTGAGTAGCTACATGCACAAGTTGCAATAAGTTGCGAGTCATTGTTTTAAAATCAGAAGCCAGTATTCTTGTTGATATTATATATCTATTAATTGTCATGTCTTGACTTCCTGCTTGATAGGTGGTCTTGATCTTTGTGGTGGTGCTCCAACAAGTAAGCACACCGATGAATGTCAGAGGGACAAAAGTCAACCAGTAGTTTTGCTGATATTATCAATTTAATAATTCTCATGTCTTGACCTCATGCTAGGTGCCCGTTTACAAATCACTGTATTTCATTTGTAGATAAGAGCCAGTGTATAGTCTGTGCTCACAGTTTGCGTGTGCACATCTCTTCATGTGTTCACATGCCTCTGTGTTTTTATGAAAGCTAATATGCATAGCAGGAGATGTTTTTTTGTCCTGGTTTGCCTCAGTATTCACTGACAAAAAACGTTTCCTGAACTTAGAAATGTCAGTCATTATCGTTTTTTTGGTATTATTGAATGACTTGTACACTTTAAAAACTCATTTTAATCAGTTGTGAGTCTTTGTAATAACATCAGAAGCCAGTAGTTTAGTTGATATCATATATTTACTCATTTTTGTGTCTTCACCTCATCTTCTTTTTTTTTTTTTTCTGCATTAAAGGAGGCCTTAGTGCCATACAGATGATTAGTGAAGATATAGACCGTAAGTATGGACCTGAATGGCAGAGGAACAAAGCTCCACTTCTCTAAATACAGTGTGTGCAGTAAATGTAGAAACATAGAGGACACAACATGAGCGACTGTATGTGGCCATTGTTATGGCAGTCCTGAGCAAAAGGTGACATATGCAGTCGCCGAGAGCAGCAAGTGAGCAAGGTTGAGCTCTTATGATGATTGTTATCAGGCAGTGTGCCTAAAGAAATGAAGAAATATCGTAATGAAGAATTATTTCACCAAAATGTCCAATGTGCCTCTGTCGCTTTTGTTGCTAACGACTTAAGTTTTCTCCGGCTGTGGTTTCTCTCCTCTCTCAACAGCTTTTAAGCACAAAGAGTCTACCAGCATCACAGGGATATTTTCCTCTTTGAAGAAAAAGATAGGGATTTCCAGGAAGGTTCGTCAAAAGTCCATGAAGATTGGCCTTGCTGCTCCAAATCTTCTGTCCAAAAATAATTCTGATTGTGAGTAGCTATATGCACAGAGTTGTCCCGTTCCATCGCTTGGTGCCATTATTTGCTCTGTGCCTTGACAGTTGCCGCGTTGTAACCGCATCGCTATAACTTTGCTGAATAATGCATTTCACAGTTTAACACTCATTTTCAGAGAACTTGGTTGAAGATATTTTTTGTCCGCCATATGCTACAAAAAAAATCCCCTGCTTATCCAAATCCCACTTCTGATGCTCTACATTACATCCAGTGTCACAATATATGTATGACTTTGTTCAGCAGTAGCTAGACTGGTATTTTATTGTGACAGAGAGGCAGTATTGTAAAGATACAATCATCAGAGACCTGAGTGAGTCCATGAAGATTCAAAATAATCTAAAATGAGGTCAATTTATTTTGTCTAACACTTAAGTTTATGAGCAAATTCCTTCTAAATTAATGGCATCGTCATGATCCTCAGCTGCACGTCGCCTTACAAACTAAAGACAGACAAATGTGTGTAGAAACAAAATGCTACAAACCCACAAATAACCCACGAAGATTACTTCATCTTTGTTCTTGATTTATTTTCTCTAAAAACTATTCAATGCTTGAAATGTCTCATCTACATTTTACCTCCATATTTGTATCAAATCGTCCAAATATACTTTAAAAAATGACAGTAAAACATTTTACTTTTTTTTTTCTTATTTTTTTTTTTTGATGTGTGCTGAAGCCGTGATTCCCAAACAGCCGCCCAGAGACCCTTTGCTGCAGCTGGTGTCCCTCCAGCAGGCGTCTGGCTGCTGGCTGCTGGATCCAGCTCTGTCTGCTGCACTGGGGAAGACCAGCGAGGAGGTGGACAAGTCAAAGCCTGCACCGGTGGGTTCTCGTCAAAGATAATAGATAAGACATTAAAAAGTTATTTTAAAACACATTTCATGACATGGTTTAAAATAATGGCACATATTCAAAAACTGACCAGTTAACTTGAGAGTGTGCATGTTATCTTACTTTCTTTAGCATATAATATTGTTTCTGCTGATTTGGTAAATCAGGTCAACAGTGACGTGTGGGCCACCGTTCTGGCTCTGATCTGGCTTCATGGTTTCAAGAAGGATGCAAAAGAAGAGTGGGAGCTGCTGGCTATGAAGGCTGCCTCATGGCTCCGCTCTCAGAATGGTAGTAACCACAGTAATAAGTACTAAACTGCTGTTTCTACAATCACTTCATCAGTATTAATGCTAATCTGATGCCTTGTTGTTGTTGTTGTTGTTTTTTCAGCACCATGTCTGACAGAGTGTGTGGAAGCAGGAAATGCACTGTTGGGCTGCAGCATGCAGAAAGATGTCCTGGGGCTCTGAGGTCTTTATTAAAATGGTTTCACTTTCAGGATTGGTCGACACAAGCAGATGTACTGCACCCGATAACCTTAATTTTATCAACAATGCACTATACTATCACCCCGTAATAATCAAATACTCTTATTTTATAATGCTATGTATTCTCATTTGGTGTGTTTTGTTGTTCTTGTTCATTGGTCTTTTAAATTTGTCCCTATTTTTGTTGTATAATTGTAAAAAAAAAAACAACAACAGATTTTCATTGCCAAATACTCAACTAACCAAAGATAATTAAATCAACTGTGCCTTTTTTGTCACTTTGTGCCTGTAACAAGTGGAAATAATCCATAATGCTTTGAGTGGCCCATTTATAGGCTTCACACCTGCTTTGTTCTTGTGCTGTAAAATGTGTGTGACACCAGATATTGACGCACACCTCAAGCTATCAGCATACACATACACCACATTGTACCAACTTTAAGACCTGACTGCTTTAACTGAGATGTTTTTTACTCAGCAACAGCAGATAGATGTGTTGTTGTTGTTGTTGTTGTTGTTTTGTCAATCACTGCTGAGTTGTGAAGTGTTTTTGAGATGAAAATTACACTTGGATGAAAACATTTGACTAACTTTGACTAAAATGTTAAGAAGTGATTAAAAAAAAACAAGGTCACAAACTGAAAGCAGGTTTAACCTCCAGGAGCGATGACGTTGAAATCATCTATTTTAAACCGGACAAACGACTCTGTACAGATGTGTTGCAGTTGGACCCTGACTTTTCTCAAGACACAAAATAAAAAGTTAAAAACATCATCACTGGACATCAAAGGACAGTATCACTAAAGCTATTTCAACCACACCTGTACACACAAAGGGTGTTACTGCAAAAGTCACATCGTTTGTGACGACGAACCACTTTGTTCTGGAAAAAGTTGCTTTTAAAATATAAAACTGTGCTTTGTCTGAAATGCGGAAGAAGGGCTGAGTTTTTATACTTTTACATAAAGTATGATGGTGAAGACAGTGCCAGTCAGTTGGTGGGTTTGGTCCAGACTAAAATATCTTAATATCTATTCAATAGATTGCCCTGAAATTTTGAACAGACATATATTCCACCATTCCCCCCCAAAAAAGTTGTAATTAGTTTGACACTCATTGCTTTGAACTGTGGGAGGAAGCCGAGAGAAAACCTACACCAGTACAAGGAGGCAACATGTTGACTTGAGGCAACAGTGCAAACCACTGCAGCACCGAGTTGTCCTGTTAGACTGAAACAAAATTCAAAATGTACTTCAGGAAAAAAATATTGCTATGGATGCAGCACACTGACAAAAGAAAAACTCACTGGTCAAAACTTTGAATCAATAAAAAGTTTGGGAAGCTGTCCATCTTTTTTATGCTGTTTTTTTGTCCTGCACCTGTACCATGCTGGGATTGGATGTGCACATCATTTCTGACATGATGTGTGATGATTTATTAAGTTCTTTTTTTTTTTCTTTTTAAAGTCCTTTTACAAATAAAGCTAGCTCCAAACCTTTGGGACTGTTCCTCCACCAACAATCATCTTAATAGCTTATAGCTGCAGTTTAGATCGAGCCCATGCACAGAATTATCAATGGTATCAACATCTCCTCTGTGTCGTTGTGCTGTTATTGATGGTGTTGTGATCTGCAGTGTTTCTATGTTGTTGCAGTTAAACAGCAGAGTGAACGATTGTTGAGATTTCAACCTACTGTAGTATAAATATTATGCTAAATACTATCTTGCTGTAGGTAAAGCTGTGGTCGGAATTATAATACGATTATTTTTGGATACAGACTCGTATCCAAAAATAAACTCCGCATTCCTGCAGCCATTGTAATTAATCACCAATCACTCGGATCAGAGGAAGAATTTATTTTGATTTATAATCTCGCCAAATTTGGCCTTCAAAACAAAGATGTGAACTACAACCGACGCACACTTCCTGTATCATCAGCCGTCACAGGCTGGTGTCTCCACGGCTTGGAGTGACTTCACGATGAGCGGATAGGTCGGACAAATGACAGGAAAACTCTGGAGGGTGGATCAGTGGGCGTGGCCTGGGTTTGACTACATATTCCCTGTCACTGCTTCCGTGTTGTTACTCCTCCGGATTCTTGGTGCTCAGGTAGGCATCTGGTCACTGTTTTCATGATTAAGACATAAATGAAAAGTACCGCTTCTTGAATAGATCGCAGATGTGTTAAGTTCACCATGTTTATTGCTTTGTACTGCATGTGAGAGTGTTATTGACCTTCAGCTCTACCGCGCAAAGACGGTCATGTCCAACATCATTTTTGGAAAGTAAATTTTAATAAGGACTATACATTTGCTGTAATAATTTCTGCCTCCAAGCAACACATAAAATATTACAGGTCGTTTTGTAATATTTTTCAGTGTGATCCCTCAATCTGTGCGCTCACACATACAGTACAAATACTGTGATTGATTAGACCTGCCATCTTATTTTGAAAATGTATTAAAACATATCCAGGAGTTGCTTTGCTGTAACATGCAGACTTTATCTTTGCAGCCGTAATATTTCAACATTGTCACTTGTTGAAGAGGAACGATGGTGAACTGCTGTGGTCTTATTACTGCCAATAAGGACCCAGGTATGTACAGTGCTGTTATAAAACATAGCAATATACTGTGTAATAGTATATTTTAGTCATACAAAACTGGACTTTCTCAATTTAGAACAAAAATCTCAGAGGACCATTTTTCCCCCTATCTTGGATGAGATAATTATTCAACCATATTAAATTCCATTTACGAAAAATAATTTTGGATAATGTATTGTTTTCCTACTGTACTTTTTAATTTAGTGCTAAATGACTGGATAAGTATAGTAAGTTATCAGCTGCGTTTCTCTGTCAGTTCCTCTGAAGAGCATCGAGGTGGAGCTGGAGGTGAGGGACCATGTGGCTACAGTGGTCTCCACTCTGAACTACGAGAACAAGGAGGACAAACCACTGGAGGCTGTGTTTGTGTTCCCTCTGCCTGGAGATGCAGCTGTCTGTCATTTCAGTGCTCAGATTGGACAGACACAGATTGTAGCTGAGGTGAAGGAGAAACAGAAGGTGAGCTGGACAGTAAAGATTCACTCATTAGAATCAAGCTTTAAAAAAACTGTCAAGTCAGTGACAGATATGTCCTCTGTACTCCAGGCTCGTGAGGAGTATGATGATGCCCTGAGCTCCGGTCAGCAGGCCTTCCTATTGGAGGAGAGCGAGCAGAGTCCTGATATATTCTCTCTGAGTGTGGGCAGTCTGCCTCCAGGAGAGAGCGCCTCCATCAGGCTGGACTACGTCACTGAGCTGGCTGTGCAGGCTGATGATGGACTGAGGTTCTGTCTGCCTGCTGTGCTCAACCCTCGCTACCAACCTCTGGGTCGGGTTAACATGCTCAACATAGTGAACATTATTCTTGCTAGACATTAGCAGTCAGCATATTGTAATCATTTACCACCGTGCCGACATACGACCCTCAGAATTTCTGGCATGGCTGTATCACTGCTGCTTATTTAACGCCTCATTTCTAACATGTTGACAGGAAGTGGAGGTAGTGGAGGTAGTGGAGGTGTCCAGGTGACCTCTGTTCCAGCCTCCCTGGTGCCCTACAGCCTGTCCTTTTCTGCCCGGGTGTCGTCTCCTCGTCCAATCTCTAAAGTGGAGTCTAGCTGTTCCTTGGACTCTCTCCAGTACCTGAACTCAGATCAAACCCAGGCCACAGTAGGTAGAGTGCTAATGTGTCTGCTGTGTGTGGCTGGGACTCCTTCCTGAGAACAACACGTTCTTTTTTTGTCAACTGCAGATCAAGCTGGCTGCAGGACACAAGTTTGACAGAGATGTTGAACTGCTGATTTATTACAAAGACGCCCACCAGCCGACTGCTGTGGTGGAGGCAGGACAGGCCTCTGCTGAGCCCGGTGAGTTTTACTTTGAAGGTCATTTACCAAATCTGATCAACTTAGTTGGAAGTGAGAGATAAGTAATGATATCTTTGAGAAGCTGATTAGTTTAATGTGTTAAATCTAAATAACTGTTGGTGTCTGTTCTTTGTGTGTCAGGCTCTCTGATGGGTGATCCAGTGGTGATGGTGAGCTTGTACCCTGAGTTCCCCCAGTCTGTGATGTCCTCAGTCGCCTCATGTGGAGAGTTTGTGTTCTTACTGGATCGATCTGGAAGCATGGGCTGCTCTATAAATAACAGCAAGCAGCAAGAAACTCGCATCAGCAGTGCGAGGGTACTCATCATGTGTTATCTCTTGTAAAATCTTTCATAGTGTCCGTCTCATGCAGCAGCCTTCACCGTATTTTCCATCTTCCCTTCAGGATACTCTGCTGCTCCTGCTGAAGAGTTTACCAATGGGCTGCTATTTCAACATTTACAGTTTCGGGTCCAGCTATGAACACATCTTCCCGTAAGTCTGTCCCTCATCGGCCCAACCAGTGTCTTCCTGTCTTTGGTATTAAGTACATATATTTGTGTGATGACAGGAAGAGTGTGGAGTACAGCCAACAGACCATGGAGGAGGCTCTGAAGAAGGTTGGGGAGATGGGGGCTAATCTGGGAGGAACAGAGATCCTAAGTCCTCTCCAACATATTTACAGCCAGTCTTGCATTCCCAGTCAGCCAAGACAGGTAATACACACACACACACACACACACACACACACACACACACACACACACACACACACACACACACACGCACACACACACACACAAACATACGTACAAACAGGTTGAACAGGTTGCCAGTCACAATCAGAACTTCCGACTGTAATATTTTTAACTTTGCAAATAAAATCATTGTACAGTTAAAAAAATGTGGAAGTTCATATTTACCATAATAAAAACTAGCTGTGTGATACCATGCAACTTATGTGTGAACTCCTCCTCCCTAGCTGTTCGTCTTTACTGACGGAGAGGTCGGGAACACCAAACAAGTCCTCGATCTGGTGAAGAAGAATTCAGGTTCCCACAGGTGAAACCATGGCAACATTCACTCATGATACGTGACAAGTCCGATGTCTGTGTGTATATTAAAACAAGCTGCTGTACTGCAGGTGTTTCTCCTTTGGGATTGGTGAAGGATCCAGCTCTGCTCTTATCAACGGGTTGGCCAAGGAAGGAGGAGGTCACGCTCAGTTCATCACAGGGACTGACAGGATGCAACCAAAAGTAAGATGTTAAACACGAAGCTGTCAAGTTTAGCAATGTAGCAGCAAATATGTGGAGGGACACCAATGCCTTTCCCAACTGTTTGTATATAATCTCAGTTTTCCATTACTTTTCAGGTGATGCAGTCGCTGCGATTTGCTCTGCAGCCGGCTGTGGTGGACATCTCAGTCACATGGGATTTACCAAAGGGAGTGTCTGTCACTGTCCTCTCTCCACCAATTACAGCTCTTTTCCAGGGTCAAAGGTCACTGATTTATGCACAGCTCACTGGACAGGTAGGAGCAGCTCCATCTAATTTTGTGTTTTTCCCTTGGGTATGTGAGGACAGTAATTGACATGATTTCTAACAGTGTAATACTGTGTCAGAGTCCAAAGGCTGCAGAGGGTTGTGTGACGGTGAAGTACAGCCTGGCCGGTCATCCCTCTCAGAACCAGCTGCGCTTCAGTCTCAAACCTGCAGAGGACACTGGGTAAAACAGGTTTTGATACACTGTTCTGTTTTGGTACCTGACCTTCCAGATGTTGATTTTAATTACCTAGAAGAAACAAAATGGTGGCAGGGTGTGAAAAACATGACAGTATTTGAGTAAAGAATATTGTGCTGATACATGACATCTACCATGGTAACTTCACCACTCGCCTCGATTTAGATCGCTTGTGGGTGTGAATGGTCGTCTCCCTCTCTGGTCATTGTTTTTATTGCACCATTTTTCATACTCCATGTGTTGATGGTTAGACTCCAGCTCTCTGTGACCCTGAGCAGGATAACAATGATGTAGAAAATGGAGAAGTCACTGCTAAACAAAAACATTACAACTCTGTTGGAGTGCTTCCTCCTCTCTCCTGTCTGCAGATCAACAGTCCACAGGTTGGGTGCTCGGACTCTGATTCGCTCTCTGGAGATGGAGGAGAGAGAGCGCAGAGGACAGCCAGACGGAGGACTGAAGGAGAAGGTGGTGCAGCTCAGTGTCCAATCAGGAGTGAGCAGCTCCTTCACTGCCTTCATTGCTGTTAACAAAGCCGATGGTGAAGCGATTCAAGGGCCCCTTGTGCGCAGAAATATTCCAATATCCAGAATGTGTATTGTCAAAGGTAAGTGAAATAACTTCTCAGGATTGGAAACCATCTCTGTGTTTAGTATAAAGACAGTACATGGGTGTAAATGGGTGCAAACACTGAACAAATAACATGTATGTGTCGCCATTGCTATTTAATTGATTTACAGCTTCCATGTGAAACACAGTATGTACAGTAGGAGATATTCTTACCCTGGTTTGACTCAGTAGTGAACAAAATATTTTTGAGTAACTTTTACATTCCTTGTAATGAGTTGTGAGTCGTTGTAATAACATTAGACGCCAGTAGTTCAGTTGATATTATGAATTTAATAATTCTCATGTCTTGACCTTATGCTAGGTAAAAGCAGGAATCTGAGGATGGGTGCTGCAATTTTCAAGAGTAAGTATAAAGCTGAATGGCAGAGAGACAAAAGTCCATGCATTTCTATAAAAAGAAAGTCAATTGTTAAACACAGAGGAAACAACACTAAATACTGCATGTTGAATCGGTGACATACAGCCTAGAACAGCAAGTGAGGAAACTGTGTTTCATGGGTGTGAATAGGTGCAAGCTGATCAATCCAGCACACTCCTGTTGCACCATTGCTGTTTCACTTATTTGTAGCTTTAACGTGAAATACAATATGTAGAGGAGGAGATGTTTTTGCCCTGGTTTGCTTCAGTAGTTACTGAAATAAACGTTTCCTAAAGTAGCAAGTAAAGAAAGTTTAGTTATCTTTTTTTTTTTTATATTATTGCAGGACTTTTACACTTTAAAAACTACTTATAATAAGTTGTGAGTCATTGTTTTAAAATCAGAAGCCAGTAGTTTAGTTGATATTATGTATTTATTAATTCTCATGTCTTGATTTCCTGCTAGATGACTGTTACATGGGTGGTGGTGGTGCTGCAAGAGATAAGCATGCCGGTGAATGTCAGATGTAGCTGAGCATCAATGAGAGTAACGGGCAGAGAGGCACAAACGTTTAGCACTTTAACATTAAAAAAAACATTAATAATTTAAAAATTACTGTTGTTATTGCATTTAAATTGTAGATTGGTAGAATGTTTTAACAGCCTTGATCATGGTAACAAGCTCGGAAACCAGAAGTATTTTATTTTCTAATATAATGTCTTGACGTCAACTTTTTTTTTCTATTTTTCAAATCATGAAGGGGATTGCTGTATTATCGGCAGCCCAATTGCCATGGCCTGTAGTCTTCAATGTAAGTGAAATAACTTATCAGGATTGGAAACCATCTCTGTGTTTAGTATAAAGACAGTACATGGGTGTAAATGGATGCAAACACTGAACAAACAACATTTACATGTCGCCATTGCTATTTAATTGATTTACAGCTTTAGTGTGAAACGCAGTATGTACAGTAGGAGATATTCTTAACCTGGTTTGCCTCAGTATTGAAAAAAATGTTTTTGAGTAACTTTTATATTCCTTGTAATGAGTTGTGAGTCATTGTAATAACATTAGACGCCAGTAGTTCAGTTGATATTATGAATTTAATAATTCTCATGTCTTGACCTCATGCGAGGTAAAGGGAGGAATATGAGTATGGGTGCTGCACCTGTAATGAGTAAGTGTAAAGCTGAATGGCAGAGAGACAAAAGTCCATGCATTTCTATAAAAAGAAAGTCAATGGATAAACACAGAGGAAACAACACTAAATACTGCATGTTGCATCGGTGACATACAGCCTAGAGCAGCAAGGGAGGAAACTGTGTTTGTTTACTAATTCGAAAAGATACTTTAACCTCATCTTTTTTTCTTTTTTTTCATTATGAAATGTTAGTGGATGACGAATTCGAAATGGCCGATGATGTTCCACGTAAGTAAAAAACTAAATGGGATTGCAAACCATATGTGTCTTTTCTATAAAGTGTTTTCTATAAAGACCGTACATGGGCACCATTGATATTTAACAGATCGGCAGCTTTCATGTGAAAACTAATATGAATAGCAGGAGATGTTTTTTTTCCTGGTTTGCCTCAGTAGTCACTGACATAAACGTTTCCTGAACTAACAAAGTTCAGTCATTATGTTTTCTAAAATAATTGTGATTATGAGTAGCTATATGCAAAGAGATGGGACAACTGTGTTTTGATATTTTTTGTCCGCCATATGCTACAACAAAAAAATCCCCTGCTTATCCAAATCCCACTTCTGATGCTCTACATTACATCCAGTGTTACAATGTATGTATGACTTTGTTCAGCAGTCGGTAGACTGGTATTTTATTGTGACAGAGAGGCAGTATTGTAAAGATACAATCACCAGAGACCTGAGTGAGTCTATGAAGATTCAAAATAATCTAAAATGAGGTCAATTTATTTTGTCTAACACTTAAGTTTATGAGCAAATTCCTTCTAAATTAATGGCATCGTCATGATCCTCAGCTGCACGTCGCCTTACAAACTAAAGACAGGCAAATGTGTGTAGAAACAAAATGCTACAAACCCACAAATAACCCACGAAGATTACTTCATCTTTGTTCTTGATTTATTTTCTCTAAAAACTGTTAAATGCTTGAAATGTCTCATCTACATTTTACCTCCATATTTGTATCAAATCGTCCAAATATACTTTTAAAAATGACAGTAAAACATTTTTTTTTTTTTTTTTTTGATGTGTGCTGAAGCCGTGATGCCCAAACAGCCGCCCAGAGACCCTTTGCTGCAGCTGGTGTCCCTCCAGCAGGCGTCTGGCTGCTGGCTGCTGGATCCAGCTCTGTCTGCTGCACTGGGGAAGACCAGCGAGGAGGTGGACAAGTCAAAGCCTGCACCGGTGGGTTCTCGTCAAAGATAATAGATAAAACATTAAAAAGTTATTTTAAAACACATTTCATGACATGGTTTAAAATAATGGCACACATTCAAAAACTGACCAGTTAACTTGAGAGTGTGCATGTTATCTTACTTTCTTTAGCATGTAATATTGTTTCTGCTGATTTGGTAAATCAGGTCAACAGTGACGTGTGGGCCACCGTTCTGGCTCTGATCTGGCTTCATGGTTTCAAGAAGGATGCAAAAGAAGAGTGGGAGCTGCTGGCTATGAAGGCTGCCTCATGGCTCCGCTCTCAGAATGGTAGTAACCACAGTAATAAGTACTAAACTGCTGTTTCTACAATCACTTCATCAGTATTAATGCTAATCTGATGCCTTGTTGTTGTTGTTGTTGTTTTTTCAGCACCATGTCTGACAGAGTGTGTGGAAGCAGGAAATGCACTGTTGGGCTGCAGCATGCAGAAAGATGTCCTGGGGCTCTGAGGTCTTTATTAAAATGGTTTCACTTTCAGGATTGGTCGACACAAGCAGATGTACTGCACCCGATAACCTTAATTTTATCAACAATGCACTATACTATCACCCCGTAATAATCAAATACTCTTATTTTATAATGCTATGTATTCTCATTTGGTGTGTTTTGTTGTTCTTGTTCATTGGTCTTTTAAATTTGTCCCTATTTTTGTTGTATAATTGTAAAAAAAAAAACAACAACAGATTTTCATTGCCAAATACTCAACTAACCAAAGATAATTAAATCAACTGTGCCTTTTTTGTCACTTTGTGCCTGTAACAAGTGGAAATAATCCATAATGCTTTGAGTGGCCCATTTATAGGCTTCACACCTGCTTTGTTCTTGTGCTGTAAAATGTGTGTGACACCAGATATTGACGCACACCTCAAGCTATCAGCATACACATACACCACATTGTACCAACTTTAAGACCTGACTGCTTTAACTGAGATGTTTTTTACTCAGCAACAGCAGATAGATGTGTTGTTGTTGTTGTTGTTGTTGTTGTTGTTTTGTCAATCACTGCTGAGTTGTGAAGTGTTTTTGAGATGAAAATTACACTTGGATGAAAACATTTGACTAACTTTGACTAAAATGTTAAGAAGTGATTAAAAAAAAACAAGGTCACAAACTGAAAGCAGGTTTAACCTCCAGGAGCGATGACGTTGAAATCATCTATTTTAAACCGGACAAACGACTCTGTACAGATGTGTTGCAGTTGGACCCTGACTTTTCTCAAGACACAAAATAAAAAGTTAAAAACATCATCACTGGACATCAAAGGACAGTATCACTAAAGCTATTTCAACCACACCTGTACACACAAAGGGTGTTACTGCAAAAGTCACATCGTTTGTGACGACGAACCACTTTGTTCTGGAAAAAGTTGCTTTTAAAATATAAAACTGTGCTTTGTCTGAAATGTGGAAGAAGGGCTGAGTTTTTATACTTTTACATAAAGTATGATGGTGAAGACAGTGCCAGTCAGTTGGTGGGTTTGGTCCAGACTAAAATATCTTAATATCTATTCAATAGATTGCCCTGAAATTTTGAACAGACATATATTCCACCATTCCCCCCCAAAAAAGTTGTAATTAGTTTGACACTCATTGCTTTGAACTGTGGGAGGAAGCCGAGAGAAAACCTACACCAGTACAAGGAGGCAACATGTTGACTTGAGGCAACAGTGCAAACCACTGCAGCACCGAGTTGTCCTGTTAGACTGAAACAAAATTCAAAATGTACTTCAGGAAAAAAATATTGCTATGGATGCAGCACACTGACAAAAGAAAAACTCACTGGTCAAAACTTTGAATCAATAAAAAGTTTGGGAAGCTGTCCATCTTTTTTATGCTGTTTTTTTGTCCTGCACCTGTACCATGCTGGGATTGGATGTGCACATCATTTCTGACATGATGTGTGATGATTTATTAAGTTCTTTTTTTTTTTTTTTTTAAGTCCTTTTACAAATAAAGCTAGCTCCAAACCTTTGGGACTGTTCCTCCACCAACAATCATCTTAATAGCTTATAGCTGCAGTTTAGATCGAGCCCATGCACAGAATTATCAATGGTATCAACATCTCCTCTGTGTCGTTGTGCTGTTATTGATGGTGTTGTGATCTGCAGTGTTTCTATGTTGTTGCAGTTAAACAGCAGAGTGAACGATTGTTGAGATTTCAACCTACTGTAGTATAAATATTATGTTAAATACTATCTTGCTGTAGGTAAAGCTGTGGTCGGAATTATAATACGATTATTTTTGGATACAGACTCGTATCCAAAAATAAACTCCGCATTCCTGCAGCCATTGTAATTAATCACCAATCACTCGGATCAGAGGAAGAATTTATTTTGATTTATAATCTCGCCAAATTTTGCCTTCAAAACAAAGATGTGAACTACAACCGACGCACACTTCCTGTATCATCAGCCGTCACAGGCTGGTGTCTCCACGGCTTGGAGTGACTTCACGATGAGCGGATAGGTCGGACAAATGACAGGAAAACTCTGGAGGGTGGGCCAGTGGGCGTGGCCTGGGTTTGACTACATATTCCCTGTCACTGCTTCCGTGTTGTTACTCCTCCGGATTCTTGGTGCTCAGGTAGGCATCTGGTCCCTGTTTTCATGATTAAGACATAAATGAAAAGTACCGCTTCTTGAATAGATCGCAGATGTGTTAAGTTCACCATGTTTATTGCTTTGTACTGCATGTGAGAGTGTTTTTTCCCTTCAGCTCTACCGCGCAAAGACGGTCATGTCCAACATCATTTTTGGAAAGTAAATTTTAATAAGGACTATACATTTGCTGTAATAATTTCTGCCTCCAAGCAACACATAAAATATTACAGGTCGTTTTGTAATATTTTTCAGTGTGATCCCTCAATCTGTGCGCTCACACATACAGTACAAATACTGTGATTGATTAGACCTGCCATCTTATTTTGAAAATGTATTAAAACATATCCAGGAGTTGCTTTGCTGTAACATGCAGACTTTATCTTTGCAGCCGTAATATTTCAACATTGTCACTTGTTGAAGAGGAACGATGGTGAACTGCTGTGGTCTTATTACTGCCAATAAGGACCCAGGTATGTACAGTGCTGTTATAAAACATAGCAATATACTGTGTAATAGTATATTTTAGTCATACAAAACTGGACTTTCTCAATTTAGAACAAAAAATCTCAGAGGACCATTTTTCCCCCTATCTTGGATGAGATAATTATTCAACCATATTAAATTCCATTTACGAAAAATAATTTTGGATAATGTATTGTTTTCCTACTGTACTTTTTAATTTAGTGCTAAATGACTGGATAAGTATAGTAAGTTATCAGCTGCGTTTCTCTGTCAGTTCCTCTGAAGAGCATCGAGGTGGAGCTGGAGGTGAGGGACCATGTGGCTACAGTGGTCTCCACTCTGAACTACGAGAACAAGGAGGACAAACCACTGGAGGCTGTGTTTGTGTTCCCTCTGCCTGGAGATGCAGCTGTCTGTCATTTCAGTGCTCAGATTGGACAGACACAGATTGTAGCTGAGGTGAAGGAGAAACAGAAGGTGAGCTGGACAGTAAAGATTCACTCATTAGAATCAAGCTTTAAAAAAACTGTCAAGTCAGTGACAGATATGTCCTCTGTACTCCAGGCTCGTGAGGAGTATGATGATGCCCTGAGCTCCGGTCAGCAGGCCTTCCTATTGGAGGAGAGCGAGCAGAGTCCTGATATATTCTCTCTGAGTGTGGGCAGTCTGCCTCCAGGAGAGAGCGCCTCCATCAGGCTGGACTACGTCACTGAGCTGGCTGTGCAGGCTGATGATGGACTGAGGTTCTGTCTGCCTGCTGTGCTCAACCCTCGCTACCAACCTCTGGGTCGGGTTAACATGCTCAACATAGTGAACATTATTCTTGCTAGACATTAGCAGTCAGCATATTGTAATCATTTACCACCGTGCCGACATACGACCCTCAGAATTTCTGGCATGGCTGTATCACTGCTGCTTATTTAACGCCTCATTTCTAACATGTTGACAGGAAGTGGAGGTAGTGGAGGTAGTGGAGGTGTCCAGGTGACCTCTGTTCCAGCCTCCCTGGTGCCCTACAGCCTGTCCTTTTCTGCCCGGGTGTCGTCTCCTCGTCCAATCTCTAAAGTGGAGTCTAGCTGTTCCTTGGACTCTCTCCAGTACCTGAACTCAGATCAAACCCAGGCCACAGTAGGTAGAGTGCTAATGTGTCTGCTGTGTGTGGCTGGGACTCCTTCCTGAGAACAACACGTTCTTTTTTTGTCAACTGCAGATCAAGCTGGCTGCAGGACACAAGTTTGACAGAGATGTTGAACTGCTGATTTATTACAAAGACGCCCACCAGCCGACTGCTGTGGTGGAGGCAGGACAGGCCTCTGCTGAGCCCGGTGAGTTTTACTTTGAAGGTCATTTACCAAATCTGATCAACTTAGTTGGAAGTGAGAGATAAGTAATGATATCTTTGAGAAGCTGATTAGTTTAATGTGTTAAATCTAAATAACTGTTGGTGTCTGTTCTTTGTGTGTCAGGCTCTCTGATGGGTGATCCAGTGGTGATGGTGAGCTTGTACCCTGAGTTCCCCCAGTCTGTGATGTCCTCAGTCGCCTCATGTGGAGAGTTTGTGTTCTTACTGGATCGATCTGGAAGCATGGGCTGCTCTATAAATAACAGCAAGCAGCAAGAAACTCGCATCAGCAGTGCGAGGGTACTCATCATGTGTTATCTCTTGTAAAATCTTTCATAGTGTCCGTCTCATGCAGCAGCCTTCACCGTATTTTCCATCTTCCCTTCAGGATACTCTGCTGCTCCTGCTGAAGAGTTTACCAATGGGCTGCTATTTCAACATTTACAGTTTCGGGTCCAGCTATGAACACATCTTCCCGTAAGTCTGTCCCTCATCGGCCCAACCAGTGTCTTCCTGTCTTTGGTATTAAGTACATATATTTGTGTGATGACAGGAAGAGTGTGGAGTACAGCCAACAGACCATGGAGGAGGCTCTGAAGAAGGTTGGGGAGATGGGGGCTAATCTGGGAGGAACAGAGATCCTAAGTCCTCTCCAACATATTTACAGCCAGTCTTGCATTCCCAGTCAGCCAAGACAGGTAATACACACACACACACACACACACACACACACACACACACGCACACACACACACACAAACATACGTACAAACAGGTTGAACAGGTTGCCAGTCACAATCAGAACTTCCGACTGTAATATTTTTAACTTTGCAAATAAAATCATTGTACAGTTAAAAAAATGTGGAAGTTC
This sequence comes from Embiotoca jacksoni, assembly GCF_022577435.1. NCBI lineage: Eukaryota > Metazoa > Chordata > Actinopteri > Embiotocidae > Embiotoca > Embiotoca jacksoni. The sequence goes on from NW_027185274.1 coordinate 7,935,315, forward strand.
ATATTTACCATAATAAAAACTAGCTGTGTGATACCATGCAACTTATGTGTGAACTCCTCCTCCCTAGCTGTTCGTCTTTACTGACGGAGAGGTCGGGAACACCAAACAAGTCCTCGATCTGGTGAAGAAGAATTCAGGTTCCCACAGGTGAAACCATGGCAACATTCACTCATGATACGTGACAAGTCCGATGTCTGTGTGTATATTAAAACAAGCTGCTGTACTGCAGGTGTTTCTCCTTTGGGATTGGTGAAGGATCCAGCTCTGCTCTTATCAACGGGTTGGCCAAGGAAGGAGGAGGTCACGCTCAGTTCATCACAGGGACTGACAGGATGCAACCAAAAGTAAGATGTTAAACACGAAGCTGTCAAGTTTAGCAATGTAGCAGCAAATATGTGGAGGGACACCAATGCCTTTCCCAACTGTTTGTATATAATCTCAGTTTTCCATTACTTTTCAGGTGATGCAGTCGCTGCGATTTGCTCTGCAGCCGGCTGTGGTGGACATCTCAGTCACATGGGATTTACCAAAGGGAGTGTCTGTCACTGTCCTCTCTCCACCAATTACAGCTCTTTTCCAGGGTCAAAGGTCACTGATTTATGCACAGCTCACTGGACAGGTAGGAGCAGCTCCATCTAATTTTGTGTTTTTCCCTTGGGTATGTGAGGACAGTAATTGACATGATTTCTAACAGTGTAATACTGTGTCAGAGTCCAAAGGCTGCAGAGGGTTGTGTGACGGTGAAGTACAGCCTGGCCGGTCATCCCTCTCAGAACCAGCTGCGCTTCAGTCTCAAACCTGCAGAGGACACTGGGTAAAACAGGTTTTGATACACTGTTCTGTTTTGGTACCTGACCTTCCAGATGTTGATTTTAATTACCTAGAAGAAACAAAATGGTGGCAGGGTGTGAAAAACATGACAGTATTTGAGTAAAGAATATTGTGCTGATACATGACATCTACCATGGTAACTTCACCTCTCGCCTCGATTTAGATCGCTTGTGGGTGTGAATGGTCGTCTCCCTCTCTGGTCATTGTTTTTATTGCACCATTTTTCATACTCCATGTGTTGATGGTTAGACTCCAGCTCTCTGTGACCCTGAGCAGGATAACAATGATGTAGAAAATGGAGAAGTCACTGCTAAACAAAAACATTACAACTCTGTTGGAGTGCTTCCTCCTCTCTCCTGTCTGCAGATCAACAGTCCACAGGTTGGGTGCTCGGACTCTGATTCGCTCTCTGGAGATGGAGGAGAGAGAGCGCAGAGGACAGCCAGACGGAGGACTGAAGGAGAAGGTGGTGCAGCTCAGTGTCCAATCAGGAGTGAGCAGCTCCTTCACTGCCTTCATTGCTGTTAACAAAGCCGATGGTGAAGCGATTCAAGGGCCCCTTGTGCGCAGAAATATTCCAATATCCAGAATGTGTATTGTCAAAGGTAAGTGAAATAACTTATCAGGATTGGAAACCATCTCTGTGTTTAGTATAAAGACAGTACATGGGTGTAAATGGGTGCAAACACTGAACAAACAACATTTATGTGTCACCATTGCTATTTAATTGATTTACAGCTTCCATGTGAAACACAGTATGTACAGTAGGAGATATTCTTACCCTGGTTTTACTCAGTAGTGAAACAAATATTTTTAAGTAACTTTTACACTCCTTGTAATGAGTTGTGAGTCGTTGTAATAACATTAGACACCAGTAGTTCAGTTGATATTATGAATTTAATAATTCTCATGTCTTGACCTTATGCTAGGTAAAAGCAGGAATCTGAGGATGGGTGCTGCAATTTTCAAGAGTAAGTATAAAGCTGAATGGCAGAGAGACAAAAGTCCATGCATTTCTATAAAAAGAAAGTCAATTGTTAAACACAGAGGAAACAACACTAAATACTGCATGTTGAATCGGTGACATACAGCCTAGAACAGCAAGTGAGGAAACTGTGTTTCATGGGTGTGAATAGGTGCAAGCTGATCAATCCAGCACACTCCTGTTGCACCATTGCTGTTTCACTTATTTGTAGCTTTAACGTGAAATACAATATGTAGAGGAGGAGATGTTTTTGCCCTGGTTTGCTTCAGTAGTTACTGAAATAAACGTTTCCTAAAGTAGCAAGTAAAGAAAGTTTAGTTATCTTTTTTTTTATATTATTGCAGGACTTTTACACTTTAAAAACTACTTGTAATAAGTTGTGAGTCATTGTTTTAAAATCAGAAGCCAGTAGTTTAGTTGATATTATGTATTTATTAATTCTCATGTCTTGATTTCCTGCTAGATGACTGTTACATGGGTGGTGGTGGTGCTGCAAGAGATAAGCATGCCGGTGAATGTCAGATGTAGCTGAGCATCAATGAGAGTAACGGGCAGAGAGGCACAAACGTTTAGCACTTTAACATTAAAAAAAACATTAATAATTTAAAAATTACTGTTGTTATTGCATTTAAATTGTAGATTGGTAGAATGTTTTAACAGCCTTGATCATGGTAACAAGCTCGGAAACCAGAAGTGTTTTATTTTCTAATATAATGTCTTGACGTCAACTTTTTTTTTCTATTTTTCAAATCATGAAGGGGATTGCTGTATTATCGGCAGCCCAATTGCCATGGCCTGTAGTCTTCAATGTAAGTGAAATAACTTATCAGGATTGGAAACCATCTCTGTGTTTAGTATAAAGACAGTACATGGGTGTAAATGGATGCAAACACTGAACAAACAACATTTACGTGTCGCCATTGCTATTTCATTGATTTACAGCTTTAGTGTGAAACGCAGTATGTACAGTAGGAGATATTCTTAACCTGGTTTGCCTCAGTATTGAAAAAAATGTTTTTGAGTAACTTTTATATTCCTTGTAATGAGTTGTGAGTCATTGTAATAACATTAGACGCCAGTAGTTCAGTTGATATTATGAATTTAATAATTCTCATGTCTTGACCTCATGCGAGGTAAAGGGAGGAATATGAGTATGGGTGCTGCACCTGAAATGAGTAAGTGTAAAGCTGAATGGCAGAGAGACAAAAGTCCATGCATTTCTATAAAAAGAAAGTCAATGGATAAACACAGAGGAAACAACACTAAATACTGCATGTTGCATCGGTGACATACAGCCTAGAACAGCAAGGGAGGAAACTGTGTTTGTTTACTAATTCGAAAAGATACTTTAACCTCATCTTTTTTTCTTTTTTTTCATTATGAAATGTTAGTGGATGACGAATTCGAAATGGCCGATGATGTTCCACGTAAGTAAAAAACTAAATGGGATTGCAAACCATATGTGTCTTTTCTATAAAGTGTTTTCTATAAAGACCGTACATGGGCACCATTGATATTTAACAGATCGGCAGCTTTCATGTGAAAACTAATATGAATAGCAGGAGATGTTTTTTTTCCTGGTTTGCCTCAGTAGTCACTGACATAAACGTTTCCTGAACTAACAAAGTTCAGTCATTATGTTTTCTAAAATAATTGTGATTATGAGTAGCTATATGCAAAGAGATGGGACAACTGTGTTTTGATATTTTTTGTCCGCCATATGCTACAACAAAAAAATCCCCTGCTTATCCAAATCCCACTTCTGATGCTCTACATTACATCCAGTGTTACAATGTATGTATGACTTTGTTCAGCAGTCGGTAGACTGGTATTTTATTGTGACAGAGAGGCAGTGTTGTAAAGATACAATCACCAGAGACCTGAGTGAGTCTATGAAGATTCAAAATAATCTAAAATGAGGCCAATTTATTTTGTCTAACACTTAAGTTTATGAGCAAATTCCTTCTAAATTAATGGCATCGTCATGATCCTCAGCTGCACGTCGCCTTACAAACTAAAGACAGGCAAATGTGTGTAGAAACAAAATGCTACAAACCCACAAATAACCCACGAAGATTACTTCATCTTTGTTCTTGATTTATTTTCTCTAAAAACTGTTAAATGCTTGAAATGTCTCATCTACATTTTACCTCCATATTTGTATCAAATCGTCCAAATATACTTTTAAAAATGACAGTAAAACATTTTTTTTTTTTTTTTTTTTGATGTGTGCTGAAGCCGTGATGCCCAAACAGCCGCCCAGAGACCCTTTGCTGCAGCTGGTGTCCCTCCAGCAGGCGTCTGGCTGCTGGCTGCTGGATCCAGCTCTGTCTGCTGCACTGGGGAAGACCAGCGAGGAGGTGGACAAGTCAAAGCCTGCACCGGTGGGTTCTCGTCAAAGATAATAGATAAGACATTAAAAAGTTATTTTAAAACACATTTCATGACATGGTTTAAAATAATGGCACACATTCAAAAACTGACCAGTTAACTTGAGAGTGTGCATGTTATCTTACTTTCTTTAGCATGTAATATTGTTTCTGCTGATTTGGTAAATCAGGTCAACAGTGACGTGTGGGCCACCGTTCTGGCTCTGATCTGGCTTCATGGTTTCAAGAAGGATGCAAAAGAAGAGTGGGAGCTGCTGGCTATGAAGGCTGCCTCATGGCTCCGCTCTCAGAATGGTAGTAACCACAGTAATAAGTACTAAACTGCTGTTTCTACAATCACTTCATCAGTATTAATGCTAATCTGATGCCTTGTTGTTGTTGTTGTTGTTTTTTCAGCACCATGTCTGACAGAGTGTGTGGAAGCAGGAAATGCACTGTTGGGCTGCAGCATGCAGAAAGATGTCCTGGGGCTCTGAGGTCTTTATTAAAATGGTTTCACTTTCAGGATTGGTCGACACAAGCAGATGTACTGCACCCGATAACCTTAATTTTATCAACAATGCACTATACTATCACCCCGTAATAATCAAATACTCTTATTTTATAATGCTATGTATTCTCATTTGGTGTGTTTTGTTGTTCTTGTTCATTGGTCTTTTAAATTTGTGCCTAGTTTTGTTTTATAATTGTAAAAAAAACAACAACAACAGACTTTTCAGTGCCAAATACTCAACTAACCAAAGATAATTAAATCAACTGTGCCTTTTTTGTCACTTTGTGCCTGTAACAAGTGGAAATAATCCATAATGCTTTGAGTGGCCCATTTATAGGCTTCACACCTGCTTTGTTCTTGTGCTGTAAAATGTGTGTGACACCAGATATTGACGCACACCTCAAGCTATCAGCATACACATACACCACATTGTACCAACTTTAAGACCTGACTGCTTTAACTGAGATGTTTTTTACTCAGCAACAGCAGATAGATGTGTTGTTGTTGTTGTTGTTGTTGTTTTGTCAATCACTGCTAAGTTCTGAAGTGTTTTTGAGATGAAAATTACACTTGGATGAAAACATTTGACTAACTTTGACTAAAATGTTAAGAAGTGATTAAAAAAAACAAGGTCACAAACTGAAAGCAGGTTTAACCTCCAGGAGCGATGACGTTGAAATCATCTATTTTAAACCGGACAAACGACTCTGTACAGATGTGTTGCAGTTGGGTCCTGACTTTTCTCAAGACACAAAATAAAAAGTTAAAAACATCATCACTGGACATCAAAGGACAGTATCACTAAAGCTATTTCAACCACACCTGTACACACAAAGGGTGTTACTGCAAAAGTCACATCGTTTGTGGCGACGAACCACTTTGTTCTGGAAAAAGTTGCTTTTAAAATATAAAACTGTGCTTTGTCTGAAATGCGGAAGAAGGGCTGAGTTTTTATACTTTTACATAAAGTATGATGGTGAAGACAGTGCCAGTCAGTTGGTGGGTTTGGTCCAGACTAAAATATCTTAATATCTATTCAATAGATTGCCCTGAAATTTTGAACAGATATATATTCCACCATTCCCCACCAAAAAAAGTTGTAATTAGTTTGACACTCATTGCTTTGAACTGTGGGAGGAAGCCGAGAGAAAACCTACACCAGTACAAGGAGGCAACATGTTGACTTGAGGCAACAGTGCAAACCACTGCAGCACCGAGTTGTCCTGTTAGACTGAAACAAAATTCAAAATGTACTTCAGGAAAAAAATATTGCTATGGATGCAGCACACTGACAAAAGAAAAACTCACTGGTCAAAACTTTGAATCAATAAAAAGTTTGGGAAGCTGTCCATCTTTTTTATGCTGTTTTTTTTGTCCTGCACCTGTACCATGCTGGGATTGGATGTGCACATCATTTCTGACATGATGTGTGATGATTTATTAAGTTCTTTTTTTTTTTTTTTTTAAGTCCTTTTACAAATAAAGCTAGCTCCAAACCTTTGGGACTGTTCCTCCACCAACAATCATCTTAATAGCTTATAGCTGCAGTTTAGATCGAGCCCATGCACAGAATTATCAATGGTATCAACATCTCCTCTGTGTCGTTGTGCTGTTATTGATGGTGTTGTGATCTGCAGTGTTTCTATATTGTTGCAGTTAAACAGCAGAGTGAACGATTGTTGAGATTTCAACCTACTGTAGTATAAATATTATGCTAAATACTATCTTGCTGTAGGTAAAGCTGTGGTCGGAATTATAATACGATTATTTTTGGATACAGACTCGTATCCAAAAATAAACTCCGCATTCCTGCAGCCATTGTAATTAATCACCAATCACTCGGATCAGAGGAAGAATTTATTTTGATTTATAATCTCGCCAAATTTGGCCTTCAAAACAAAGATGTGAACTACAACCGACGCACACTTCCTGTATCATCAGCCGTCACAGGCTGGTGTCTCCACGGCTTGGAGTGACTTCACGATGAGCGGATAGGTCGGACAAATGACAGGAAAACTCTGGAGGGTGGGCCAGTGGGCGTGGCCTGGGTTTGACTACATATTCCCTGTCACTGCTTCCGTGTTGTTACTCCTCCGGATTCTTGGTGCTCAGGTAGGCATCTGGTCCCTGTTTTCATGATTAAGACATAAATGAAAAGTACCGCTTCTTGAATAGATCGCAGATGTGTTAAGTTCACCATGTTTATTGCTTTGTACTGCATGTGAGAGTGTTATTTACCTTCAGCTCTACCGCGCAAAGACGGTCATGTCCAACATCATTTTTGGAAAGTAAATTTTAATAAGGACTATACATTTGCTGTAATAATTTCTGCCTCCAAGCAACACATAAAATATTACAGGTCGTTTTGTAATATTTTTCAGTGTGATCCCTCAATCTGTGCGCTCACACATACAGTACAAATACTGTGATTGATTAGACCTGCCATCTTATTTTGAAAATGTATTAAAACATATCCAGGAGTTGCTTTGCTGTAACATGCAGACTTTATCTTTGCAGCCGTAATATTTCAACATTGTCACTTGTTGAAGAGGAACGATGGTGAACTGCTGTGGTCTTATTACTGCCAATAAGGACCCAGGTATGTACAGTGCTGTTATAAAACATAGCAATATACTGTGTAATAGTATATTTTAGTCATACAAAACTGGACTTTCTCAATTTAAAACAAAAAATCTCAGAGGACCATTTTTCCCCCTATCTTGGATGAGATAATTATTCAACCATATTAAATTCCATTTACGAAAAATAGTTTTGGATAATGTATTGTTTTCCTACTGTACTTTTTAATTCAGTGCTAAATGACTGGATAAGTATAGTAAGTTATCAGCTGCGTTTCTCTGTCAGTTCCTCTGAAGAGCATCGAGGTGGAGCTGGAGGTGAGGGACCATGTGGCTACAGTGGTCTCCACTCTGAACTACGAGAACAAGGAGGACAAACCACTGGAGGCTGTGTTTGTGTTCCCTCTGCCTGGAGATGCAGCTGTCTGTCATTTCAGTGCTCAGATTGGACAGACACAGATTGTAGCTGAGGTGAAGGAGAAACAGAAGGTGAGCTGGACAGTAAAGATTCACTCATTAGAATCAAGCTTTAAAAAAACTGTCAAGTCAGTGACAGATATGTCCTCTGTACTCCAGGCTCGTGAGGAGTATGATGATGCCCTGAGCTCCGGTCAGCAGGCCTTCCTATTGGAGGAGAGCGAGCAGAGTCCTGATATATTCTCTCTGAGTGTGGGCAGTCTGCCTCCAGGAGAGAGCGCCTCCATCAGGCTGGACTACGTCACTGAGCTGGCTGTGCAGGCTGATGATGGACTGAGGTTCTGTCTGCCTGCTGTGCTCAACCCTCGCTACCAACCTCTGGGTCGGGTTAACATGCTCAACATAGTGAACATTATTCTTGCTAGACATTGGCAGTCAGCATATTGTAATCATTTACCACCGTGCCGACATACGACCCTCAGAATTTCTGGCATGGCTGTATCACTGCTGCTTATTTAACGCCTCATTTCTAACATGTTGACAGGAAGTGGAGGTAGTGGAGGTGTCCAGGTGACCTCTGTTCCAGCCTCCCTGGTGCCCTACAGCCTGTCCTTTTCTGCCCGGGTGTCGTCTCCTCGTCCAATCTCTAAAGTGGAGTCTAGCTGTTCCCTGGACCCTCTCCAGTACCTGAACTCAGAGCAAACCCAGGCCACAGTAGGTAGAGTGCTAATGTGTCTGCTGTGTGTGGCTGGGACTCCTTCCTGAGAACAACACGTTCTTTTTTTGTCAACTGCAGATCAAGCTGGCTGCAGGACACAAGTTTGACAGAGATGTTGAACTGCTGATTTATTACAAAGACGCCCACCAGCCGACTGCTGTGGTGGAGGCAGGACAGGCCTCTGCTGAGCTCGGTGAGTTTTACTTTGAAGGTCATTTACCAAATCTGATCAACTTAGTTGGAAGTGAGAGGTAAGTAATGATATCTTTGAGAAGCTGATTAGTTTAATGTGTTAAATCTAAATAACTGTTGGTGTCTGTTCTTTGTGTGTCAGGCTCTCTGATGGGTGATCCAGTGGTGATGGTGAGCTTGTACCCTGAGTTCCCCCAGTCTGTGATGTCCTCAGTCGCCTCATGTGGAGAGTTTGTGTTCTTACTGGATCGATCTGGAAGCATGGACTGCCCTATAAATAACAGCAAGCAGCAAGAAACTCGCATCAGCAGTGCGAGGGTACTCATCATGTGTTATCTCTTGTAAAATCTTTCATAGTGTCCGTCTCATGCAGCAGCCTTCACCGTATTTTCCATCTTCCCTTCAGGATACTCTGCTGCTCCTGCTGAAGAGTTTACCAATGGGCTGCTATTTCAACATTTACAGTTTCGGGTCCAGCTATGAACACATCTTCCCGTAAGTCTGTCCCTCATCGGCCCAACCAGTGTCTTCCTGTCTTTGGTATTAAGTACATATATTTGTGTGATGACAGGAAGAGTGTGGAGTACAGCCAGCAGACCATGGAGGAGGCTCTGAAGAAGGTTGGGGAGATGGGGGCTAATCTGGGAGGAACAGAGATCCTAAGTCCTCTCCAACATATTTACAGCCAGTCTTGCATTCCCAGTCAGCCAAGACAGGTAATACACACACACACACACACACACACACACACACACACACACACACACACACACACACACACACACACACACACACACACGCGCTCACACACACACACACACACACACACACACACACACACACACACGCACACACACACACACAAACATACGTACAAACAGGTTGAACAGGTTGCCAGTCACAATCAGAACTTCCGACTGTAATATTTTTAACTTTGCAAATAAAATCATTGTACAGTTAAAAAAATGTGGAAGTTCATATTTACCATAATAAAAACTAGCTGTGTGATACCATGCAACTTATGTGTGAACTCCTCCTCCCTAGCTGTTCGTCTTTACTGACGGAGAGGTCGGGAACACCAAACAAGTCCTCGATCTGGTGAAGAAGAATTCAGGTTCCCACAGGTGAAACCATGGCAACATTCACTCATGATACGTGACAAGTCCGATGTCTGTGTGTATATTAAAACAAGCTGCTGTACTGCAGGTGTTTCTCCTTTGGGATTGGTGAAGGATCCAGCTCTGCTCTTATCAACGGGTTGGCCAAGGAAGGAGGAGGTCACGCTCAGTTCATCACAGGGACTGACAGGATGCAACCAAAAGTAAGATGTTAAACACGAAGCTGTCAAGTTTAGCAATGTAGCAGCAAATATGTGGAGGGACACCAATGCCTTTCCCAACTGTTTGTATATAATCTCAGTTTTCCATTACTTTTCAGGTGATGCAGTCGCTGCGATTTGCTCTGCAGCCGGCTGTGGTGGACATCTCAGTCACATGGGATTTACCAAAGGGAGTGTCTGTCACTGTCCTCTCTCCACCAATTACAGCTCTTTTCCAGGGTCAAAGGTCACTGATTTATGCACAGCTCACTGGACAGGTAGGAGCAGCTCCATCTAATTTTGTGTTTTTCCCTTAGGTATGTGAGGACAGTAATTGACATGATTTCTAACAGTGTAATACTGTGTCAGAGTCCAAAGGCTGCAGAGGGTTGTGTGACGGTGAAGTACAGCCTGGCCGGTCATCCCTCTCAGAACCAGCTGCGCTTCAGTCTCAAACCTGCAGAGGACACTGGGTAAAACAGGTTTTGATACACTGCTCTGTTTTGGTACCTGACCTTCCAGATGTTGATTTTAATTACCTAGAAGAAACAAAATGGTGGCAGGGTGTGAAAAACATGACAGTATTTGAGTAAAGAATATTGTGCTGATACATGACATCTACCATGGTAACTTCACCACTCGCCTCGATTTAGATCGCTTGTGGGTGTGAATGGTCGTCTCCCTCTCTGGTCATTGGTTTTATTGCACCATTTTTCATACTCCATGTGTTGATGGTTAGACTCCAGCTGTCTGTGACCCTGAGCAGGATAACAATGATGTAGAAAATGGAGAAGTCACTGCTAAACAAAAACATTACAACTCTGTTGGAGTGCTTCCTCCTCTCTCCTGTCTGCAGATCAACAGTCCACAGGTTGGGTGCTCGGACTCTGATTCGCTCTCTGGAGATGGAGGAGAGAGAGCGCAGAGGACAGCCAGACGGAGGACTGAAGGAGAAGGTGGTGCAGCTCAGTGTCCAATCAGGAGTGAGCAGCTCCTTCACTGCCTTCATTGCTGTTAACAAAGCCGATGGTGAAGCGATTCAAGGGCCCCTTGTGCGCAGAAATATTCCAATATCCAGAATGTGTATTGTCAAAGGTAAGTGAAATAACTTATCAGGATTGGAAACCATCTCTGTGTTTAGTATAAAGACAGTACATGGGTGTAAATGGGTGCAAACACTGAACAAACAACATGTATGTGTCGCCATTGCTATTTAATTGATTTACAGCTTCAATGTGAAACACAGTATGTACAGTAGGAGATATTCTTACCCTGGTTTGACTCAGTAGTGAACAAAATATTTTTGAGTAACTTTTACATTCCTTGTAATGAGTTGTGAGTCGTTGTAATAACATGAGACGCCAGTAGTTCAGTTGATATTATGAATTTAATAATTCTCATGTCTTGACCTCATGCTCGGTAAAGGGAGGAATATGAGTATGGGTGCTGCACCTGTAATGAGTAAGTGTAAAGCTGAATGGCAGAGAGACAAAAGTCCATGCATTTTTATAAAAAGAAAGTCAATGGATAAACACAGAGGAAACAACACTAAATACTGCATGTTGCATCGGTGACATACAGCCTAGAGCAGCAAGTGAGGAAACTGTTTCATGGGTGTGAATAGGTGCAAGCTGATCAATCCAGCACACTCCTGTTGCACCATTGCTGTTTCACTTATTTGTAGCTTTGACGTGAAATACAATATGTAGAGGAGGAGATGTTTTTGCCCCGGTTTGCTTCAGTAGTTACTGAAATAAATGTTTCCTAAAGTAGCAAGTAAAGAAAGTTTAGTTATCTTTTTTTTTATATTATTGCAGGACTTTTACACTTTAAAAACTACTTGTAATAAGTTGTGAGTCATTGTTTTAAAATTAGAAGCCAGTAGTTTAGTTGATATTATGTATTTATTAATTCTCATGTCTTGATTTCCTGCTAGATGACTGTTATATGGGTGGTGGTGGTGCTGCAAGAGATAAGCATTGATGTCAGATGTAGCTGAGCATCAATGAGAGTAACGGGCAGAGAAGCACAAACGTTTAGCACTTTAACATTTAAAAAAAACATTAATAATTTAAAAATTACTGTTGTTATTGCATTTAAATTGTAGATTGGTAGAATGTTTTAACAGCCTTGATCATGGTAACAAGCTCGGAAATCAGAAGTATTTTATTTTCTAATATAATGTCTTGACGTCAACTTTTTTTTTTCTAATTTTCAAATCATGAAGTTAATTTGTGTTCCTTCTCCACCCAAACTGCCATGGCCTGTGGTGCTCCAAGTAAGTGAAATAACTTATCAGGATTGGAAACCATCTCTGTGTTTAGTATAAAGACAGTACATGGGTGTAAATGGGTGCAAACACTGAACAAACAACATTTATGCGTCGCCATTGCTATTTCATTGATTTACAGCTTCAATGTGAAACACAGTATGTACAGTAGGAGATATTCTTAACCTGGTTTGCCTCAATAGTGAAAAAGGTCCAGTCATCTTTTTTTTTATATTTTTAAGTAACTTTTACACTCCTTGTAATGAGTTGTGAGTCGTTGTAATAACATTAGACGCCAGTAGTTCAGTTGATATTATGAATTCAATAATTCTCACATCTTGACCTCATGCTAGGTGAAAGGAGGAAGAGGAAGCTGTGTGCTGGACCTGTAATGAGTAAGTATAAATTTGACTGGCAGAGAGACAAAAGTCCATGCATTTCTATAAAAAGAAAGTCAATGGATAAACACAGAGGAAACAACACTAAATACTGCATGTTGCATCGGTGACATACAGCCTAGAGCAGCAAGGGAGGAAACTGTGTTTGTTTACTAATTCGAAAAGATACTTTAACCTCATCTTTTTTATTTTTTTTTTATTTTGAAATGTTAGTGGATGACGAACTAGAAATGGCCTATGATGATCCACGTAAGTAAAAAACTAAATGGGATTGGAAACCATATGTGTCTTTTCTATAAAGTGTTTTCTATAAAGACCGTACATGGGCACCATTGATATTTAACAGATCGGCAGCTTAAACGTGAAAACTAATATGAATAGCAGGAGATGTTTTTTGTCCTGGTTTGCCTCAGTAGTCACTGACATAAACGTTTCCTGAACTAACAAAGTTCAGTCATTATGTTTTCTAAAATAATTCTGATTATGAGTAGCTGCATGCACAAAGATGGGACAACTGTGTTTTGATATTTTTTGTCCGCCATATGCTGCAAAAAAAAAATCCCCTGCTTATCCAAATCCCACTTCTGATGCTCTACATTACATCCAGTGTTACAATATATGTATGACTTTGTTCAGCAGTCGGTAGACTGGTATTTTATTGTGACAGAGAGGCAGTGTTGTAAAGATACAATCATCAGAGACCTGAGTGAGTCTATGAAGATTCAAAATAATCTAAAATGAGGTCAATTTATTTTGTCTAGCACTTAAGTTTATGAGCAAATTCCTTCTAAATTAATGGCATCGTCATGATCCTCAGCTGCACGTCGCCTTACAAACTAAAGACAGACAAATGTGTGTAGAAACAAAATGCTACAAACCCACAAATAACCCACAAAGATTACTTCATCTTTGTTCTTGATTTATTTTCTCTAAAAACTGTTAAATGCTTGAAATGTCTCATCTACATTTTACCTCCATATTTGCATCAAATCATCCAAATATACTTTAAAAAATGACAGTAAAACATTTTCCTTTTTTTTTTTTTCTTTTTTTGATGTGTGCTGAAGCCGTGATGCCCAAACAGCCGCCCAGAGACCCTTTGCTGCAGCTGGTGTCCCTCCAGCAGGCGTCTGGCTGCTGGCTGCTGGATCCAGCTCTGTCTGCTGCACTGGGGAAGACCAGCGAGGAGGTGGACAAGTCAAAGCCTGCACCGGTGGGTTCTCGTCAAAGATAATAGATAAGACATTAAAAAGTTATTTTAAAACACATTTGATGACATGGTTTAAAATAATGGCACACATTCAAAAACTGACCAGTTAACTTGAGAGTGTGCATGTTATCTTACTTTCTTTAGCATGTAATATTGTTTCTGCTGATTTGGTAAATCAGGTCAACAGTGACGTGTGGGCCACCGTTCTGGCTCTGATCTGGCTTCATGGTTTCAAGAAGGATGCAAAAGAAGAGTGGGAGCTGCTGGCTATGAAGGCTGCCTCATGGCTCCGCTCTCAGAATGGTAGTAACCACAGTAATAAGTACTAAACTGCTGTTTCTACAATCACTTCATCAGTATTAATGCTAATCTGATGCCTTGTTGTTGTTGTTGTTGTTTTTTCAGCACCATGTCTGACAGAGTGTGTGGAAGCAGGAAATGCACTGTTGGGCTGCAGCATGCAGAAAGATGTCCTGGGGCTCTGAGGTCTTTATTAAAATGGTTTCACTTTCAGGATTGGTCGACACAAGCAGATGTACTGCACCCGATAACCTTAATTTTATCAACAATGCACTATACTATCACCCCGTAATAATCAAATACTCTTATTTTATAATGCTATGTATTCTCATTTGGTGTGTTTTGTTGTTCTTGTTCATTGGTCTTTTAAATTTGTCCCTATTTTTGTTGTATAATTGTAAAAAAAAAAAAACAGATTTTCATTGCCAAATACTCAACTAACCAAAGATAATTAAATCAACTGTGCCTTTTTTGTCACTTTGTGCCTGTAACAAGTGGAAATAATCCATAATGTTTTGAGTGGCCCATTTATAGGCTTCACACCTGCTTTGTTCTTGTGCTGTAAAATGTGTGTGACACCAGATATTGACGCACACCTCAAGCTATCAGCATACACATACACCACATTGTACCAACTTTAAGACCTGACTGCTTTACCTGAGATGTTTTTTACTCAGCAACAGCAGATAGATGTGTTGTTGTTGTTGTTGTTGTTGTTGTTGTTGTTGTTGTTGTTGTTGTTTTGTCAATCACTGCTAAGTTGTGAAGTGTTTTTGAGATGAAAATTACACTTGGATGAAAACATTTGACTAACTTTGACTAAAATGTTAAGAAGTGATTAAAAAAAACAAGGTCACAAACTGAAAGCAGGTTTAACCTCCAGGAGCGATGACGTTGAAATCATCTATTTTAAACCGGACAAACGACTCTGTACAGATGTGTTGCAGTTGGACCCTGACTTTTCTCAAGACACAAAATAAAAAGTTAAAAACATCATCACTGGACATCAAAGGACAGTATCACTAAAGCTATTTCAACCACACCTGTACACACAAAGGGTGTTACTGCAAAAGTCACATCGTTTGTGACGACGAACCACTTTGTTCTGGAAAAAGTTGCTTTTAAAATATAAAACTGTGCTTTGTCTGAAATGCGGAAGAAGGGCTGAGTTTTTATACTTTTACATAAAGTATGATGGTGAAGACAGTGCCAGTCAGTTGGTGGGTTTGGTCCAGACTAAAATATCTTAATATCTATTCAATAGATTGCCCTGAAATTTTGAACAGACATATATTCCACCATTCCCCCCCAAAAAAGTTGTAATTAGTTTGACACTCATTGCTTTGAACTGTGGGAGGAAGCCGAGAGAAAACCTACACCAGTACAAGGAGGCAACATGTTGACTTGAGGCAACAGTGCAAACCACTGCAGCACCGAGTTGTCCTGTTAGACTGAAACAAAATTCAAAATGTACTTCAGGAAAAAAATATTGCTATGGATGCAGCACACTGACAAAAGAAAAACTCACTGGTCAAAACTTTGAATCAATAAAAAGTTTGGGAAGCTGTCCATCTTTTTTATGCTGTTTTTTTTGTCCTGCACCTGTACCATGCTGGGATTGGATGTGCACATCATTTCTGACATGATGTGTGATGATTTATTAAGTTCTTTTTTTTTTTTTTTTTAAGTCCTTTTACAAATAAAGCTAGCTCCAAACCTTTGGGACTGTTCCTCCACCAACAATCATCTTAATAGCTTATAGCTGCAGTTTAGATCGAGCCCATGCACAGAATTATCAATGGTATCAACATCTCCTCTGTGTCGTTGTGCTGTTATTGATGGTGTTGTGATCTGCAGTGTTTCTATGTTGTTGCAGTTAAACAGCAGAGTGAACGATTGTTGAGATTTCAACCTACTGTAGTATAAATATTATGCTAAATACTATCTTGCTGTAGGTAAAGCTGTGGTCGGAATTATAATACGATTATTTTTGGATACAGACTCGTATCCAAAAATAAACTCCGCATTCCTGCAGCCATTGTAATTAATCACCAATCACTCGGATCAGAGGAAGAATTTATTTTGATTTATAATCTCGCCAAATTTTGCCTTCAAAACAAAGATGTGAACTACAACCGACGCACACTTCCTGTATCATCAGCCGTCACAGGCTGGTGTCTCCACGGCTTGGAGTGACTTCACGATGAGCGGATAGGTCGGACAAATGACAGGAAAACTCTGGAGGGTGGATCAGTGGGCGTGGCCTGGGTTTGACTACATATTCCCTGTCACTGCTTCCGTGTTGTTACTCCTCCGGATTCTTGGTGCTCAGGTAGGCATCTGGTCCCTGTTTTCATGATTAAGACATAAATGAAAAGTACCGCTTCTTGAATAGATCGCAGATGTGTTAAGTTCACCATGTTTATTGCTTTGTACTGCATGTGAGAGTGTTTTTTCCCTTCAGCTCTACCGCGCAAAGACGGTCATGTCCAACATCATTTTTGGAAAGTAAATTTTAATAAGGACTATACATTTGCTGTAATAATTTCTGCCTCCAAGCAACACATAAAATATTACAGGTCGTTTTGTAATATTTTTCAGTGTGATCCCTCAATCTGTGCGCTCACACATACAGTACAAATACTGTGATTGATTAGACCTGCCATCTTATTTTGAAAATGTATTAAAACATATCCAGGAGTTGCTTTGCTGTAACATGCAGACTTTATCTTTGCAGCCGTAATATTTCAACATTGTCACTTGTTGAAGAGGAACGATGGTGAACTGCTGTGGTCTTATTACTGCCAATAAGGACCCAGGTATGTACAGTGCTGTTATAAAACATAGCAATATACTGTGTAATAGTATATTTTAGTCATACAAAACTGGACTTTCTCAATTTAAAACAAAAAATCTCAGAGGACCATTTTTCCCCCTATCTTGGATGAGATAATTATTCAACCATATTAAATTCCATTTACGAAAAATAGTTTTGGATAATGTATTGTTTTCCTGCTGTACTTTTTAATTCAGTGCTAAATGACTGGATAAGTATAGTAAGTTATCAGCTGCGTTTCTCTGTCAGTTCCTCTGAAGAGCATCGAGGTGGAGCTGGAGGTGAGGGACCATGTGGCTACAGTGGTCTCCACTCTGAACTACGAGAACAAGGAGGACAAACCACTGGAGGCTGTGTTTGTGTTCCCTCTGCCTGGAGATGCAGCTGTCTGTCATTTCAGTGCTCAGATTGGACAGACACAGATTGTAGCTGAGGTGAAGGAGAAACAGAAGGTGAGCTGGACAGTAAAGATTCACTCATTAGAATCAAGCTTTAAAAAAACTGTCAAGTCAGTGACAGATATGTCCTCTGTACTCCAGGCTCGTGAGGAGTATGATGATGCCCTGAGCTCCGGTCAGCAGGCCTTCCTATTGGAGGAGAGCGAGCAGAGTCCTGATATATTCTCTCTGAGTGTGGGCAGTCTGCCTCCAGGAGAGAGCGCCTCCATCAGGCTGGACTACGTCACTGAGCTGGCTGTGCAGGCTGATGATGGACTGAGGTTCTGTCTGCCTGCTGTGCTCAACCCTCGCTACCAACCTCTGGGTCGGGTTAACATGCTCAACATAGTGAACATTATTCTTGCTAGACATTAGCAGTCAGCATATTGTAATCATTTACCACCGTGCCGACATACAACCCTCAGAATTTCTGGCATGGCTGTATCACTGCTGCTTATTTAACGCCTCATTTCTAACATGTTGACAGGAAGTGGAGGTAGTGGAGGTAGTGGAGGTGTCCAGGTGACCTCTGTTCCAGCCTCCCTGGTGCCCTACAGCCTGTCCTTTTCTGCCCGGGTGTCGTCTCCTCGTCCAATCTCTAAAGTGGAGTCTAGCTGTTCCCTGGACCCTCTCCAGTACCTGAACTCAGATCAAACCCAGGCCACAGTAGGTAGAGTGCTAATGTGTCTGCTGTGTGTGGCTGGGACTCCTTCCTGAGAACAACACGTTCTTTTTTTGTCAACTGCAGATCAAGCTGGCTGCAGGACACAAGTTTGACAGAGATGTTGAACTGCTGATTTATTACAAAGACGCCCACCAGCCGACTGCTGTGGTGGAGGCAGGACAGGCCTCTGCTGAGCCCGGTGAGTTTTACTTTGAAGGTCATTTACCAAATCTGATCAACTTAGTTGGAAGTGAGAGATAAGTAATGATATCTTTGAGAAGCTGATTAGTTTAATGTGTTAAATCTAAATAACTGTTGGTGTCTGTTCTTTGTGTGTCAGGCTCTCTGATGGGTGATCCAGTGGTGATGGTGAGCTTGTACCCTGAGTTCCCCCAGTCTGTGATGTCCTCAGTCGCCTCATGTGGAGAGTTTGTGTTCTTACTGGATCGATCTGGAAGCATGGGCTGCCCTATAAATAACAGCAAGCAGCAAGAAACTCGCATCAGCAGTGCGAGGGTACTCATCATGTGTTATCTCTTGTAAAATCTTTCATAGTGTCCGTCTCATGCAGCAGCCTTCACCGTATTTTCCATCTTCCCTTCAGGATACTCTGCTGCTCCTGCTGAAGAGTTTACCAATGGGCTGCTATTTCAACATTTACAGTTTCGGGTCCAGCTATGAACACATCTTCCCGTAAGTCTGTCCCTCATCGGCCCAACCAGTGTCTTCCTGTCTTTGGTATTAAGTACATATATTTGTGTGATGACAGGAAGAGTGTGGAGTACAGCCAGCAGACCATGGAGGAGGCTCTGAAGAAGGTTGGGGAGATGGGGGCTAATCTGGGAGGAACAGAGATCCTAAGTCCTCTCCAACATATTTACAGCCAGTCTTGCATTCCCAGTCAGCCAAGACAGGTAATACACACACACACACGCGCACACACACACACACACACACACACACACACACACACAAACATACGTACAAACAGGTTGAACAGGTTGCCAGTCACAATCAGAACTTCCGACTGTAATTTTTTTAACTTTGCAAATAAAATCATTGTACAGTTAAAAAAATGTGGAAGTTCATATTTACCGTAATAAAAACTAGCTGTGTGATACCATGCAACTTATGTGTGAACTCCTCCTCCCTAGCTGTTCGTCTTTACTGACGGAGAGGTCGGGAACACCAAACAAGTCCTCGATCTGGTGAAGAAGAATTCAGGTTCCCACAGGTGAAACCATGGCAACATTCACTCATGATACGTGACAAGTCCGATGTCTGTGTGTATATTAAAACAAGCTGCTGTACTGCAGGTGTTTCTCCTTTGGGATTGGTGAAGGATCCAGCTCTGCTCTTATCAACGGGTTGGCCAAGGAAGGAGGAGGTCACGCTCAGTTCATCACAGGGACTGACAGGATGCAACCAAAAGTAAGATGTTAAACACGAAGCTGTCAAGTTTAGCAATGTAGCAGCAAATATGTGGAGGGACACCAATGCCTTTCCCAACTGTTTGTATATAATCTCAGTTTTCCATTACTTTTCAGGTGATGCAGTCGCTGCGATTTGCTCTGCAGCCGGCTGTGGTGGACATCTCAGTCACATGGGATTTACCAAAGGGAGTGTCTGTCACTGTCCTCTCTCCACCAATTACAGCTCTTTTCCAGGGTCAAAGGTCACTGATTTATGCACAGCTCACTGGACAGGTAGGAGCAGCTCCATCTAATTTTGTGTTTTTCCCTTGGGTATGTGAGGACAGTAATTGACATGATTTCTAACAGTGTAATACTGTGTCAGAGTCCAAAGGCTGCAGAGGGTTGTGTGACGGTGAAGTACAGCCTGGCCGGTCATCCCTCTCAGAACCAGCTGCGCTTCAGTCTCAAACCTGCAGAGGACACTGGGTAAAACAGGTTTTGATACACTGTTCTGTTTTGGTACCTGACCTTCCAGATGTTGATTTTAATTACCTAGAAGAAACAAAATGGTGGCAGGGTGTGAAAAACATGACAGTATTTGAGTAAAGAATATTGTGCTGATACATGACATCTACCATGGTAACTTCACCACTCGCCTCAATTTAGATCGCTTGTGGGTGTGAATGGTCGTCTCCCTCTCTGGTCATTGTTTTTATTGCACCATTTTTCATACTCCATGTGTTGATGGTTAGACTCCAGCTCTCTGTGACCCTGAGCAGGATAACAATGATGTAGAAAATGGAGAAGTCACTGCTAAACAAAAACATTACAACTCTGTTGGAGTGCTTCCTCCTCTCTCCTGTCTGCAGATCAACAGTCCACAGGTTGGGTGCTCGGACTCTGATTCGCTCTCTGGAGATGGAGGAGAGAGAGCGCAGAGGACAGCCAGACGGAGGACTGAAGGAGAAGGTGGTGCAGCTCAGTGTCCAATCAGGAGTGAGCAGCTCCTTCACTGCCTTCATTGCTGTTAACAAAGCCGATGGTGAAGCGATTCAAGGGCCCCTTGTGCGCAGAAATATTCCAATCGCCTGGATGGGTGTTCCTCCAAGTAAGTAAAATAACTTATCAGGATTGGAAACCATCTCTGTGTTTAGTATAAAGACAGTACATGGGTGTAAATGGGTGCAAACACTGAACAAATAACATGTATGTGTCGCCATTGCTATTTAATTGATTTACAGCTTCAATGTGAAACACAGTATGTACAGTAGGAGATATTCTTACCCTGGTTTGCCTCAGTAGTGAACAAAATATTTTTGAGTAAATTTTGCATTCCTTGTAATGAGTTGTGAGTCGTTGTAATAACATTAGACGCCAGTAGTTCAGTTGATATTATGAATTTAATAATTCTCATGTCTTGACCTTATGCTAGGTAAAAGCAGGAATCTGAGGATGGGTGCTGCAATTTTCAAGAGTAAGTATAAAGCTGAATGGCAGAGAGACAAAAGTCCATGCATTTCTATAAAAAGAAAGTCAATTGTTAAACACAGAGGAAACAACACTAAATACTGCATGTTGAATCGGTGACATACAGCCTAGAGCAGCAAGTGAGGAAACTGTGTTTCATGGGTGTGAATAGGTGCAAGCTGATCAATCCAGCACACTCCTGTTGCACCATTGCTGTTTCACTTATTTGTAGCTTTAACGTGAAATACAATATGTAGAGGAGGAGATGTTTTTGCCCTGGTTTGCTTCAGTAGTTACTGAAATAAACGTTTCCTAAAGTAGCAAGTAAAGAAAGTTTAATTATCTTTTTTTTTTTTATATTATTGCAGGACTTTTACACTTTAAAAACTACTTATAATAAGTTGTGAGTCATTGTTTTAAAATCAGAAGCCAGTAGTTTAGTTGATATTATGTATTTATTAATTCTCATGTCTTGATTTCCTGCTAGATGACTGTTATATGGGTGGTGGTGGTGCTGCAAGAGATAAGCATGCCGGTGAATGTCAGATGTAGCTGAGCATCAATGAGAGTAACGGGCAGAGAGGCACAAACGTTTAGCACTTTAACATTAAAAAAAACATTAATAATTTAAAAATTACTGTTGTTATTGCATTTAAATTGTAGATTGGTAGAATGTTTTAACAGCCTTGATCATGGTAACAAGCTCGGAAACCAGAAGTATTTTATTTTCTAATATAATGTCTTGACGTCAACTTTTTTTTTCTATTTTTCAAATCATGAAGGGAATTGCTGTATTATCAGCAGCCCAATTGCCAGGGCCTGTAGTCTTCAATGTAAGTGAAATAACTTATCAGGATTGGAAACCATCTCTGTGTTTAGTATAAAGACAGTACATGGGTGTAAATGGATGCAAACACTGAACAAACAACATTTACGTGTCGCCATTGCTATTTCATTGATTTACAGCTTTAGTGTGAAACGCAGTATGTACAGTAGGAGATATTCTTACCCTGGTTTGCCTCAGTATTGAAAAAAATGTTTTTGAGTAACTTTTATATTCCTTGTAATGAGTTGTGAGTCATTGTAATAACATCAGACGCCAGTAGTTCAGTTGATATTATGAATTTAATAATTCTCATGTCTTGACCTCATGCGAGGTAAAGGGAGGAATATGAGTATGGGTGCTGCACCTGTAATGAGTAAGTGTAAAGCTGAATGGCAGAGAGACAAAAGTCCATGCATTTCTATAAAAAGAAAGTCAATGGATAAACACAGAGGAAACAACACTAAATACTGCATGTTGCATCGGTGACATACAGCCTAGAACAGCAAGGGAGGAAACTGTGTTTGTTTACTAATTCGAAAAGATACTTTAACCTCATCTTTTTTTCTTTTTTTTCATTATGAAATGTTAGTGGATGACGAATTCGAAATGGCCGATGATGTTCCACGTAAGTAAAAAACTAAATGGGATTGCAAACCATATGTGTCTTTTCTATAAAGTGTTTTCTATAAAGACCGTACATGGGCACCATTGATATTTAACAGATCGGCAGCTTTCATGTGAAAACTAATATGAATAGCAGGAGATGTTTTTTTTCCTGGTTTGCCTCAGTAGTCACTGACATAAACGTTTCCTGAACTAACAAAGTTCAGTCATTATGTTTTCTAAAATAATTGTGATTATGAGTAGCTATATGCAAAGAGATGGGACAACTGTGTTTTGATATTTTTTGTCCGCCATATGCTACAACAAAAAAATCCCCTGCTTATCCAAATCCCACTTCTGATGCTCTACATTACATCCAGTGTTACAATGTATGTATGACTTTGTTCAGCAGTCGGTAGACTGGTATTTTATTGTGACAGAGAGGCAGTGTTGTAAAGATACAATCACCAGAGACCTGAGTGAGTCTATGAAGATTCAAAATAATCTAAAATGAGGCCAATTTATTTTGTCTAACACTTAAGTTTATGAGCAAATTCCTTCTAAATTAATGGCATCGTCATGATCCTCAGCTGCACGTCGCCTTACAAACTAAAGACAGGCAAATGTGTGTAGAAACAAAATGCTACAAACCCACAAATAACCCACGAAGATTACTTCATCTTTGTTCTTGATTTATTTTCTCTAAAAACTGTTAAATGCTTGAAATGTCTCATCTACATTTTACCTCCATATTTGTATCAAATCGTCCAAATATACTTTTAAAAATGACAGTAAAACATTTTTTTTTTTTTTTTTTTGATGTGTGCTGAAGCCGTGATGCCCAAACAGCCGCCCAGAGACCCTTTGCTGCAGCTGGTGTCCCTCCAGCAGGCGTCTGGCTGCTGGCTGCTGGATCCAGCTCTGTCTGCTGCACTGGGGAAGACCAGCGAGGAGGTGGACAAGTCAAAGCCTGCACCGGTGGGTTCTCGTCAAAGATAATAGATAAGACATTAAAAAGTTATTTTAAAACACATTTCATGACATGGTTTAAAATAATGGCACACATTCAAAAACTGACCAGTTAACTTGAGAGTGTGCATGTTATCTTACTTTCTTTAGCATGTAATATTGTTTCTGCTGATTTGGTAAATCAGGTCAACAGTGACGTGTGGGCCACCGTTCTGGCTCTGATCTGGCTTCATGGTTTCAAGAAGGATGCAAAAGAAGAGTGGGAGCTGCTGGCTATGAAGGCTGCCTCATGGCTCCGCTCTCAGAATGGTAGTAACCACAGTAATAAGTACTAAACTGCTGTTTCTACAATCACTTCATCAGTATTAATGCTAATCTGATGCCTTGTTGTTGTTGTTGTTGTTTTTTCAGCACCATGTCTGACAGAGTGTGTGGAAGCAGGAAATGCACTGTTGGGCTGCAGCATGCAGAAAGATGTCCTGGGGCTCTGAGGTCTTTATTAAAATGGTTTCACTTTCAGGATTGGTCGACACAAGCAGATGTACTGCACCCGATAACCTTAATTTTATCAACAATGCACTATACTATCACCCCGTAATAATCAAATACTCTTATTTTATAATGCTATGTATTCTCATTTGGTGTGTTTTGTTGTTCTTGTTCATTGGTCTTTTAAATTTGTGCCTAGTTTTGTTTTATAATTGTAAAAAAAAAAACAACAACAGATTTTCATTGCCAAATACTCAACTAACCAAAGATAATTAAATCAACTGTGCCTTTTTTGTCACTTTGTGCCTGTAACAAGTGGAAATAATCCATAATGCTTTGAGTGGCCCATTTATAGGCTTCACACCTGCTTTGTTCTTGTGCTGTAAAATGTGTGTGACACCAGATATTGACGCACACCTCAAGCTATCAGCATACACATACACCACATTGTACCAACTTTAAGACCTGACTGCTTTAACTGAGATGTTTTTTACTCAGCAACAGCAGATAGATGTGTTGTTGTTGTTGTTGTTGTTGTTTTGTCAATCACTGCTAAGTTCTGAAGTGTTTTTGAGATGAAAATTACACTTGGATGAAAACATTTGACTAACTTTGACTAAAATGTTAAGAAGTGATTAAAAAAAACAAGGTCACAAACTGAAAGCAGGTTTAACCTCCAGGAGCGATGACGTTGAAATCATCTATTTTAAACCGGACAAACGACTCTGTACAGATGTGTTGCAGTTGGACCCTGACTTTTCTCAAGACACAAAATAAAAAGTTAAAAACATCATCACTGGACATCAAAGGACAGTATCACTAAAGCTATTTCAACCACACCTGTACACACAAAGGGTGTTACTGCAAAAGTCACATCGTTTGTGGCGACGAACCACTTTGTTCTGGAAAAAGTTGCTTTTAAAATATAAAACTGTGCTTTGTCTGAAATGCGGAAGAAGGGCTGAGTTTTTATACTTTTACATAAAGTATGATGGTGAAGACAGTGCCAGTCAGTTGGTGGGTTTGGTCCAGACTAAAATATCTTAATATCTATTCAATAGATTGCCCTGAAATTTTGAACAGACATATATTCCACCATTCCCCCCCAAAAAAAGTTGTAATTAGTTTGACACTCATTGCTTTGAACTGTGGGAGGAAGCCGAGAGAAAACCTACACCAGTACAAGGAGGCAACATGTTGACTTGAGGCAACAGTGCAAACCACTGCAGCACCGAGTTGTCCTGTTAGACTGAAACAAAATTCAAAATGTACTTCAGGAAAAAAATATTGCTATGGATGCAGCACACTGACAAAAGAAAAACTCACTGGTCAAAACTTTGAATCAATAAAAAGTTTGGGAAGCTGTCCATCTTTTTTATGCTGTTTTTTTTGTCCTGCACCTGTACCATGCTGGGATTGGATGTGCACATCATTTCTGACATGATGTGTGATGATTTATTAAGTTCTTTTTTCTTTTCTTTTTAAAGTCCTTTTACAAATAAAGCTAGCTCCAAACCTTTGGGACTGTTCCTCCACCAACAATCATCTTAATAGCTTATAGCTGCAGTTTAGATCGAGCCCATGCACAGAATTATCAATGGTATCAACATCTCCTCTGTGTCGTTGTGCTGTTATTGATGGTGTTGTGATCTGCAGTGTTTCTATGTTGTTGCAGTTAAACAGCAGAGTGAACGATTGTTGAGATTTCAACCTACTGTAGTATAAATATTATGTTAAATACTATCTTGCTGTAGGTAAAGCTGTGGTCGGAATTATAATACGATTATTTTTGGATACAGACTCGTATCCAAAAATAAACTCCGCATTCCTGCAGCCATTGTAATTAATCACCAATCACTCGGATCAGAGGAAGAATTTATTTTGATTTATAATCTCGCCAAATTTTGCCTTCAAAACAAAGATGTGAACTACAACCGACGCACACTTCCTGTATCATCAGCCGTCACAGGCTGGTGTCTCCACGGCTTGGAGTGACTTCACGATGAGCGGATAGGTCGGACAAATGACAGGAAAACTCTGGAGGGTGGGCCAGTGGGCGTGGCCTGGGTTTGACTACATATTCCCTGTCACTGCTTCCGTGTTGTTACTCCTCCGGATTCTTGGTGCTCAGGTAGGCATCTGGTCCCTGTTTTCATGATTAAGACATAAATGAAAAGTACCGCTTCTTGAATAGATCGCAGATGTGTTAAGTTCACCATGTTTATTGCTTTGTACTGCATGTGAGAGTGTTTTTTCCCTTCAGCTCTACCGCGCAAAGACGGTCATGTCCAACATCATTTTTGGAAAGTAAATTTTAATAAGGACTATACATTTGCTGTAATAATTTCTGCCTCCAAGCAACACATAAAATATTACAGGTCGTTTTGTAATATTTTTCAGTGTGATCCCTCAATCTGTGCGCTCACACATACAGTACAAATACTGTGATTGATTAGACCTGCCATCTTATTTTGAAAATGTATTAAAACATATCCAGGAGTTGCTTTGCTGTAACATGCAGACTTTATCTTTGCAGCCGTAATATTTCAACATTGTCACTTGTTGAAGAGGAACGATGGTGAACTGCTGTGGTCTTATTACTGCCAATAAGGACCCAGGTATGTACAGTGCTGTTATAAAACATAGCAATATACTGTGTAATAGTATATTTTAGTCATACAAAACTGGACTTTCTCAATTTAGAACAAAAAATCTCAGAGGACCATTTTTCCCCCTATCTTGGATGAGATAATTATTCAACCATATTAAATTCCATTTACGAAAAATAATTTTGGATAATGTATTGTTTTCCTACTGTACTTTTTAATTTAGTGCTAAATGACTGGATAAGTATAGTAAGTTATCAGCTGCGTTTCTCTGTCAGTTCCTCTGAAGAGCATCGAGGTGGAGCTGGAGGTGAGGGACCATGTGGCTACAGTGGTCTCCACTCTGAACTACGAGAACAAGGAGGACAAACCACTGGAGGCTGTGTTTGTGTTCCCTCTGCCTGGAGATGCAGCTGTCTGTCATTTCAGTGCTCAGATTGGACAGACACAGATTGTAGCTGAGGTGAAGGAGAAACAGAAGGTGAGCTGGACAGTAAAGATTCACTCATTAGAATCAAGCTTTAAAAAAACTGTCAAGTCAGTGACAGATATGTCCTCTGTACTCCAGGCTCGTGAGGAGTATGATGATGCCCTGAGCTCCGGTCAGCAGGCCTTCCTATTGGAGGAGAGCGAGCAGAGTCCTGATATATTCTCTCTGAGTGTGGGCAGTCTGCCTCCAGGAGAGAGCGCCTCCATCAGGCTGGACTACGTCACTGAGCTGGCTGTGCAGGCTGATGATGGACTGAGGTTCTGTCTGCCTGCTGTGCTCAACCCTCGCTACCAACCTCTGGGTCGGGTTAACATGCTCAACATAGTGAACATTATTCTTGCTAGACATTAGCAGTCAGCATATTGTAATCATTTACCACCGTGCCGACATACGACCCTCAGAATTTCTGGCATGGCTGTATCACTGCTGCTTATTTAACGCCTCATTTCTAACATGTTGACAGGAAGTGGAGGTAGTGGAGGTAGTGGAGGTGTCCAGGTGACCTCTGTTCCAGCCTCCCTGGTGCCCTACAGCCTGTCCTTTTCTGCCCGGGTGTCGTCTCCTCGTCCAATCTCTAAAGTGGAGTCTAGCTGTTCCTTGGACTCTCTCCAGTACCTGAACTCAGATCAAACCCAGGCCACAGTAGGTAGAGTGCTAATGTGTCTGCTGTGTGTGGCTGGGACTCCTTCCTGAGAACAACACGTTCTTTTTTTGTCAACTGCAGATCAAGCTGGCTGCAGGACACAAGTTTGACAGAGATGTTGAACTGCTGATTTATTACAAAGACGCCCACCAGCCGACTGCTGTGGTGGAGGCAGGACAGGCCTCTGCTGAGCCCGGTGAGTTTTACTTTGAAGGTCATTTACCAAATCTGATCAACTTAGTTGGAAGTGAGAGATAAGTAATGATATCTTTGAGAAGCTGATTAGTTTAATGTGTTAAATCTAAATAACTGTTGGTGTCTGTTCTTTGTGTGTCAGGCTCTCTGATGGGTGATCCAGTGGTGATGGTGAGCTTGTACCCTGAGTTCCCCCAGTCTGTGATGTCCTCAGTCGCCTCATGTGGAGAGTTTGTGTTCTTACTGGATCGATCTGGAAGCATGGGCTGCTCTATAAATAACAGCAAGCAGCAAGAAACTCGCATCAGCAGTGCGAGGGTACTCATCATGTGTTATCTCTTGTAAAATCTTTCATAGTGTCCGTCTCATGCAGCAGCCTTCACCGTATTTTCCATCTTCCCTTCAGGATACTCTGCTGCTCCTGCTGAAGAGTTTACCAATGGGCTGCTATTTCAACATTTACAGTTTCGGGTCCAGCTATGAACACATCTTCCCGTAAGTCTGTCCCTCATCGGCCCAACCAGTGTCTTCCTGTCTTTGGTATTAAGTACATATATTTGTGTGATGACAGGAAGAGTGTGGAGTACAGCCAACAGACCATGGAGGAGGCTCTGAAGAAGGTTGGGGAGATGGGGGCTAATCTGGGAGGAACAGAGATCCTAAGTCCTCTCCAACATATTTACAGCCAGTCTTGCATTCCCAGTCAGCCAAGACAGGTAATACACACACACACACACACACACACACACACACACACACGCACACACACACACACAAACATACGTACAAACAGGTTGAACAGGTTGCCAGTCACAATCAGAACTTCCGACTGTAATATTTTTAACTTTGCAAATAAAATCATTGTACAGTTAAAAAAATGTGGAAGTTCATATTTACCATAATAAAAACTAGCTGTGTGATACCATGCAACTTATGTGTGAACTCCTCCTCCCTAGCTGTTCGTCTTTACTGACGGAGAGGTCGGGAACACCAAACAAGTCCTCGATCTGGTGAAGAAGAATTCAGGTTCCCACAGGTGAAACCATGGCAACATTCACTCATGATACGTGACAAGTCCGATGTCTGTGTGTATATTAAAACAAGCTGCTGTACTGCAGGTGTTTCTCCTTTGGGATTGGTGAAGGATCCAGCTCTGCTCTTATCAACGGGTTGGCCAAGGAAGGAGGAGGTCACGCTCAGTTCATCACAGGGACTGACAGGATGCAACCAAAAGTAAGATGTTAAACACGAAGCTGTCAAGTTTAGCAATGTAGCAGCAAATATGTGGAGGGACACCAATGCCTTTCCCAACTGTTTGTATATAATCTCAGTTTTCCATTACTTTTCAGGTGATGCAGTCGCTGCGATTTGCTCTGCAGCCGGCTGTGGTGGACATCTCAGTCACATGGGATTTACCAAAGGGAGTGTCTGTCACTGTCCTCTCTCCACCAATTACAGCTCTTTTCCAGGGTCAAAGGTCACTGATTTATGCACAGCTCACTGGACAGGTAGGAGCAGCTCCATCTAATTTTGTGTTTTTCCCTTGGGTATGTGAGGACAGTAATTGACATGATTTCTAACAGTGTAATACTGTGTCAGAGTCCAAAGGCTGCAGAGGGTTGTGTGACGGTGAAGTACAGCCTGGCCGGTCATCCCTCTCAGAACCAGCTGCGCTTCAGTCTCAAACCTGCAGAGGACACTGGGTAAAACAGGTTTTGATACACTGTTCTGTTTTGGTACCTGACCTTCCAGATGTTGATTTTAATTACCTAGAAGAAACAAAATGGTGGCAGGGTGTGAAAAACATGACAGTATTTGAGTAAAGAATATTGTGCTGATACATGACATCTACCATGGTAACTTCACCTCTCGCCTCGATTTAGATCGCTTGTGGGTGTGAATGGTCGTCTCCCTCTCTGGTCATTGTTTTTATTGCACCATTTTTCATACTCCATGTGTTGATGGTTAGACTCCAGCTCTCTGTGACCCTGAGCAGGATAACAATGATGTAGAAAATGGAGAAGTCACTGCTAAACAAAAACATTACAACTCTGTTGGAGTGCTTCCTCCTCTCTCCTGTCTGCAGATCAACAGTCCACAGGTTGGGTGCTCGGACTCTGATTCGCTCTCTGGAGATGGAGGAGAGAGAGCGCAGAGGACAGCCAGACGGAGGACTGAAGGAGAAGGTGGTGCAGCTCAGTGTCCAATCAGGAGTGAGCAGCTCCTTCACTGCCTTCATTGCTGTTAACAAAGCCGATGGTGAAGCGATTCAAGGGCCCCTTGTGCGCAGAAATATTCCAATATCCAGAATGTGTATTGTCAAAGGTAAGTGAAATAACTTATCAGGATTGGAAACCATCTCTGTGTTTAGTATAAAGACAGTACATGGGTGTAAATGGGTGCAAACACTGAACAAACAACATTTATGTGTCACCATTGCTATTTAATTGATTTACAGCTTCCATGTGAAACACAGTATGTACAGTAGGAGATATTCTTACCCTGGTTTTACTCAGTAGTGAAACAAATATTTTTAAGTAACTTTTACACTCCTTGTAATGAGTTGTGAGTCGTTGTAATAACATTAGACACCAGTAGTTCAGTTGATATTATGAATTTAATAATTCTCATGTCTTGACCTTATGCTAGGTAAAAGCAGGAATCTGAGGATGGGTGCTGCAATTTTCAAGAGTAAGTATAAAGCTGAATGGCAGAGAGACAAAAGTCCATGCATTTCTATAAAAAGAAAGTCAATTGTTAAACACAGAGGAAACAACACTAAATACTGCATGTTGAATCGGTGACATACAGCCTAGAACAGCAAGTGAGGAAACTGTGTTTCATGGGTGTGAATAGGTGCAAGCTGATCAATCCAGCACACTCCTGTTGCACCATTGCTGTTTCACTTATTTGTAGCTTTAACGTGAAATACAATATGTAGAGGAGGAGATGTTTTTGCCCTGGTTTGCTTCAGTAGTTACTGAAATAAACGTTTCCTAAAGTAGCAAGTAAAGAAAGTTTAGTTATCTTTTTTTTTATATTATTGCAGGACTTTTACACTTTAAAAACTACTTGTAATAAGTTGTGAGTCATTGTTTTAAAATCAGAAGCCAGTAGTTTAGTTGATATTATGTATTTATTAATTCTCATGTCTTGATTTCCTGCTAGATGACTGTTACATGGGTGGTGGTGGTGCTGCAAGAGATAAGCATGCCGGTGAATGTCAGATGTAGCTGAGCATCAATGAGAGTAACGGGCAGAGAGGCACAAACGTTTAGCACTTTAACATTAAAAAAAACATTAATAATTTAAAAATTACTGTTGTTATTGCATTTAAATTGTAGATTGGTAGAATGTTTTAACAGCCTTGATCATGGTAACAAGCTCGGAAACCAGAAGTGTTTTATTTTCTAATATAATGTCTTGACGTCAACTTTTTTTTTCTATTTTTCAAATCATGAAGGGGATTGCTGTATTATCGGCAGCCCAATTGCCATGGCCTGTAGTCTTCAATGTAAGTGAAATAACTTATCAGGATTGGAAACCATCTCTGTGTTTAGTATAAAGACAGTACATGGGTGTAAATGGATGCAAACACTGAACAAACAACATTTACGTGTCGCCATTGCTATTTCATTGATTTACAGCTTTAGTGTGAAACGCAGTATGTACAGTAGGAGATATTCTTAACCTGGTTTGCCTCAGTATTGAAAAAAATGTTTTTGAGTAACTTTTATATTCCTTGTAATGAGTTGTGAGTCATTGTAATAACATTAGACGCCAGTAGTTCAGTTGATATTATGAATTTAATAATTCTCATGTCTTGACCTCATGCGAGGTAAAGGGAGGAATATGAGTATGGGTGCTGCACCTGAAATGAGTAAGTGTAAAGCTGAATGGCAGAGAGACAAAAGTCCATGCATTTCTATAAAAAGAAAGTCAATGGATAAACACAGAGGAAACAACACTAAATACTGCATGTTGCATCGGTGACATACAGCCTAGAACAGCAAGGGAGGAAACTGTGTTTGTTTACTAATTCGAAAAGATACTTTAACCTCATCTTTTTTTCTTTTTTTTCATTATGAAATGTTAGTGGATGACGAATTCGAAATGGCCGATGATGTTCCACGTAAGTAAAAAACTAAATGGGATTGCAAACCATATGTGTCTTTTCTATAAAGTGTTTTCTATAAAGACCGTACATGGGCACCATTGATATTTAACAGATCGGCAGCTTTCATGTGAAAACTAATATGAATAGCAGGAGATGTTTTTTTTCCTGGTTTGCCTCAGTAGTCACTGACATAAACGTTTCCTGAACTAACAAAGTTCAGTCATTATGTTTTCTAAAATAATTGTGATTATGAGTAGCTATATGCAAAGAGATGGGACAACTGTGTTTTGATATTTTTTGTCCGCCATATGCTACAACAAAAAAATCCCCTGCTTATCCAAATCCCACTTCTGATGCTCTACATTACATCCAGTGTTACAATGTATGTATGACTTTGTTCAGCAGTCGGTAGACTGGTATTTTATTGTGACAGAGAGGCAGTGTTGTAAAGATACAATCACCAGAGACCTGAGTGAGTCTATGAAGATTCAAAATAATCTAAAATGAGGCCAATTTATTTTGTCTAACACTTAAGTTTATGAGCAAATTCCTTCTAAATTAATGGCATCGTCATGATCCTCAGCTGCACGTCGCCTTACAAACTAAAGACAGGCAAATGTGTGTAGAAACAAAATGCTACAAACCCACAAATAACCCACGAAGATTACTTCATCTTTGTTCTTGATTTATTTTCTCTAAAAACTGTTAAATGCTTGAAATGTCTCATCTACATTTTACCTCCATATTTGTATCAAATCGTCCAAATATACTTTTAAAAATGACAGTAAAACATTTTTTTTTTTTTTTTTTTTGATGTGTGCTGAAGCCGTGATGCCCAAACAGCCGCCCAGAGACCCTTTGCTGCAGCTGGTGTCCCTCCAGCAGGCGTCTGGCTGCTGGCTGCTGGATCCAGCTCTGTCTGCTGCACTGGGGAAGACCAGCGAGGAGGTGGACAAGTCAAAGCCTGCACCGGTGGGTTCTCGTCAAAGATAATAGATAAGACATTAAAAAGTTATTTTAAAACACATTTCATGACATGGTTTAAAATAATGGCACACATTCAAAAACTGACCAGTTAACTTGAGAGTGTGCATGTTATCTTACTTTCTTTAGCATGTAATATTGTTTCTGCTGATTTGGTAAATCAGGTCAACAGTGACGTGTGGGCCACCGTTCTGGCTCTGATCTGGCTTCATGGTTTCAAGAAGGATGCAAAAGAAGAGTGGGAGCTGCTGGCTATGAAGGCTGCCTCATGGCTCCGCTCTCAGAATGGTAGTAACCACAGTAATAAGTACTAAACTGCTGTTTCTACAATCACTTCATCAGTATTAATGCTAATCTGATGCCTTGTTGTTGTTGTTGTTGTTTTTTCAGCACCATGTCTGACAGAGTGTGTGGAAGCAGGAAATGCACTGTTGGGCTGCAGCATGCAGAAAGATGTCCTGGGGCTCTGAGGTCTTTATTAAAATGGTTTCACTTTCAGGATTGGTCGACACAAGCAGATGTACTGCACCCGATAACCTTAATTTTATCAACAATGCACTATACTATCACCCCGTAATAATCAAATACTCTTATTTTATAATGCTATGTATTCTCATTTGGTGTGTTTTGTTGTTCTTGTTCATTGGTCTTTTAAATTTGTGCCTAGTTTTGTTTTATAATTGTAAAAAAAACAACAACAACAGACTTTTCAGTGCCAAATACTCAACTAACCAAAGATAATTAAATCAACTGTGCCTTTTTTGTCACTTTGTGCCTGTAACAAGTGGAAATAATCCATAATGCTTTGAGTGGCCCATTTATAGGCTTCACACCTGCTTTGTTCTTGTGCTGTAAAATGTGTGTGACACCAGATATTGACGCACACCTCAAGCTATCAGCATACACATACACCACATTGTACCAACTTTAAGACCTGACTGCTTTAACTGAGATGTTTTTTACTCAGCAACAGCAGATAGATGTGTTGTTGTTGTTGTTGTTGTTGTTTTGTCAATCACTGCTAAGTTCTGAAGTGTTTTTGAGATGAAAATTACACTTGGATGAAAACATTTGACTAACTTTGACTAAAATGTTAAGAAGTGATTAAAAAAAACAAGGTCACAAACTGAAAGCAGGTTTAACCTCCAGGAGCGATGACGTTGAAATCATCTATTTTAAACCGGACAAACGACTCTGTACAGATGTGTTGCAGTTGGGTCCTGACTTTTCTCAAGACACAAAATAAAAAGTTAAAAACATCATCACTGGACATCAAAGGACAGTATCACTAAAGCTATTTCAACCACACCTGTACACACAAAGGGTGTTACTGCAAAAGTCACATCGTTTGTGGCGACGAACCACTTTGTTCTGGAAAAAGTTGCTTTTAAAATATAAAACTGTGCTTTGTCTGAAATGCGGAAGAAGGGCTGAGTTTTTATACTTTTACATAAAGTATGATGGTGAAGACAGTGCCAGTCAGTTGGTGGGTTTGGTCCAGACTAAAATATCTTAATATCTATTCAATAGATTGCCCTGAAATTTTGAACAGATATATATTCCACCATTCCCCACCAAAAAAAGTTGTAATTAGTTTGACACTCATTGCTTTGAACTGTGGGAGGAAGCCGAGAGAAAACCTACACCAGTACAAGGAGGCAACATGTTGACTTGAGGCAACAGTGCAAACCACTGCAGCACCGAGTTGTCCTGTTAGACTGAAACAAAATTCAAAATGTACTTCAGGAAAAAAATATTGCTATGGATGCAGCACACTGACAAAAGAAAAACTCACTGGTCAAAACTTTGAATCAATAAAAAGTTTGGGAAGCTGTCCATCTTTTTTATGCTGTTTTTTTTGTCCTGCACCTGTACCATGCTGGGATTGGATGTGCACATCATTTCTGACATGATGTGTGATGATTTATTAAGTTCTTTTTTTTTTTTTTTTTAAGTCCTTTTACAAATAAAGCTAGCTCCAAACCTTTGGGACTGTTCCTCCACCAACAATCATCTTAATAGCTTATAGCTGCAGTTTAGATCGAGCCCATGCACAGAATTATCAATGGTATCAACATCTCCTCTGTGTCGTTGTGCTGTTATTGATGGTGTTGTGATCTGCAGTGTTTCTATATTGTTGCAGTTAAACAGCAGAGTGAACGATTGTTGAGATTTCAACCTACTGTAGTATAAATATTATGCTAAATACTATCTTGCTGTAGGTAAAGCTGTGGTCGGAATTATAATACGATTATTTTTGGATACAGACTCGTATCCAAAAATAAACTCCGCATTCCTGCAGCCATTGTAATTAATCACCAATCACTCGGATCAGAGGAAGAATTTATTTTGATTTATAATCTCGCCAAATTTGGCCTTCAAAACAAAGATGTGAACTACAACCGACGCACACTTCCTGTATCATCAGCCGTCACAGGCTGGTGTCTCCACGGCTTGGAGTGACTTCACGATGAGCGGATAGGTCGGACAAATGACAGGAAAACTCTGGAGGGTGGGCCAGTGGGCGTGGCCTGGGTTTGACTACATATTCCCTGTCACTGCTTCCGTGTTGTTACTCCTCCGGATTCTTGGTGCTCAGGTAGGCATCTGGTCCCTGTTTTCATGATTAAGACATAAATGAAAAGTACCGCTTCTTGAATAGATCGCAGATGTGTTAAGTTCACCATGTTTATTGCTTTGTACTGCATGTGAGAGTGTTATTTACCTTCAGCTCTACCGCGCAAAGACGGTCATGTCCAACATCATTTTTGGAAAGTAAATTTTAATAAGGACTATACATTTGCTGTAATAATTTCTGCCTCCAAGCAACACATAAAATATTACAGGTCGTTTTGTAATATTTTTCAGTGTGATCCCTCAATCTGTGCGCTCACACATACAGTACAAATACTGTGATTGATTAGACCTGCCATCTTATTTTGAAAATGTATTAAAACATATCCAGGAGTTGCTTTGCTGTAACATGCAGACTTTATCTTTGCAGCCGTAATATTTCAACATTGTCACTTGTTGAAGAGGAACGATGGTGAACTGCTGTGGTCTTATTACTGCCAATAAGGACCCAGGTATGTACAGTGCTGTTATAAAACATAGCAATATACTGTGTAATAGTATATTTTAGTCATACAAAACTGGACTTTCTCAATTTAAAACAAAAAATCTCAGAGGACCATTTTTCCCCCTATCTTGGATGAGATAATTATTCAACCATATTAAATTCCATTTACGAAAAATAGTTTTGGATAATGTATTGTTTTCCTACTGTACTTTTTAATTCAGTGCTAAATGACTGGATAAGTATAGTAAGTTATCAGCTGCGTTTCTCTGTCAGTTCCTCTGAAGAGCATCGAGGTGGAGCTGGAGGTGAGGGACCATGTGGCTACAGTGGTCTCCACTCTGAACTACGAGAACAAGGAGGACAAACCACTGGAGGCTGTGTTTGTGTTCCCTCTGCCTGGAGATGCAGCTGTCTGTCATTTCAGTGCTCAGATTGGACAGACACAGATTGTAGCTGAGGTGAAGGAGAAACAGAAGGTGAGCTGGACAGTAAAGATTCACTCATTAGAATCAAGCTTTAAAAAAACTGTCAAGTCAGTGACAGATATGTCCTCTGTACTCCAGGCTCGTGAGGAGTATGATGATGCCCTGAGCTCCGGTCAGCAGGCCTTCCTATTGGAGGAGAGCGAGCAGAGTCCTGATATATTCTCTCTGAGTGTGGGCAGTCTGCCTCCAGGAGAGAGCGCCTCCATCAGGCTGGACTACGTCACTGAGCTGGCTGTGCAGGCTGATGATGGACTGAGGTTCTGTCTGCCTGCTGTGCTCAACCCTCGCTACCAACCTCTGGGTCGGGTTAACATGCTCAACATAGTGAACATTATTCTTGCTAGACATTGGCAGTCAGCATATTGTAATCATTTACCACCGTGCCGACATACGACCCTCAGAATTTCTGGCATGGCTGTATCACTGCTGCTTATTTAACGCCTCATTTCTAACATGTTGACAGGAAGTGGAGGTAGTGGAGGTGTCCAGGTGACCTCTGTTCCAGCCTCCCTGGTGCCCTACAGCCTGTCCTTTTCTGCCCGGGTGTCGTCTCCTCGTCCAATCTCTAAAGTGGAGTCTAGCTGTTCCCTGGACCCTCTCCAGTACCTGAACTCAGAGCAAACCCAGGCCACAGTAGGTAGAGTGCTAATGTGTCTGCTGTGTGTGGCTGGGACTCCTTCCTGAGAACAACACGTTCTTTTTTTGTCAACTGCAGATCAAGCTGGCTGCAGGACACAAGTTTGACAGAGATGTTGAACTGCTGATTTATTACAAAGACGCCCACCAGCCGACTGCTGTGGTGGAGGCAGGACAGGCCTCTGCTGAGCTCGGTGAGTTTTACTTTGAAGGTCATTTACCAAATCTGATCAACTTAGTTGGAAGTGAGAGGTAAGTAATGATATCTTTGAGAAGCTGATTAGTTTAATGTGTTAAATCTAAATAACTGTTGGTGTCTGTTCTTTGTGTGTCAGGCTCTCTGATGGGTGATCCAGTGGTGATGGTGAGCTTGTACCCTGAGTTCCCCCAGTCTGTGATGTCCTCAGTCGCCTCATGTGGAGAGTTTGTGTTCTTACTGGATCGATCTGGAAGCATGGACTGCCCTATAAATAACAGCAAGCAGCAAGAAACTCGCATCAGCAGTGCGAGGGTACTCATCATGTGTTATCTCTTGTAAAATCTTTCATAGTGTCCGTCTCATGCAGCAGCCTTCACCGTATTTTCCATCTTCCCTTCAGGATACTCTGCTGCTCCTGCTGAAGAGTTTACCAATGGGCTGCTATTTCAACATTTACAGTTTCGGGTCCAGCTATGAACACATCTTCCCGTAAGTCTGTCCCTCATCGGCCCAACCAGTGTCTTCCTGTCTTTGGTATTAAGTACATATATTTGTGTGATGACAGGAAGAGTGTGGAGTACAGCCAGCAGACCATGGAGGAGGCTCTGAAGAAGGTTGGGGAGATGGGGGCTAATCTGGGAGGAACAGAGATCCTAAGTCCTCTCCAACATATTTACAGCCAGTCTTGCATTCCCAGTCAGCCAAGACAGGTAATACACACACACACACACACACACACACACACACACACACACACACACACACACACAAACATACGTACAAACAGGTTGAACAGGTTGCCAGTCACAAGCAGAACTTCCGACTGTAATATTTTTAACTTTGCAAATAAAATCATTGTACAGTTAAAAAAATGTGGAAGTTCATATTTACCGTAATAAAAACTAGCTGTGTGATACCATGCAACTTATGTGTGAACTCCTCCTCCCTAGCTGTTCGTCTTTACTGACGGAGAGGTCGGGAACACCAAACAAGTCCTCGATCTGGTGAAGAAGAATTCAGGTTCCCACAGGTGAAACCATGGCAACATTCACTCATGATACGTGACAAGTCCGATGTCTGTGTGTATATTAAAACAAGCTGCTGTACTGCAGGTGTTTCTCCTTTGGGATTGGTGAAGGATCCAGCTCTGCTCTTATCAACGGGTTGGCCAAGGAAGGAGGAGGTCACGCTCAGTTCATCACAGGGACTGACAGGATGCAACCAAAAGTAAGATGTTAAACACGAAGCTGTCAAGTTTAGCAATGTAGCAGCAAATATGTGGAGGGACACCAATGCCTTTCCCAACTGTTTGTATATAATCTCAGTTTTCCATTACTTTTCAGGTGATGCAGTCGCTGCGATTTGCTCTGCAGCCGGCTGTGGTGGACATCTCAGTCACATGGGATTTACCAAAGGGAGTGTCTGTCACTGTCCTCTCCCCACCAATTACAGCTCTTTTCCAGGGTCAAAGGTCACTGATTTATGCACAGCTCACTGGACAGGTAGGAGCAGCTCCATCTAATTTTGTGTTTTTCCCTTAGGTATGTGAGGACAGTAATTGACATGATTTCTAACAGTGTAATATTGTGTCAGAGTCCAAAGGCTGCAGAGGGTTGTGTGACGGTGAAGTACAGCCTGGCCGGTCATCCCTCTCAGAACCAGCTGCGCTTCAGTCTCAAACCTGCAGAGGACACTGGGTAAAACAGGTTTTGATACACTGTTCTGTTTTGGTACCTGACCTTCCAGATGTTGATTTTAATTACCTAGAAGAAACAAAATGGTGGCAGGGTGTGAAAAACATGACAGTATTTGAGTAAAGAATATTGTGCTGATACATGACATCTACCATGGTAACTTCACCACTCGCCTCGATTTAGATCGCTTGTGGGTGTGAATGGTCGTCTCCCTCTCTGGTCATTGTTTTTATTGCACCATTTTTCATACTCCATGTGTTGATGGTTAGACTCCAGCTCTCTGTGACCCTGAGCAGGATAACAATGATGTAGAAAATGGAGAAGTCACTGCTAAACAAAAACATTACAACTCTGTTGGAGTGCTTCCTCCTCTCTCCTGTCTGCAGATCAACAGTCCACAGGTTGGGTGCTCGGACTCTGATTCGCTCTCTGGAGATGGAGGAGAGAGAGCGCAGAGGACAGCCAGACGGAGGACTGAAGGAGAAGGTGGTGCAGCTCAGTGTCCAATCAGGAGTGAGCAGCTCCTTCACTGCCTTCATTGCTGTTAACAAAGCCGATGGTGAAGCAATTCAAGGGCCCCTTGTGCGCAGAAATATTCCAATCGCCTGGATGGGTGTTCCTCCAAGTAAGTAAAATAACTTATCAGGATTGGAAACCATCTCTGTGTTTAGTATAAAGACAGTACATGGGTGTAAATGGGTGCAAACACTGAACAAACAACATGTATGTGTCGCCATTGCTATTTAATTGATTTACAGCTTCAATGTGAAACACAGTATGTACAGTAGGAGATATTCTTACCCTGGTTTGACTCAGTAGTAAAAAAAATATTTTTGAGTAACTTTTACACTCCTTGTAATGAGTTGTGAGTCGTTGTAATAACATGAGACGCCAGTAGTTCAGTTGATATTATGAATTTAATAATTCTCATGTCTTGACCTTATGCTCGGTAAAGGGAGGAATATGAGTATGGGTGCTGCACCTGTAATGAGTAAGTGTAAAGCTGAATGGCAGAGAGACAAAAGTCCATGCATTTTTATAAAAAGAAAGTCAATGGATAAACACAGAGGAAACAACACTAAATACTGCATGTTGAATCGGTGACATACAGCCTAGAGCAGCAAGTGAGGAAACTGTTTCATGGGTGTGAATAGGTGCAAGCTGATCAATCCAGCACACTCCTGTTGCACCATTGCTGTTTCACTTATTTGTAGCTTTGACGTGAAATACAATATGTAGAGGAGGAGATGTTTTTGCCCCGGTTTGCTTCAGTAGTTACTGAAATAAATGTTTCCTAAAGTAGCAAGTAAAGAAAGTTTAGTTATCTTTTTTTTTATATTATTGCAGGACTTTTACACTTTAAAAACTACTTGTAATAAGTTGTGAGTCATTGTTTTAAAATTAGAAGCCAGTAGTTTAGTTGATATTATGTATTTATTAATTCTCATGTCTTGATTTCCTGCTAGATGACTGTTATATGGGTGGTGGTGGTGCTGCAAGAGATAAGCATTGATGTCAGATGTAGCTGAGCATCAATGAGAGTAACGGGCAGAGAAGCACAAACGTTTAGCACTTTAACATTTAAAAAAAACATTAATAATTTAAAAATTACTGTTGTTATTGCATTTAAATTGTAGATTGGTAGAATGTTTTAACAGCCTTGATCATGGTAACAAGCTCGGAAATCAGAAGTATTTTATTTTCTAATATAATGTCTTGACGTCAACTTTTTTTTTTCTAATTTTCAAATCATGAAGTTAATTTGTGTTCCTTCTCCACCCAAAATGCCATGGCCTGTGGTGCTCCAAGTAAGTGAAATAACTTATCAGGATTGGAAACCATCTCTGTGTTTAGTATAAAGACAGTACATGGGTGTAAATGGGTGCAAACACTGAACAAACAACATTTATGCGTCGCCATTGCTATTTCATTGATTTACAGCTTCAATGTGAAACACAGTATGTACAGTAGGAGATA
Organism: Embiotoca jacksoni; assembly: GCF_022577435.1. Lineage (NCBI taxonomy): Eukaryota > Metazoa > Chordata > Actinopteri > Embiotocidae > Embiotoca > Embiotoca jacksoni. The sequence continues at coordinate 7,976,226 of NW_027185274.1, forward strand.
TTCTTAACCTGGTTTGCCTCAATAGTGAAAAAGGTCCAGTCATCTTTTTTTTTTATATTTTTAAGTAACTTTTACACTCCTTGTAATGAGTTGTGAGTCGTTGTAATAACATTAGACGCCAGTAGTTCAGTTGATATTATGAATTCAATAATTCTCACATCTTGACCTCATGCTAGGTGAAAGGAGGAAGAAGAAGCTGTGTGCTGGACCTGTAATGAGTAAGTATAAATTTGACTGGCAGAGAGACAAAAGTCCATGCATTTCTATAAAAAGAAAGTCAATGGATAAACACAGAGGAAACAACACTAAATACTGCATGTTGCATCGGTGACATACAGCCTGGAGCAGCAAGGGAGGAAACTGTGTTTGTTTACTAATTCGAAAAGATACTTTAACCTCATCTTTTTTATTTTTTTTTTATTTTGAAATGTTAGTGTCTGACGAACCAGAAATGGCCTTTGGTGTTCTACGTAAGTAAAAAACTAAATGGGATTGGAAACCATATGTGTCTTTTCTATAAAGTGTTTTCTATAAAGACCGTACATGGGCACCATTGATATTTAACAGATCAGCAGCTTTAATGTGAAAACTAATATGTATAGCAGGAGATGTTTTTTGTCCTGGTTTGCCTCAGTAGTCACTGACATAAACGTTTCCTCAATTAACAAAGTTCAGTCATTATCTTTTCCAAAATAATTCTGATTGTGAGTAGCTACATGCACAAGTTGCAATAAGTTGCGAGTCATTGTTTTAAAATCAGAAGCCAGTATTCTTGTTGATATTATATATCTATTAATTGTCATGTCTTGACTTCCTGCTTGATAGGTGGTCTTGATCTTTGTGGTGGTGCTCCAACAAGTAAGCACACCGATGAATGTCAGAGGGACAAAAGTCAACCAGTAGTTTTGCTGATATTATCAATTTAATAATTCTCATGTCTTGACCTCATGCTAGGTGCCCGTTTACAAATCACTGTATTTCATTTGTAGATAAGAGCCAGTGTATAGTCTGTGCTCACAGTTTGCGTGTGCACATCTCTTCATGTGTTCACATGCCTCTGTGTTTTTATGAAAGCTAATATGCATAGCAGGAGATGTTTTTTTGTCCTGGTTTGCCTCAGTATTCACTGACAAAAAACGTTTCCTGAACTTAGAAATGTCAGTCATTATCGTTTTTTTGGTATTATTGAATGACTTGTACACTTTAAAAACTCATTTTAATCAGTTGTGAGTCTTTGTAATAACATCAGAAGCCAGTAGTTTAGTTGATATCATATATTTACTCATTTTTGTGTCTTCACCTCATCTTCTTTTTTTTTTTTTTCTGCATTAAAGGAGGCCTTAGTGCCATACAGATGATTAGTGAAGATATAGACCGTAAGTATGGACCTGAATGGCAGAGGAACAAAGCTCCACTTCTCTAAATACAGTGTGTGCAGTAAATGTAGAAACATAGAGGACACAACATGAGCGACTGTATGTGGCCATTGTTATGGCAGTCCTGAGCAAAAGGTGACATATGCAGTCGCCGAGAGCAGCAAGTGAGCAAGGTTGAGCTCTTATGATGATTGTTATCAGGCAGTGTGCCTAAAGAAATGAAGAAATATCGTAATGAAGAATTATTTCACCAAAATGTCCAATGTGCCTCTGTCGCTTTTGTTGCTAACGACTTAAGTTTTCTCCGGCTGTGGTTTCTCTCCTCTCTCAACAGCTTTTAAGCACAAAGAGTCTACCAGCATCACAGGGATATTTTCCTCTTTGAAGAAAAAGATAGGGATTTCCAGGAAGGTTCGTCAAAAGTCCATGAAGATTGGCCTTGCTGCTCCAAATCTTCTGTCCAAAAATAATTCTGATTGTGAGTAGCTATATGCACAGAGTTGTCCCGTTCCATCGCTTGGTGCCATTATTTGCTCTGTGCCTTGACAGTTGCCGCGTTGTAACCGCATCGCTATAACTTTGCTGAATAATGCATTTCACAGTTTAACACTCATTTTCAGAGAACTTGGTTGAAGATATTTTTTGTCCGCCATATGCTACAAAAAAAATCCCCTGCTTATCCAAATCCCACTTCTGATGCTCTACATTACATCCAGTGTCACAATATATGTATGACTTTGTTCAGCAGTAGCTAGACTGGTATTTTATTGTGACAGAGAGGCAGTATTGTAAAGATACAATCATCAGAGACCTGAGTGAGTCCATGAAGATTCAAAATAATCTAAAATGAGGTCAATTTATTTTGTCTAACACTTAAGTTTATGAGCAAATTCCTTCTAAATTAATGGCATCGTCATGATCCTCAGCTGCACGTCGCCTTACAAACTAAAGACAGACAAATGTGTGTAGAAACAAAATGCTACAAACCCACAAATAACCCACGAAGATTACTTCATCTTTGTTCTTGATTTATTTTCTCTAAAAACTATTCAATGCTTGAAATGTCTCATCTACATTTTACCTCCATATTTGTATCAAATCGTCCAAATATACTTTAAAAAATGACAGTAAAACATTTTACTTTTTTTTTTCTTATTTTTTTTTTTTGATGTGTGCTGAAGCCGTGATTCCCAAACAGCCGCCCAGAGACCCTTTGCTGCAGCTGGTGTCCCTCCAGCAGGCGTCTGGCTGCTGGCTGCTGGATCCAGCTCTGTCTGCTGCACTGGGGAAGACCAGCGAGGAGGTGGACAAGTCAAAGCCTGCACCGGTGGGTTCTCGTCAAAGATAATAGATAAGACATTAAAAAGTTATTTTAAAACACATTTCATGACATGGTTTAAAATAATGGCACATATTCAAAAACTGACCAGTTAACTTGAGAGTGTGCATGTTATCTTACTTTCTTTAGCATATAATATTGTTTCTGCTGATTTGGTAAATCAGGTCAACAGTGACGTGTGGGCCACCGTTCTGGCTCTGATCTGGCTTCATGGTTTCAAGAAGGATGCAAAAGAAGAGTGGGAGCTGCTGGCTATGAAGGCTGCCTCATGGCTCCGCTCTCAGAATGGTAGTAACCACAGTAATAAGTACTAAACTGCTGTTTCTACAATCACTTCATCAGTATTAATGCTAATCTGATGCCTTGTTGTTGTTGTTGTTGTTTTTTCAGCACCATGTCTGACAGAGTGTGTGGAAGCAGGAAATGCACTGTTGGGCTGCAGCATGCAGAAAGATGTCCTGGGGCTCTGAGGTCTTTATTAAAATGGTTTCACTTTCAGGATTGGTCGACACAAGCAGATGTACTGCACCCGATAACCTTAATTTTATCAACAATGCACTATACTATCACCCCGTAATAATCAAATACTCTTATTTTATAATGCTATGTATTCTCATTTGGTGTGTTTTGTTGTTCTTGTTCATTGGTCTTTTAAATTTGTCCCTATTTTTGTTGTATAATTGTAAAAAAAAAAACAACAACAGATTTTCATTGCCAAATACTCAACTAACCAAAGATAATTAAATCAACTGTGCCTTTTTTGTCACTTTGTGCCTGTAACAAGTGGAAATAATCCATAATGCTTTGAGTGGCCCATTTATAGGCTTCACACCTGCTTTGTTCTTGTGCTGTAAAATGTGTGTGACACCAGATATTGACGCACACCTCAAGCTATCAGCATACACATACACCACATTGTACCAACTTTAAGACCTGACTGCTTTAACTGAGATGTTTTTTACTCAGCAACAGCAGATAGATGTGTTGTTGTTGTTGTTGTTGTTGTTTTGTCAATCACTGCTGAGTTGTGAAGTGTTTTTGAGATGAAAATTACACTTGGATGAAAACATTTGACTAACTTTGACTAAAATGTTAAGAAGTGATTAAAAAAAAACAAGGTCACAAACTGAAAGCAGGTTTAACCTCCAGGAGCGATGACGTTGAAATCATCTATTTTAAACCGGACAAACGACTCTGTACAGATGTGTTGCAGTTGGACCCTGACTTTTCTCAAGACACAAAATAAAAAGTTAAAAACATCATCACTGGACATCAAAGGACAGTATCACTAAAGCTATTTCAACCACACCTGTACACACAAAGGGTGTTACTGCAAAAGTCACATCGTTTGTGACGACGAACCACTTTGTTCTGGAAAAAGTTGCTTTTAAAATATAAAACTGTGCTTTGTCTGAAATGCGGAAGAAGGGCTGAGTTTTTATACTTTTACATAAAGTATGATGGTGAAGACAGTGCCAGTCAGTTGGTGGGTTTGGTCCAGACTAAAATATCTTAATATCTATTCAATAGATTGCCCTGAAATTTTGAACAGACATATATTCCACCATTCCCCCCCAAAAAAGTTGTAATTAGTTTGACACTCATTGCTTTGAACTGTGGGAGGAAGCCGAGAGAAAACCTACACCAGTACAAGGAGGCAACATGTTGACTTGAGGCAACAGTGCAAACCACTGCAGCACCGAGTTGTCCTGTTAGACTGAAACAAAATTCAAAATGTACTTCAGGAAAAAAATATTGCTATGGATGCAGCACACTGACAAAAGAAAAACTCACTGGTCAAAACTTTGAATCAATAAAAAGTTTGGGAAGCTGTCCATCTTTTTTATGCTGTTTTTTTGTCCTGCACCTGTACCATGCTGGGATTGGATGTGCACATCATTTCTGACATGATGTGTGATGATTTATTAAGTTCTTTTTTTTTTTCTTTTTAAAGTCCTTTTACAAATAAAGCTAGCTCCAAACCTTTGGGACTGTTCCTCCACCAACAATCATCTTAATAGCTTATAGCTGCAGTTTAGATCGAGCCCATGCACAGAATTATCAATGGTATCAACATCTCCTCTGTGTCGTTGTGCTGTTATTGATGGTGTTGTGATCTGCAGTGTTTCTATGTTGTTGCAGTTAAACAGCAGAGTGAACGATTGTTGAGATTTCAACCTACTGTAGTATAAATATTATGCTAAATACTATCTTGCTGTAGGTAAAGCTGTGGTCGGAATTATAATACGATTATTTTTGGATACAGACTCGTATCCAAAAATAAACTCCGCATTCCTGCAGCCATTGTAATTAATCACCAATCACTCGGATCAGAGGAAGAATTTATTTTGATTTATAATCTCGCCAAATTTGGCCTTCAAAACAAAGATGTGAACTACAACCGACGCACACTTCCTGTATCATCAGCCGTCACAGGCTGGTGTCTCCACGGCTTGGAGTGACTTCACGATGAGCGGATAGGTCGGACAAATGACAGGAAAACTCTGGAGGGTGGATCAGTGGGCGTGGCCTGGGTTTGACTACATATTCCCTGTCACTGCTTCCGTGTTGTTACTCCTCCGGATTCTTGGTGCTCAGGTAGGCATCTGGTCACTGTTTTCATGATTAAGACATAAATGAAAAGTACCGCTTCTTGAATAGATCGCAGATGTGTTAAGTTCACCATGTTTATTGCTTTGTACTGCATGTGAGAGTGTTATTGACCTTCAGCTCTACCGCGCAAAGACGGTCATGTCCAACATCATTTTTGGAAAGTAAATTTTAATAAGGACTATACATTTGCTGTAATAATTTCTGCCTCCAAGCAACACATAAAATATTACAGGTCGTTTTGTAATATTTTTCAGTGTGATCCCTCAATCTGTGCGCTCACACATACAGTACAAATACTGTGATTGATTAGACCTGCCATCTTATTTTGAAAATGTATTAAAACATATCCAGGAGTTGCTTTGCTGTAACATGCAGACTTTATCTTTGCAGCCGTAATATTTCAACATTGTCACTTGTTGAAGAGGAACGATGGTGAACTGCTGTGGTCTTATTACTGCCAATAAGGACCCAGGTATGTACAGTGCTGTTATAAAACATAGCAATATACTGTGTAATAGTATATTTTAGTCATACAAAACTGGACTTTCTCAATTTAGAACAAAAATCTCAGAGGACCATTTTTCCCCCTATCTTGGATGAGATAATTATTCAACCATATTAAATTCCATTTACGAAAAATAATTTTGGATAATGTATTGTTTTCCTACTGTACTTTTTAATTTAGTGCTAAATGACTGGATAAGTATAGTAAGTTATCAGCTGCGTTTCTCTGTCAGTTCCTCTGAAGAGCATCGAGGTGGAGCTGGAGGTGAGGGACCATGTGGCTACAGTGGTCTCCACTCTGAACTACGAGAACAAGGAGGACAAACCACTGGAGGCTGTGTTTGTGTTCCCTCTGCCTGGAGATGCAGCTGTCTGTCATTTCAGTGCTCAGATTGGACAGACACAGATTGTAGCTGAGGTGAAGGAGAAACAGAAGGTGAGCTGGACAGTAAAGATTCACTCATTAGAATCAAGCTTTAAAAAAACTGTCAAGTCAGTGACAGATATGTCCTCTGTACTCCAGGCTCGTGAGGAGTATGATGATGCCCTGAGCTCCGGTCAGCAGGCCTTCCTATTGGAGGAGAGCGAGCAGAGTCCTGATATATTCTCTCTGAGTGTGGGCAGTCTGCCTCCAGGAGAGAGCGCCTCCATCAGGCTGGACTACGTCACTGAGCTGGCTGTGCAGGCTGATGATGGACTGAGGTTCTGTCTGCCTGCTGTGCTCAACCCTCGCTACCAACCTCTGGGTCGGGTTAACATGCTCAACATAGTGAACATTATTCTTGCTAGACATTAGCAGTCAGCATATTGTAATCATTTACCACCGTGCCGACATACGACCCTCAGAATTTCTGGCATGGCTGTATCACTGCTGCTTATTTAACGCCTCATTTCTAACATGTTGACAGGAAGTGGAGGTAGTGGAGGTAGTGGAGGTGTCCAGGTGACCTCTGTTCCAGCCTCCCTGGTGCCCTACAGCCTGTCCTTTTCTGCCCGGGTGTCGTCTCCTCGTCCAATCTCTAAAGTGGAGTCTAGCTGTTCCTTGGACTCTCTCCAGTACCTGAACTCAGATCAAACCCAGGCCACAGTAGGTAGAGTGCTAATGTGTCTGCTGTGTGTGGCTGGGACTCCTTCCTGAGAACAACACGTTCTTTTTTTGTCAACTGCAGATCAAGCTGGCTGCAGGACACAAGTTTGACAGAGATGTTGAACTGCTGATTTATTACAAAGACGCCCACCAGCCGACTGCTGTGGTGGAGGCAGGACAGGCCTCTGCTGAGCCCGGTGAGTTTTACTTTGAAGGTCATTTACCAAATCTGATCAACTTAGTTGGAAGTGAGAGATAAGTAATGATATCTTTGAGAAGCTGATTAGTTTAATGTGTTAAATCTAAATAACTGTTGGTGTCTGTTCTTTGTGTGTCAGGCTCTCTGATGGGTGATCCAGTGGTGATGGTGAGCTTGTACCCTGAGTTCCCCCAGTCTGTGATGTCCTCAGTCGCCTCATGTGGAGAGTTTGTGTTCTTACTGGATCGATCTGGAAGCATGGGCTGCTCTATAAATAACAGCAAGCAGCAAGAAACTCGCATCAGCAGTGCGAGGGTACTCATCATGTGTTATCTCTTGTAAAATCTTTCATAGTGTCCGTCTCATGCAGCAGCCTTCACCGTATTTTCCATCTTCCCTTCAGGATACTCTGCTGCTCCTGCTGAAGAGTTTACCAATGGGCTGCTATTTCAACATTTACAGTTTCGGGTCCAGCTATGAACACATCTTCCCGTAAGTCTGTCCCTCATCGGCCCAACCAGTGTCTTCCTGTCTTTGGTATTAAGTACATATATTTGTGTGATGACAGGAAGAGTGTGGAGTACAGCCAACAGACCATGGAGGAGGCTCTGAAGAAGGTTGGGGAGATGGGGGCTAATCTGGGAGGAACAGAGATCCTAAGTCCTCTCCAACATATTTACAGCCAGTCTTGCATTCCCAGTCAGCCAAGACAGGTAATACACACACACACACACACACACACACACACACACACACACACACACACACACACACACACACACACACGCACACACACACACACAAACATACGTACAAACAGGTTGAACAGGTTGCCAGTCACAATCAGAACTTCCGACTGTAATATTTTTAACTTTGCAAATAAAATCATTGTACAGTTAAAAAAATGTGGAAGTTCATATTTACCATAATAAAAACTAGCTGTGTGATACCATGCAACTTATGTGTGAACTCCTCCTCCCTAGCTGTTCGTCTTTACTGACGGAGAGGTCGGGAACACCAAACAAGTCCTCGATCTGGTGAAGAAGAATTCAGGTTCCCACAGGTGAAACCATGGCAACATTCACTCATGATACGTGACAAGTCCGATGTCTGTGTGTATATTAAAACAAGCTGCTGTACTGCAGGTGTTTCTCCTTTGGGATTGGTGAAGGATCCAGCTCTGCTCTTATCAACGGGTTGGCCAAGGAAGGAGGAGGTCACGCTCAGTTCATCACAGGGACTGACAGGATGCAACCAAAAGTAAGATGTTAAACACGAAGCTGTCAAGTTTAGCAATGTAGCAGCAAATATGTGGAGGGACACCAATGCCTTTCCCAACTGTTTGTATATAATCTCAGTTTTCCATTACTTTTCAGGTGATGCAGTCGCTGCGATTTGCTCTGCAGCCGGCTGTGGTGGACATCTCAGTCACATGGGATTTACCAAAGGGAGTGTCTGTCACTGTCCTCTCTCCACCAATTACAGCTCTTTTCCAGGGTCAAAGGTCACTGATTTATGCACAGCTCACTGGACAGGTAGGAGCAGCTCCATCTAATTTTGTGTTTTTCCCTTGGGTATGTGAGGACAGTAATTGACATGATTTCTAACAGTGTAATACTGTGTCAGAGTCCAAAGGCTGCAGAGGGTTGTGTGACGGTGAAGTACAGCCTGGCCGGTCATCCCTCTCAGAACCAGCTGCGCTTCAGTCTCAAACCTGCAGAGGACACTGGGTAAAACAGGTTTTGATACACTGTTCTGTTTTGGTACCTGACCTTCCAGATGTTGATTTTAATTACCTAGAAGAAACAAAATGGTGGCAGGGTGTGAAAAACATGACAGTATTTGAGTAAAGAATATTGTGCTGATACATGACATCTACCATGGTAACTTCACCACTCGCCTCGATTTAGATCGCTTGTGGGTGTGAATGGTCGTCTCCCTCTCTGGTCATTGTTTTTATTGCACCATTTTTCATACTCCATGTGTTGATGGTTAGACTCCAGCTCTCTGTGACCCTGAGCAGGATAACAATGATGTAGAAAATGGAGAAGTCACTGCTAAACAAAAACATTACAACTCTGTTGGAGTGCTTCCTCCTCTCTCCTGTCTGCAGATCAACAGTCCACAGGTTGGGTGCTCGGACTCTGATTCGCTCTCTGGAGATGGAGGAGAGAGAGCGCAGAGGACAGCCAGACGGAGGACTGAAGGAGAAGGTGGTGCAGCTCAGTGTCCAATCAGGAGTGAGCAGCTCCTTCACTGCCTTCATTGCTGTTAACAAAGCCGATGGTGAAGCGATTCAAGGGCCCCTTGTGCGCAGAAATATTCCAATATCCAGAATGTGTATTGTCAAAGGTAAGTGAAATAACTTCTCAGGATTGGAAACCATCTCTGTGTTTAGTATAAAGACAGTACATGGGTGTAAATGGGTGCAAACACTGAACAAATAACATGTATGTGTCGCCATTGCTATTTAATTGATTTACAGCTTCCATGTGAAACACAGTATGTACAGTAGGAGATATTCTTACCCTGGTTTGACTCAGTAGTGAACAAAATATTTTTGAGTAACTTTTACATTCCTTGTAATGAGTTGTGAGTCGTTGTAATAACATTAGACGCCAGTAGTTCAGTTGATATTATGAATTTAATAATTCTCATGTCTTGACCTTATGCTAGGTAAAAGCAGGAATCTGAGGATGGGTGCTGCAATTTTCAAGAGTAAGTATAAAGCTGAATGGCAGAGAGACAAAAGTCCATGCATTTCTATAAAAAGAAAGTCAATTGTTAAACACAGAGGAAACAACACTAAATACTGCATGTTGAATCGGTGACATACAGCCTAGAACAGCAAGTGAGGAAACTGTGTTTCATGGGTGTGAATAGGTGCAAGCTGATCAATCCAGCACACTCCTGTTGCACCATTGCTGTTTCACTTATTTGTAGCTTTAACGTGAAATACAATATGTAGAGGAGGAGATGTTTTTGCCCTGGTTTGCTTCAGTAGTTACTGAAATAAACGTTTCCTAAAGTAGCAAGTAAAGAAAGTTTAGTTATCTTTTTTTTTTTTATATTATTGCAGGACTTTTACACTTTAAAAACTACTTATAATAAGTTGTGAGTCATTGTTTTAAAATCAGAAGCCAGTAGTTTAGTTGATATTATGTATTTATTAATTCTCATGTCTTGATTTCCTGCTAGATGACTGTTACATGGGTGGTGGTGGTGCTGCAAGAGATAAGCATGCCGGTGAATGTCAGATGTAGCTGAGCATCAATGAGAGTAACGGGCAGAGAGGCACAAACGTTTAGCACTTTAACATTAAAAAAAACATTAATAATTTAAAAATTACTGTTGTTATTGCATTTAAATTGTAGATTGGTAGAATGTTTTAACAGCCTTGATCATGGTAACAAGCTCGGAAACCAGAAGTATTTTATTTTCTAATATAATGTCTTGACGTCAACTTTTTTTTTCTATTTTTCAAATCATGAAGGGGATTGCTGTATTATCGGCAGCCCAATTGCCAGGGCCTGTAGTCTTCAATGTAAGTGAAATAACTTATCAGGATTGGAAACCATCTCTGTGTTTAGTATAAAGACAGTACATGGGTGTAAATGGATGCAAACACTGAACAAACAACATTTACATGTCGCCATTGCTATTTAATTGATTTACAGCTTTAGTGTGAAACGCAGTATGTACAGTAGGAGATATTCTTAACCTGGTTTGCCTCAGTATTGAAAAAAATGTTTTTGAGTAACTTTTATATTCCTTGTAATGAGTTGTGAGTCATTGTAATAACATTAGACGCCAGTAGTTCAGTTGATATTATGAATTTAATAATTCTCATGTCTTGACCTCATGCGAGGTAAAGGGAGGAATATGAGTATGGGTGCTGCACCTGTAATGAGTAAGTGTAAAGCTGAATGGCAGAGAGACAAAAGTCCATGCATTTCTATAAAAAGAAAGTCAATGGATAAACACAGAGGAAACAACACTAAATACTGCATGTTGCATCGGTGACATACAGCCTAGAGCAGCAAGGGAGGAAACTGTGTTTGTTTACTAATTCGAAAAGATACTTTAACCTCATCTTTTTTTCTTTTTTTTCATTATGAAATGTTAGTGGATGACGAATTCGAAATGGCCGATGATGTTCCACGTAAGTAAAAAACTAAATGGGATTGCAAACCATATGTGTCTTTTCTATAAAGTGTTTTCTATAAAGACCGTACATGGGCACCATTGATATTTAACAGATCGGCAGCTTTCATGTGAAAACTAATATGAATAGCAGGAGATGTTTTTTTTCCTGGTTTGCCTCAGTAGTCACTGACATAAACGTTTCCTGAACTAACAAAGTTCAGTCATTATGTTTTCTAAAATAATTGTGATTATGAGTAGCTATATGCAAAGAGATGGGACAACTGTGTTTTGATATTTTTTGTCCGCCATATGCTACAACAAAAAAATCCCCTGCTTATCCAAATCCCACTTCTGATGCTCTACATTACATCCAGTGTTACAATGTATGTATGACTTTGTTCAGCAGTCGGTAGACTGGTATTTTATTGTGACAGAGAGGCAGTATTGTAAAGATACAATCACCAGAGACCTGAGTGAGTCTATGAAGATTCAAAATAATCTAAAATGAGGTCAATTTATTTTGTCTAACACTTAAGTTTATGAGCAAATTCCTTCTAAATTAATGGCATCGTCATGATCCTCAGCTGCACGTCGCCTTACAAACTAAAGACAGGCAAATGTGTGTAGAAACAAAATGCTACAAACCCACAAATAACCCACGAAGATTACTTCATCTTTGTTCTTGATTTATTTTCTCTAAAAACTGTTAAATGCTTGAAATGTCTCATCTACATTTTACCTCCATATTTGTATCAAATCGTCCAAATATACTTTTAAAAATGACAGTAAAACATTTTTTTTTTTTTTTTTTTGATGTGTGCTGAAGCCGTGATGCCCAAACAGCCGCCCAGAGACCCTTTGCTGCAGCTGGTGTCCCTCCAGCAGGCGTCTGGCTGCTGGCTGCTGGATCCAGCTCTGTCTGCTGCACTGGGGAAGACCAGCGAGGAGGTGGACAAGTCAAAGCCTGCACCGGTGGGTTCTCGTCAAAGATAATAGATAAAACATTAAAAAGTTATTTTAAAACACATTTCATGACATGGTTTAAAATAATGGCACACATTCAAAAACTGACCAGTTAACTTGAGAGTGTGCATGTTATCTTACTTTCTTTAGCATGTAATATTGTTTCTGCTGATTTGGTAAATCAGGTCAACAGTGACGTGTGGGCCACCGTTCTGGCTCTGATCTGGCTTCATGGTTTCAAGAAGGATGCAAAAGAAGAGTGGGAGCTGCTGGCTATGAAGGCTGCCTCATGGCTCCGCTCTCAGAATGGTAGTAACCACAGTAATAAGTACTAAACTGCTGTTTCTACAATCACTTCATCAGTATTAATGCTAATCTGATGCCTTGTTGTTGTTGTTGTTGTTTTTTCAGCACCATGTCTGACAGAGTGTGTGGAAGCAGGAAATGCACTGTTGGGCTGCAGCATGCAGAAAGATGTCCTGGGGCTCTGAGGTCTTTATTAAAATGGTTTCACTTTCAGGATTGGTCGACACAAGCAGATGTACTGCACCCGATAACCTTAATTTTATCAACAATGCACTATACTATCACCCCGTAATAATCAAATACTCTTATTTTATAATGCTATGTATTCTCATTTGGTGTGTTTTGTTGTTCTTGTTCATTGGTCTTTTAAATTTGTCCCTATTTTTGTTTTATAATTGTAAAAAAAACAACAACAACAGACTTTTCAGTGCCAAATACTCAACTAACCAAAGATAATTAAATCAACTGTGCCTTTTTTGTCACTTTGTGCCTGTAACAAGTGGAAATAATCCATAATGCTTTGAGTGGCCCATTTATAGGCTTCACACCTGCTTTGTTCTTGTGCTGTAAAATGTGTGTGACACCAGATATTGACGCACACCTCAAGCTATCAGCATACACATACACCACATTGTACCAACTTTAAGACCTGACTGCTTTAACTGAGATGTTTTTTACTCAGCAACAGCAGATAGATGTGTTGTTGTTGTTGTTGTTGTTGTTGTTGTTTTGTCAATCACTGCTGAGTTGTGAAGTGTTTTTGAGATGAAAATTACACTTGGATGAAAACATTTGACTAACTTTGACTAAAATGTTAAGAAGTGATTAAAAAAAAACAAGGTCACAAACTGAAAGCAGGTTTAACCTCCAGGAGCGATGACGTTGAAATCATCTATTTTAAACCGGACAAACGACTCTGTACAGATGTGTTGCAGTTGGACCCTGACTTTTCTCAAGACACAAAATAAAAAGTTAAAAACATCATCACTGGACATCAAAGGACAGTATCACTAAAGCTATTTCAACCACACCTGTACACACAAAGGGTGTTACTGCAAAAGTCACATCGTTTGTGACGACGAACCACTTTGTTCTGGAAAAAGTTGCTTTTAAAATATAAAACTGTGCTTTGTCTGAAATGTGGAAGAAGGGCTGAGTTTTTATACTTTTACATAAAGTATGATGGTGAAGACAGTGCCAGTCAGTTGGTGGGTTTGGTCCAGACTAAAATATCTTAATATCTATTCAATAGATTGCCCTGAAATTTTGAACAGACATATATTCCACCATTCCCCCCCAAAAAAGTTGTAATTAGTTTGACACTCATTGCTTTGAACTGTGGGAGGAAGCCGAGAGAAAACCTACACCAGTACAAGGAGGCAACATGTTGACTTGAGGCAACAGTGCAAACCACTGCAGCACCGAGTTGTCCTGTTAGACTGAAACAAAATTCAAAATGTACTTCAGGAAAAAAATATTGCTATGGATGCAGCACACTGACAAAAGAAAAACTCACTGGTCAAAACTTTGAATCAATAAAAAGTTTGGGAAGCTGTCCATCTTTTTTATGCTGTTTTTTTGTCCTGCACCTGTACCATGCTGGGATTGGATGTGCACATCATTTCTGACATGATGTGTGATGATTTATTAAGTTCTTTTTTTTTTTTTTTTTAAGTCCTTTTACAAATAAAGCTAGCTCCAAACCTTTGGGACTGTTCCTCCACCAACAATCATCTTAATAGCTTATAGCTGCAGTTTAGATCGAGCCCATGCACAGAATTATCAATGGTATCAACATCTCCTCTGTGTCGTTGTGCTGTTATTGATGGTGTTGTGATCTGCAGTGTTTCTATGTTGTTGCAGTTAAACAGCAGAGTGAACGATTGTTGAGATTTCAACCTACTGTAGTATAAATATTATGTTAAATACTATCTTGCTGTAGGTAAAGCTGTGGTCGGAATTATAATACGATTATTTTTGGATACAGACTCGTATCCAAAAATAAACTCCGCATTCCTGCAGCCATTGTAATTAATCACCAATCACTCGGATCAGAGGAAGAATTTATTTTGATTTATAATCTCGCCAAATTTTGCCTTCAAAACAAAGATGTGAACTACAACCGACGCACACTTCCTGTATCATCAGCCGTCACAGGCTGGTGTCTCCACGGCTTGGAGTGACTTCACGATGAGCGGATAGGTCGGACAAATGACAGGAAAACTCTGGAGGGTGGATCAGTGGGCGTGGCCTGGGTTTGACTACATATTCCCTGTCACTGCTTCCGTGTTGTTACTCCTCCGGATTCTTGGTGCTCAGGTAGGCATCTGGTCCCTGTTTTCATGATTAAGACATAAATGAAAAGTACCGCTTCTTGAATAGATCGCAGATGTGTTAAGTTCACCATGTTTATTGCTTTGTACTGCATGTGAGAGTGTTTTTTCCCTTCAGCTCTACCGCGCAAAGACGGTCATGTCCAACATCATTTTTGGAAAGTAAATTTTAATAAGGACTATACATTTGCTGTAATAATTTCTGCCTCCAAGCAACACATAAAATATTACAGGTCGTTTTGTAATATTTTTCAGTGTGATCCCTCAATCTGTGCGCTCACACATACAGTACAAATACTGTGATTGATTAGACCTGCCATCTTATTTTGAAAATGTATTAAAACATATCCAGGAGTTGCTTTGCTGTAACATGCAGACTTTATCTTTGCAGCCGTAATATTTCAACATTGTCACTTGTTGAAGAGGAACGATGGTGAACTGCTGTGGTCTTATTACTGCCAATAAGGACCCAGGTATGTACAGTGCTGTTATAAAACATAGCAATATACTGTGTAATAGTATATTTTAGTCATACAAAACTGGACTTTCTCAATTTAAAACAAAAAATCTCAGAGGACCATTTTTCCCCCTATCTTGGATGAGATAATTATTCAACCATATTAAATTCCATTTACGAAAAATAGTTTTGGATAATGTATTGTTTTCCTACTGTACTTTTTAATTCAGTGCTAAATGACTGGATAAGTATAGTAAGTTATCAGCTGCGTTTCTCTGTCAGTTCCTCTGAAGAGCATCGAGGTGGAGCTGGAGGTGAGGGACCATGTGGCTACAGTGGTCTCCACTCTGAACTACGAGAACAAGGAGGACAAACCACTGGAGGCTGTGTTTGTGTTCCCTCTGCCTGGAGATGCAGCTGTCTGTCATTTCAGTGCTCAGATTGGACAGACACAGATTGTAGCTGAGGTGAAGGAGAAACAGAAGGTGAGCTGGACAGTAAAGATTCACTCATTAGAATCAAGCTTTAAAAAAACTGTCAAGTCAGTGACAGATATGTCCTCTGTACTCCAGGCTCGTGAGGAGTATGATGATGCCCTGAGCTCCGGTCAGCAGGCCTTCCTATTGGAGGAGAGCGAGCAGAGTCCTGATATATTCTCTCTGAGTGTGGGCAGTCTGCCTCCAGGAGAGAGCGCCTCCATCAGGCTGGACTACGTCACTGAGCTGGCTGTGCAGGCTGATGATGGACTGAGGTTCTGTCTGCCTGCTGTGCTCAACCCTCGCTACCAACCTCTGGGTCGGGTTAACATGCTCAACATAGTGAACATTATTCTTGCTAGACATTAGCAGTCAGCATATTGTAATCATTTACCACCGTGCCGACATACGACCCTCAGAATTTCTGGCATGGCTGTATCACTGCTGCTTATTTAACGCCTCATTTCTAACATGTTGACAGGAAGTGGAGGTAGTGGAGGTAGTGGAGGTGTCCAGGTGACCTCTGTTCCAGCCTCCCTGGTGCCCTACAGCCTGTCCTTTTCTGCCCGGGTGTCGTCTCCTCGTCCAATCTCTAAAGTGGAGTCTAGCTGTTCCCTGGACCCTCTCCAGTACCTGAACTCAGATCAAACCCAGGCCACAGTAGGTAGAGTGCTAATGTGTCTGCTGTGTGTGGCTGGGACTCCTTCCTGAGAACAACACGTTCTTTTTTTGTCAACTGCAGATCAAGCTGGCTGCAGGACACAAGTTTGACAGAGATGTTGAACTGCTGATTTATTACAAAGACGCCCACCAGCCGACTGCTGTGGTGGAGGCAGGACAGGCCTCTGCTGAGCCCGGTGAGTTTTACTTTGAAGGTCATTTACCAAATCTGATCAACTTAGTTGGAAGTGAGAGATAAGTAATGATATCTTTGAGAAGCTGATTAGTTTAATGTGTTAAATCTAAATAACTGTTGGTGTCTGTTCTTTGTGTGTCAGGCTCTCTGATGGGTGATCCAGTGGTGATGGTGAGCTTGTACCCTGAGTTCCCCCAGTCTGTGATGTCCTCAGTCGCCTCATGTGGAGAGTTTGTGTTCTTACTGGATCGATCTGGAAGCATGGGCTGCCCTATAAATAACAGCAAGCAGCAAGAAACTCGCATCAGCAGTGCGAGGGTACTCATCATGTGTTATCTCTTGTAAAATCTTTCATAGTGTCCGTCTCATGCAGCAGCCTTCACCGTATTTTCCATCTTCCCTTCAGGATACTCTGCTGCTCCTGCTGAAGAGTTTACCAATGGGCTGCTATTTCAACATTTACAGTTTCGGGTCCAGCTATGAACACATCTTCCCGTAAGTCTGTCCCTCATCGGCCCAACCAGTGTCTTCCTGTCTTTGGTATTAAGTACATATATTTGTGTGATGACAGGAAGAGTGTGGAGTACAGCCAGCAGACCATGGAGGAGGCTCTGAAGAAGGTTGGGGAGATGGGGGCTAATCTGGGAGGAACAGAGATCCTAAGTCCTCTCCAACATATTTACAGCCAGTCTTGCATTCCCAGTCAGCCAAGACAGGTAATACACACACACACACACACACACACACACACACACACACACACACACACACACACACACACACACACGCGCGCGCGCGCACACACACACACACACACACACACACACACACACACACACACACACACACACGCACACACACACACACAAACATACGTACAAACAGGTTGAACAGGTTGCCAGTCACAATCAGAACTTCCGACTGTAATATTTTTAACTTTGCAAATAAAATCATTGTACAGTTAAAAAAATGTGGAAGTTCATATTTACCATAATAAAAACTAGCTGTGTGATACCATGCAACTTATGTGTGAACTCCTCCTCCCTAGCTGTTCGTCTTTACTGACGGAGAGGTCGGGAACACCAAACAAGTCCTCGATCTGGTGAAGAAGAATTCAGGTTCCCACAGGTGAAACCATGGCAACATTCACTCATGATACGTGACAAGTCCGATGTCTGTGTGTATATTAAAACAAGCTGCTGTACTGCAGGTGTTTCTCCTTTGGGATTGGTGAAGGATCCAGCTCTGCTCTTATCAACGGGTTGGCCAAGGAAGGAGGAGGTCACGCTCAGTTCATCACAGGGACTGACAGGATGCAACCAAAAGTAAGATGTTAAACACGAAGCTGTCAAGTTTAGCAATGTAGCAGCAAATATGTGGAGGGACACCAATGCCTTTCCCAACTGTTTGTATATAATCTCAGTTTTCCATTACTTTTCAGGTGATGCAGTCGCTGCGATTTGCTCTGCAGCCGGCTGTGGTGGACATCTCAGTCACATGGGATTTACCAAAGGGAGTGTCTGTCACTGTCCTCTCCCCACCAATTACAGCTCTTTTCCAGGGTCAAAGGTCACTGATTTATGCACAGCTCACTGGACAGGTAGGAGCAGCTCCATCTAATTTTGTGTTTTTCCCTTAGGTATGTGAGGACAGTAATTGACATGATTTCTAACAGTGTAATACTGTGTCAGAGTCCAAAGGCTGCAGAGGGTTGTGTGACGGTGAAGTACAGCCTGGCCGGTCATCCCTCTCAGAACCAGCTGCGCTTCAGTCTCAAACCTGCAGAGGACACTGGGTAAAACAGGTTTTGATACACTGTTCTGTTTTGGTACCTGACCTTCCAGATGTTGATTTTAATTACCTAGAAGAAACAAAATGGTGGCAGGGTGTGAAAAACATGACAGTATTTGAGTAAAGAATATTGTGCTGATACATGACATCTACCATGGTAACTTCACCTCTCGCCTCGATTTAGATCGCTTGTGGGTGTGAATGGTCGTCTCCCTCTCTGGTCATTGTTTTTATTGCACCATTTTTCATACTCCATGTGTTGATGGTTAGACTCCAGCTCTCTGTGACCCTGAGCAGGATAACAATGATGTAGAAAATGGAGAAGTCACTGCTAAACAAAAACATTACAACTCTGTTGGAGTGCTTCCTCCTCTCTCCTGTCTGCAGATCAACAGTCCACAGGTTGGGTGCTCGGACTCTGATTCGCTCTCTGGAGATGGAGGAGAGAGAGCGCAGAGGACAGCCAGACGGAGGACTGAAGGAGAAGGTGGTGCAGCTCAGTGTCCAATCAGGAGTGAGCAGCTCCTTCACTGCCTTCATTGCTGTTAACAAAGCCGATGGTGAAGCGATTCAAGGGCCCCTTGTGCGCAGAAATATTCCAATATCCAGAATGTGTATTGTCAAAGGTAAGTGAAATAACTTATCAGGATTGGAAACCATCTCTGTGTTTAGTATAAAGACAGTACATGGGTGTAAATGGGTGCAAACACTGAACAAACAACATTTATGTGTCACCATTGCTATTTAATTGATTTACAGCTTCCATGTGAAACACAGTATGTACAGTAGGAGATATTCTTACCCTGGTTTTACTCAGTAGTGAAACAAATATTTTTAAGTAACTTTTACATTCCTTGTAATGAGTTGTGAGTCGTTGTAATAACATTAGACACCAGTAGTTCAGTTGATATTATGAATTTAATAATTCTCATGTCTTGACCTCATGCTAGGTAAAAGGAGGAAGAGGAATCTGTGTGATGGACCTGAAATGAGTAAGTATAAAGCTGAATGGCAGAGAGACAAAAGTCCATGCATTTCTACAAAAAGAAAGTCCATTGATAAACACAGAAGAAACAACACTAAATACTGCATGTTGCATCGGTGACATACAGCCTAGAGCAGCAAGTGAGGAAACTGTTTCATGGGTGTGAATAGGTGCAAGCTGATCAATCCAGCACACTCCTGTTGCACCATTGCTGTTTCACTTATTTGTAGCTTTGACGTGAAATACAATATGTAGAGGAGGAGATGTTTTTGCCCCGGTTTGCTTCAGTAGTTACTGAAATAAATGTTTCCTAAAGTAGCAAGTAAAGAAAGTTTAGTTATCTTTTTTTTTATATTATTGCAGGACTTTTACACTTTAAAAACTACTTGTAATAAGTTGTGAGTCATTGTTTTAAAATTAGAAGCCAGTAGTTTAGTTGATATTATGTATTTATTAATTCTCATGTCTTGATTTCCTGCTAGATGACTGTTATATGGGTGGTGGTGGTGCTGCAAGAGATAAGCATTGATGTCAGATGTAGCTGAGCATCAATGAGAGTAACGGGCAGAGAAGCACAAACGTTTAGCACTTTAACATTTAAAAAAAACATTAATAATTTAAAAATTACTGTTGTTATTGCATTTAAATTGTAGATTGGTAGAATGTTTTAACAGCCTTGATCATGGTAACAAGCTCGGAAATCAGAAGTATTTTATTTTCTAATATAATGTCTTGACGTCAACTTTTTTTTTTCTAATTTTCAAATCATGAAGTTAATTTGTGTTCCTTCTCCACCCAAAATGCCATGGCCTGTGGTGCTCCAAGTAAGTGAAATAACTTATCAGGATTGGAAACCATCTCTGTGTTTAGTATAAAGACAGTACATGGGTGTAAATGGGTGCAAACACTGAACAAACAACATTTATGCGTCGCCATTGCTATTTCATTGATTTACAGCTTCAATGTGAAACACAGTATGTACAGTCGGAGATATTCTTACCCTGGTTTGCCTCAATAGTGAAAAATGTCCAGTCATCTTTTTTTTTATATTTTTAAGTAACTTTTACACTCCTTGTAATGAGTTGTGAGTCGTTGTAATAACATTAGACGCCAGTAGTTCAGTTGATATTATGAATTTAATAATTCTCATATCTTGACCTCATGCTCGGCAAAAGGACGCAGAGGAATCTGTGTGATGGACCTGTAATGAGTAAGTATAAATTTGACTGGCAGAGAGACAAAAGTCCATGCATTTCTATAAAAAGAAAGTCAATGGATAAACACAGAGGAAACAACACTAAATACTGCATGTTGCATCGGTGACATACAGCCTAGAGCAGCAAGGGAGGAAACTGTGTTTGTTTACTAATTCGAAAAGATACTTTAACCTCATCTTTTTTCTTTTTTTTTTTTTATTTTGAAATGTTAGTGTCTGACGAACCAGAAATGGCCTTTGGTGTTCTACGTAAGTAAAAAACTAAATGGGATTGGAAACCATATGTGTCTTTTCTCTAAAGTGTTTTCTACAAAGACCGTACATGGGCACCATTGATATTTAACAGATCGGCAGCTTTAACGTGAAAACTAACATGTATAGCAGATGTTTTTTGTCCTGGTTTGCCTCAGTAGTCACTGACATAAACATTTCCTGAACTAACAAAGT
This sequence comes from Embiotoca jacksoni, assembly GCF_022577435.1. Classification (NCBI taxonomy): domain Eukaryota; kingdom Metazoa; phylum Chordata; class Actinopteri; family Embiotocidae; genus Embiotoca; species Embiotoca jacksoni. Next base: position 7,997,320 of record NW_027185274.1, read on the forward strand.
TCAGTCATTATCTTTTCCAAAATAATTCTGATTGTGAGTAGCTACATGCACAAGTTGCAATAAGTTGTGAGTCATTGTTTTAAAATCAGAAGCCAGTATTCTTGTTGATATCATATATCTATTAATTGTCATGTCTTGACTTCCTGCTTGATAGGTGGTCTTGATCTTTGTGGTGGTGCTCCAACAAGTAAGCACACCGATGAATGTCAGACGGACAAAAGTCAACCAGTAGTTTTGCTGATATTATCAATTTAATAATTCTCATGTCTTGACCTCAGGCTATTTAAAGGGAGGAATATGAGTATGGGTGCTGCATCTGTAATGAGTAAGTGTAAAGCTGAATGGCAGAGAGACAAAAGTCCATGCATTTCTATAAAAAGAAATGTCACTGACATAAACATTTCCTGAACTAACAAAGTTCAGTCATTATGTTTTCTAAAATAATTCTGATTATGAGTAGCTACATGCACAGAGATGGGACAACTGTGTTTTGATATTTTTTTTTTTCGCCATATGCTACAAAAAAAAATCCCCTGCTTACCCAAAACCTACTTCTGATGCTCTACATTACATCCAGTGTTACAATATATGTATGACTTTGTTCAGCAGCAGGTAGACTGGTATTTTATTGTGACAGAGAGGCAGTATTGTAAAGATACAATCATCAGAGACCTGAGTGAGTCCATGAAGATTCAAAATAATCTAAAATGAGGTCAATTTATTTTGTCTAGCACTTAAGTTTATGAGCAAATTCCTTCTAAATTAATGGCATCGTCATGATCCTCAGCTGCACGTCGCCTTACAAACTAAAGACAGACAAATGTGTGTAGAAACAAAATGCTACAAACCCACAAATAACCCACAAAGATTACTTCATCTTTGTTCTTGATTTATTTTCTCTAAAAACTATTCAATGCTTGAAATGTCTCATCTACATTTTACCTCCATATTTGTATCAAATCGTCCAAATATACTTTCAAAAATGACATTTTACTTTTTTTTTTTTTTGATGTGTGATGAAGCCGTGATTCCCAAACAGCCGCCCAGAGACCCTTTGCTGCAGCTGGTGTCCCTCCAGCAGGCGTCTGGCTGCTGGCTGCTGGATCCAGCTCTGTCTGCTGCACTGGGGAAGACCAGCGAGGAGGTGGACAAGTCAAAGCCTGCACCGGTGGGTTCTCGTCAAAGATAATAAATAAGACCGGGAGTTATTTTAAAACACATTTGATGACATGGTTTAAAATAATGGCACACATTCAAAAACTGACCAGTTAACTTGAGAGTGTGCATGTTATCTTACTTTCTTTAGCATATAATATTGTTTCTGCTGATTTGGTAAATCAGGTCAACAGTGACGTGTGGGCCACCGTTCTGGCTCTGATCTGGCTTCATGGTTTCAAGAAGGATGCAAAAGAAGAGTGGGAGCTGCTGGCTATGAAGGCTGCCTCATGGCTCCGCTCTCAGAATGGTAGTAACCACAGTAATAAGTACTAAACTGCTGTTTCTACAATCACTTCATTAGTATTAATGCTAATCTGATGCCTTGTTGTTGTTGTTGTTGTTGTTTTTTCAGCACCATGTCTGACAGAGTGTGTGGAAGCAGGAAATGCACTGTTGGGCTGCAGCATGCAGAAAGATGTCCTGGGGCTCTGAGGTCTTTATTAAAATGGTTTCACTTTCAGGATTGGTCAACACAAGCAGATCTACTCAATCTTACAATCTCTACATTGCATATGACTGCACCATCTGCTCTTTATCATATAATGTGCGTTAGTATACCTGCACTGTGCTTCATCTATCCAGGATGAGCTATGCATGTTGTAAAATGACAAATGAATTGTTTTGTTTTGCACCCTGACCGTTGCTTTGAATGTGAAATGATTTAATCCTGAAAAATGAGTAGCCTCTATAAATAAATAAAGGTGAGGCTTTGGAAAAACAAAAACAAAGTGTCACTCATAAATTATGGATATAAACAGTAAGACAAACAGTTTGCGAAATCATGGTTACATTATTCAAAGGGGATACTTTAATATATGTTAACATATCAAGAAGTCCATTAACTGTGTTATTGTTTTGTCTGTGTTAACACATTTAAAATGAGCGTGTCACGACGTTTAATTTGAACATATAAACACCATTTGAAAATTGATATTATTGATTTTGAATGTGTTACTGTGTCTATATACAGTCTGTGGTGTTAACACGTTTTCTAGCAATTGAGAGAAACACACACACACACATTTATTTTAATTAGCCGATACCACATCCATATTATTTGACTGGAATCCTGGATCCGAATCACAATCTAGACAAACAACAAAATAACTCCCATAATGCACCTGTTCGTTTCCTTAGAAACGGTCTGTTGTCTCTCCACAGCTTCCTGTTCAGCAAAACCGAGAGGAGTTTTATCACATGTTTGTAGAAGGGTTTTTACAGAGTAGACAGACTGCTGCAACGTTCAGGGAAGTGGCTGTCATAAGTTTTACTAGATTTAGGGTAAGTATGTGAAAGTCCGGCTACGCCATCGGTCAATTCATCAAGTGTATCGTCAATAAGATAAGTTTACGTGGAGAGAGACAGCAATGCAAAACAGGCTGCCTGCCATTTCACAGAGCTTTCAATTGGGAAAATATCGACATCAAATTGACCTGATAATATCTGAGTAACACATTGAGGTGGTCGGAAACGAGAAATTTTGAATAATCTTTTTAGCACGTTCCCGTAAACGTACTTTTTCTTGCGCGTGCATGTTGTGCTCTTATTAAATTACACAAATTTGTTGATCATCGGCCAAGTCGACTCATTAATTCACCACAACATCCCATGTTGCAGGTGAGACGATGGCTGGACCTCCAGTGGACCTATCTTTTAAAAACATCACCAGTCTGACAGGTAGGCTACTATCTGTCTCTAAAGATTTTCAGTCTGTCCTAATTTACAGTGTATGTGTTATTTATGTTACATTTCAACATGCTGTGAGTTTGTTTGCAAAGTTTCTCTTGTAAAAAAAAAAAGATTTAGATCTCAGTGAAGCTTCCTGGTAAAAGAAAAATAATTAGAAGTTTTTAAACTTTGGAAAAGATTTTCATTGTACGTATGTGTATAGATTTGATTTATCAAACGAACGTGTAACAGCTCAAACTAATTTCTCTATTTTTGTGCGCGTAATGCATCCACTTTTATAAATCAATCAATATATGCCCTTGAAACAGGCCACCATGAATACAACATTGCACAAAATCAAACAAATCAACAAGCCAGTGCTTAATATTCACTTCATATTCAGTGTATTTTTTTAAGAGAATTGTGCGGTTTCAGATGCATGGACAAAGGAACCCACCAGGGGTCTGCGGCCTTTAAAGAGAAATTCAGAGAATAAATGCCGAAGTCACTCTCTGCGTCTCAGTAACAACAACATCACAGACCTTCATGACCTGCAGAGGACTGTCAACCACTTCCTGGCTGAGCCATCAAGTCTCACCTGGCTGGATCTTTCATTCAACAAAATCATTCACATAGACCAAGTGAGTTCCCCCTGCCTGGCTTGTGTGTTTTCTTGCTCAGTTTTTTTTTAGTCGTCTCCGACTCTCTCCGAATCTCACACATAAAGTATAAATAACTGTTTAGTGTTAGTTGGCTCATAAAAAAAAATCCGTTATAAAGAAATATGTCTATTTGGGCATTAGTATATCGTTTTATTCTTGTCAGATAAAATATGTGTCACAGTACATCTGTAATTTGTGTATGTGTGTTCCAGGTGTTGTGTGAGCTGCGTGACCTACGTGTGTTATATCTTCACGGCAACAGCATTTGTGTTCTGTCAGAGGTGGACCGGTTGGGAAAGCTGCCACATCTACAGTCCATCACTCTACATGGAAATGTCATAGAAACCAACAAGGCTTACAGGTGAAGACTTTCTTAACTTTAACAAATTTACTCTCAACACACACATCCTGCTGAGCTGTAATAAGTTAACAAAGTGACATACTGTTGATTTGCAGTCATCGTTTTATGGTTCTGTATAAGAACTGAACATTACAGAGCATCCAGAATTAATCCACAGCAGCTGGTAGGTTTCTGTGAACAGAACCAGTCAGCACCTCATACACTGAGACGTGTGTACTGAGGGATTTACTCTGCAAGAGTGCAATTATAACATGAGTGTGTATGTGAGACACGAATCTTGGCAAGCATGTAGCTGCATAACACTGCAACAGGTGCTGAAATGCAGATCAAGTTCATATTACAGATCCTAGTCTGCATAGCAACACTGGTTCCCACCGCACGCACGGTGGGGTGCAGAAAGAGGTGTCGCTGGTAAAAAAAACCTAAAAACTATCAGTCAGTCAATGCAGCATATATGTGTAGCACCAGTGGCATATAGATCAGATCTACTTTTAATTAACCTCTTGAATTACAATGAATTAAAAAGACCAGAAGATTGGGGAGCATTTATGTCAAGAGGGAATGCCCATCCATGAACTGATAAGGAGACCTAAGACTACATCTGTCACCATCTTACAATGCTGTGATTGCAGCTATACACCAATCCTCTGTGATTGGTTCCCCACCGTAATTAATGCTTGTGGTAATTTGCACATGAGGCTGGCTGCAGGTTTCATTGTGATTGAGCTGTACTGTTAATAAGGTTGGAGATTCGGCAGTCAGCCGAGACCAATAAAGGGACTTGAATGAAACCTTTCTTCTACTCTTGAGTCCAGTGTACGTTTAATTGAGTTTGCGTAGGTACAGGTCATTTTTCCCATATAGATGCATACAATATGTTCATAAACCAGGTAGCGTGTGTCTTTCTGTGTCCAGGAATCGTGTGATTTCTGTTTTGCCTCAGTTAAAGACGATGGACTTCAGTGCTGTGACACGGCAGGAGCGAGAGTTGGCAAATATCTGGCAGCACAACAACCGCAGCAGAAGCAGCAAGGAGACTCTCCAGTGACGGCTCGCTCTTCTCTTCTTCATTTCTCTCTCCAAAACATAGCTAATGAATTGCTAAAACGTGATAAGGAGGCAAATGGCAGAGTGCTTCTGATATTGGTGTGGTTTTTGAGATGTTCGATGTTTTTTTACTGGTGATCTTTTTATAACAAAGTTGCAAGGTTGTTGCTGTTAATGGCCGTCTGCAGCATTACTGAGGCAACTCCTCAGATATGAGCATGGTGGAGGTCAATATTCATTTACTAAGACGTGATGGCTTTGTTGAAAGTCTTTAATGAACTGATTAAACCAAAAAACAAAACAGAATTAAAACTTTTTGGTACTAGCCTAAGATATCACAAACATATTTCAGGTAGTATTACACATTTGAGTAACAAACAAAACAGATGAAAAAAATGCCAAGAACCCATTGCAAAAAGCTCAAATCAGTTGCGCAGTTGAAGTAATCACAGCCTTGCAGATCATCCCTTTAGAGACTCGAGAGCAGCTCACCCTGCTCTCTGCCCACGCATAGTCGTGTGCTCTCCCCCGAAGAGCAAATATACATTTTAAAAACACAAATAAATAATCACAAAAAGGTCTCGGATCATTTTTATCTGCCGTGGTACATGGATCGTTGACGCTCCCTCTCACTGCTACAGTGGTTAGTTTCGGATTAATATGAACAACTCAATCATATTACAATCTGCAATGAAAAGCTTCGTTTGAAAGCTAACAAACGCAGACCTTAAAAGTGTTCTTGTGTTTCATAAAAACTCTGATCACCACAAGATCTTAGCCAATCCAGACCGAGGACCTCTTCACAAAAAGAGGAACTTCATACAATCCATCATCTGTTTTTATATTCAATCAGAAAATTCTGTACAAAGGCATGAATACACAACATCTGTCCCTGCATCCTCCACACGTCCACCGCCTTCATGTCCAAATGCCTCCGCTGCTGTTAAATATGTGAAGTTCTTGATTTAAAGAGTCTGACAGCTCATTCTTTAGAGCTAGAAAACGGCAAGAGGACACAGCGCTGTCTGTAAACTCAAGAATTTGTGCCCAGGAAAGCTCCAATGTTTCCCACTCCAAGGGACATTAGAGGCCCACCTGTGTTTGTGTTTGCATCCTCACCCCCCAGTGGACACCAGCCACGGACAGGTCACCCGGGATTTGGCCTCAACTGGAATAACTGACTACACGCTGGATGGCTAAATTACTAATCCAACCAGTTTCATTGCTTCAATTTTTAAACACGAGTGACACCAGAGTCTCAGCATACATCAGTACTACACTGTTACAACCATCCAAAACATAATGACATCTTAATCTCGAGAAGAAAACAGATTCAACTTTTTGGGTTCCAGTTTTTCCAAAGTTTTTGCTGCTCAAGGAAAAACACAGAAGAAAGGGTGAATACAGAGCAGAGTTAAAGACGTGAAGTCCAAACGGCAAGCCATGTTGCAAGTTTTTCTTTGCTCTGGTCAATGGCTAAAACATTCAACCAATGCAGTCACACCTGTGGCAAATTTTTTTAGTTGGTGACAACTGTGCTGAGATGATTTCTATTACCCCACGAAACAGAGATTCCTAATGTCTCCTTTTCCAGTGGAGACTATTTCAAACATATAAACCAATGCCGTGTGCCAAAAATCCTACAGCTCTGTCCCAGGTGATTACACTGTACATTATTCCGTGCCTTTGGAGATCAGCAGGCTGTGAAGTTAGCCTTGCCTGAGTGTACAGGCTTGGTTTTCTGACAAAATAAAGATACTGTGACGGATTTAAAACCTTTATAAACAGTAGGGAGAGCATCCTAAAAGGCTGAATGATGAGTTTTCCACAGCCGGTGATCCGGGCATTACGCTCAGAGAAGGCCTTGTTGTTCTAAGTATGAGTTCATACCCATCTACAGCGAACCAACTTCCATTTCCCATTTGACAACTTGTCACTGACCCATAATTGATTACACTATAGGACAGCCAAAGGGTGAAACCCCGCATGGTGTCTGTCTTTGTAGCAGTTAGAGGCGTAGCTAAGAAGCACAAGGACCAAAATGTGTTTAATAAAGGGTGGGCTGGAGGTTGAGGATGCAGGAGTGAAACAGAGGGGGTGGGATCGGAGGAACAATATGCAGGCCAGAGTCGCAGAATCAGGGAATGGCAAACTGGACCACCAGATCTTCTTTAGCATCCACTTTGATTTGAGAGATTGCACTGTAAGCGTAAGCTGCTATCTTGGACACCTGCGAAGAAAAGAGAAGATATAGTTATTAGATAGTGGAAAAAAAAATAAGTGAAACAAGACTGGTCCGCTGTGTACCACCAAGAGACGCTCGTTTAATTAGGTGCCCAACGACAGGAACAGGAAAGCATTGGGTGTCGTTCAGATCTATTTTAAGCCACACACTGAAATACCATGCAGCCCAACGTGTTGCATAATATTTCCAAAAGTGTGTCTGATATGAAACGTACCCAACAAGGAAAAAAAAACGTATGACGTGAAGCAATGCACACGCAGGAAACGCATGTCAACATATAATCTCTGTGTGTGCGTGTTTATGTATACGCGTGTGATTACCTGCTGTATATCCGAGTATGGCACCAAATCACTCGCAAGCACTTGGTGGGGCTGGCTGGTGAGGGAGGGCAGAGTGAGGGCTTTCTTTAGGGGCAGACTGGTGCTCAACACAGCCAGCTTTGTACTGCAACAACAACAACAACAAAAATAGCTTAACGGTGCTGTTGCCTTGTCATCAGCTGTGCAGCAGTTCAGAGTTCAACTCACCAACTTGTCTCTTAAATCAGACGGCTGTGAGAACAAGCCGTTTTCCCTGCACCTGGATTTTAGTCTAAACATACCACAGCTGCTCTGGTTAGTGGAGATCCTCCAACTACCACTAGGTGTCACTGCAGCTAAGGTTTAGGTTGCGATTTAAAAGGGGAAACGCTAAGCTGTTGCAATGTTCTGGTTAAATCATTTCCCTCACCACTTCCTCCAGCCTCTGGGTGGGTGAAGAAATTCATGTTTACAGTTTTATTTTTCCCACCATCAACAGAATCTCAGGAGCTTAATTCACTTCTTCTTTTTTTTTCCCCAACAAGGTTTAAATTCGTGAGACATAACCAGACAACACAAAACACTGAACAGCAGGATTTCAAGCTCAACATCTTATTACAATATTACTTTCATTATTATAATTTACAGTTTTATGATGATTCAGCTGCTTAATAATCTTCAGATAAGAGAAATACAAACTTTTTCCATCTCATTTTAAAAGCCAGCCATTGTCCAAACAGTGACCCGCATCATTTCCATGCAACCAAACCCAAAAAGCAGCATCGTTTCACGACAAATGCACAACCGCTCACCGACATACCTGTATTGCCGAGCTTTGTCCATGTACTCGTGCTGCTCCATCATGACGGAGTCAGCTGCCGAGACATCGATGATGTTCCTGAAACGGAGAAAAGATTGCGCATGAATAATGGCGTTGTTTTAAGGCGATGCATGCTGAATCTGACGGGTCTTGTGTCACGTGAAGGAGTTTCCTTACTGTGCTGTTTTTGTCAGGATGGATGTGAGGAGGGCTTGTTCATCTGTCCGTGCTGAGGACACGTTGGTAGTGATCCAGTCAGTCCCATTTGGAGGCTTGCTGACGGGGTTTGGGTGGGGGATCAGCGGCTTAATCTCATCAGGGTCCTACAACAGGCAGAGCCCAATATAATCAACTGATAAGCTCGTGTCATTTTGGAAACTTATTTTCCAGTTGCGCAGCAATTAAATACAGCAGAAATAAGTGCTAAATTGTACCATATCTTTTTATTTATTTAAATAAGATATTGATTAGAACAGTTCATGGTAATTGAGGCTATTAAATGAAGTGATGAAGCATTATGTAACTCAACAAAAGTGTTTTTGTTTTTTTTCATTTGATACAAGAAATGACAGCATTATGTTACAATATTTAAAAAAAACCTAGAAGCTTAAGAGAAGTGTCAGCTCCGCAACTACAGCAGAGCATTTCTCAACAACAAAACACTTAACATTGACACGTTAAAATCCTTCTGATGCTCATTTTACGACCAAGACGATGCGTTTCCAGAATAATATATCCAGAGAGGGAAAATATTGATCCCGACTCCTGTTGCTAGATTGAGGACAGACAACCAAGACGAAGGCAGAACTGAACTTTGTTTCCTTAAACTAAAAATAGCTGGGAAAGATGAGGGTCATGTGACATAAAACACGTGGTGTCCGGGGTATCAATCACTTTTGTTGTTGGCACACCTGCTGAGGTCATAATAGAGATCTCAAACATTCGCAGGTGACAAATGATCCGCTTTCAAACTATTATTTGTTTGAAGGAAGAATGCAACTAAGAGGTAAATGACTGGGTCGTGAAAATCGTTAAAAGCGCCTGCAGATATTTTACCGCACAGAAAACTTTCTTTGAAACGCGTTTCCTTGCCTTCAGACTTTTAAAGCTCATCTTTTACCCGTTTTATGATTTGTGCGAACTTGAAAAAAATAAAAAATAAAAAAAAGGAAAGCTGCCCGGAGCCAGGCCTGTCCCGAAAGCTACGGCTGGTTTTAGGTGTCACACCATTATCTGATAAATTTTAAAAAAAACGACCACTCGGTAACGTCCCGATATATTTTGTGCATTTTGTGCATGAAACGCCTTCGCAAAATAACACATTATACTTTGCATCTCAATGAAACATCTACTTATCGCTCGTAGCATGCTACGAGCTACCGACCTGGTTCGGAGTGTCGTTCTCGCTGCTGTAACAACAACCCATGGCAGCGTCCGAGGGGCGAAGCTACACAACCCCGGCTTCCCCGCTCTTTGTCACGAACGAGCCGCGTATTTTTCTTCTCCGTCAAACATAAAACTTCTCTCCTGCGCGGGTTTACTTTAACCTCACCTAAAAGGGAGGAAGCTACTGTCAACAGCAGCCTCTGGGACGAGCTATCACATGACAGCAGACCGTGGTGCAACGACATAACGGTTACTTCCGGAATTTCAGAAGCCACGCTGGCCCTCGTCACGTGACGGGGGAGGAGGGGGAGGGGAGGTGGGAAGGGGGGGATTTCAAGCGTGCGCGAAATTAATCAATAAATTAAATATGAGTGAAAGTGATCGTGTTGTAATAAATACGTTTGAATTGATGAGTAAAACTAAATCACCTTTAAAGGTAGGACTATACCTCTTATTAATAAATATATATATATATATATATATATATATATATTTTTAAAGAGCTACAGGCGTGGGTAATTAATTTTTCTTTCCTTTTCCCCTGCATATTTGTTGTTGAGGATATTTATGAATGTGTGCCAAAAATCAACGAATGTAAACAATTGAATATGAGTAGCAGTAGAGAAAAAAAAAATACAAAATACCCAACTTAAAGTAAGTTCCACATTAAAATAAAAATGACCACAATTTAATTTCCTTTATATACAAAAAGGTTACTGCAGGTTCCCTGCACTGCTTTAGGCAATTCAATTATCTTGAAATTTGAAAGGGGAGTAAAGCCTCAAAAGTACGGCATCGGTCTTTTTCTTATATATTATCCTTTAAGGTGTTTTTTGGTTCTTTTTTTTTTGGTGTTGTTTTGTAGTCCTCGAGGATTTTTTTTTTTGTTTAAAGACTATTATTATAAAATATTATTGTTATGTTTGCATTGTTCTAATGCAGTTGCTAAATTGTGTCTAGTCAGACTACCTCAAGGAAACGGACACATAGGAAACCTGGGATAGAATTTATCTCTGGATCGGGACAAGAAACTGCCACGTGAGGTCTCGTGTGGACAGTACTTGGAAACTTGGAGGTTTCACAAAAACATACACAGCTCACACAAGGACCCAAGAGCAAAGTCTTGCCCCTTGAAGGATCTTTTGGTCATGTTTGTGTGTTACATTATGCATTAACCAGCTAGAAGCTCGTACTGATGTTGGTACTGCTGGTACTGACATTGCTGTTTGACTTCCACAATATTTTATAAAATTCATTACTCTGAAATGTGTAGCTAGAAAAGTACCTCATTACACTGCACTGCACTAGAACACAGTGACCTGCCTGAACAAGACTTTTCTCTCTTAAGTAGGTTAGCAAATCTGGCAAAATATATTTAATTATGTTTGAACTGTTCCTAATTTTATAGGCTACTACTAAAGCAAATTCCAGCGGGAGAAGAGAACAGGAGAAACATGTTGGTGCACATGTTGTAATCTCCCTGATATAAGGGTCTCTGATGCCCTCTGGCTGAGTGTGATGACAGAGTACCACACACGCTGCAGTTACATCTTATTTCCAGTAACTCATTTCATAATACCGATGCTTTTTTTTTTTTTGTAAAAGCTCTCCATACATTGAAACAAACTTTTATTCTCACTGCTTTTACAAAAATATATGTTAAGTTTGTGTAGCCTGCCGAAATGCGAGAAAATCTTATATTTGCAGGTTTTTGAAAAGGTTCTCTGCTTTTCAAAAGCTAAAAGCTTAAAAATTATGCAGATTTATGTTTTTGAGACAACAAAATATTTAGATTTATTTTTTTTTAATAGGCATATATACAATGTTTGAAAAGGGAAGAAAAAGGTTTAAAGAAAGCACCAATCAAATGGCTTTAATGTAGGAATGAAAATCCACACTTTAAAGTTCCTTTTACCACCTCTACAAAAAATAACTAAAGTACCACAAAGCAGATGTACTAACCACTCAAATTGTTGTTTACATGCATATCTGTCCAAACACATACAGATATTGAACTCAGTGACCTTAACCCCCAAAATGTAATCAGTTTAGCTTTGAGTCTAAGTGAATGTTTGTGCCAAAGTTGAAGAGATTCCCTGCAGGCATTCCTGAGATATCGCATTCAAAATGGGAAACAGATGTGAACTCAGTGTCCCTTGGCCAACAAAATCTTATCAGGTCATCCTTGAGTCCCAATAATTGTTTGTGCCACATTGGAAGACATTTCTTCAATGCATTCCTGAGAAATCGCATTCGCAGTGGGAAATGGTTGTGAACTTACAGCAACTCTGACCTTTCACCTTTGACCACTAAAAAGTTATCAGTTCATCCTTGAGTCAAACTGAACGTTTGTGACAAATTTAAAGAAGTTCTCTCACGGTGCTTTTGCGATATTGCGTCGACAATAATGGACTAGGCACAAGACATGAGGTCTTATTGAGCTTGACCTTTTACCTTTCATTACCAAAATCCTTTGGAAGTGAAGGTTGAACATTGAAACAAGATTGATGTCCAAGTGAACATTGAAAAGTTTCTACGTCTTTTCTTCGTCAATGTCAAACGTTAAAAAGACATTGAAAAAAAGACATCTTTCATTCAACATTGATGTTCAAGCGACATTCACGATAGTCGTCGAAAAGAGACGTCCTTTCATCTTTAACATGGACGTCCAAAAGACATCCACATTGGACGTTGAAGATGTCTTTTTTCAACGTCCACCGTGGATGTCTCTTGGACATCAAAGTACATTGAAAAGAAGTTGAAAGTATTCAGTGTTCAATATTGACATCACAGGGACGTCTGCGGTTCAAGTAGCACCATTCAATTTTTTTCTCAAGATATTACATTGATACTACAAAAAAAGGTTAAATATTCCTATAGTCAGTCTCATTAGACTATTTGACGTGATGTAGTCTTTTCATAAACTATTTATTCAGCTTTGCTGAGGCCTGCATAATGAAGTCTGCCTGGAAAACTTATGTAAGGCAAAACGCTACTAATTAAACTGCATCCGTTCACCTTTTCTGTTGTGTGTCTCTAGGCTACTACAAACATTGTCGTTTACAACGTGAATGCCAAACTACATGTGGAGGCAGACAGCGGTCTGGTGGGCTGGCTGGGATGATGATGATGATGACTGGGAGGCGTCTGCCCTCTCATTTACCCCCTGTTCCCTCAACACCTCTTCGTTTACACCGACAGGCCGGTCAAGTCCAGGCAGAGGAGCATCAGCTCAATTCACTCTCAACAAAACAATGACTGCTTTTCTGCTCGGCTTTTTTCTGTTTGGAGTTTCTCATGCCTCTGACACCGTGGCTCCTGCCCAGCTCGGGCTGCTGTCGCTCGGCTTCAGCTCCTCGGTCCGCTCGGTGTGTAAGCCCATGCCGAGCACTCTGTCCCTGTGCCACGGGATCGGCTACCGGCGCATGTGGATCCCCAACTTGCTCGGCCACGATTCGCTGAAAGAAGCCCAGCAGCAGTCGGCCGCCTGGCTGCCGCTCATCTCCAAGCTGTGCCACCGGGACACCAAGAAGTTCCTGTGCTCGCTGTTCGGCCCGGTGTGTATGCCGGAGCTCAGCGGGCCGGTCAGCCCCTGCAGGAACCTGTGCGAGGCCGTGCGGGACGGCTGCGTGCCCGTGATGAGCGCCTTCGGGTTCCCCTGGCCCGAGATGTTTAACTGCAGCCGGTTCCCACACGGAACCGAGCTCTGCATCCCGGCAACCGGAGATCAGGAGGGGCGGACGGCGGAGGAAGTCAGGCACGAGGAGGCGCTGAAAGGTCGGAGAACACATCTGTCCGTCTCGAAAGTTTTACCTTCTAGAAAACAGCTGATTTAAGTCGGTAGAGTAGGCTACGAAGTCCTGGTACAGCTTCGTAGTTTACTTGAGTATTTCAGTTCTATGCTACTTTATTGGCTACTCCTATTCCACTTAATTTGATAAATAATACTGCACATTTGACTAACTGTAGTAAGTTACTCTTCTTTAATGTTACATTAAAATAGCCTTAGCTACATAATAAGCTTCTCTTGCATTGTCAACGTTTTTTAAATTGAAGCTTCTTACACTTTCGTTATACTTATAAAACTGCCTTGTAGAAGTAAAACTTTCCAATTTAACAATATTATATTGCGTGTCCTACTTCATTAATCTAATGGCATTTGTGATTTATAGTGTGACCCCTTGGTTGGAAATCACTGCACTAAACTACAGAACTAGTTTAAACCAGATCCACTTGAAAGTGTACTAAAATGCTGCTGCTTACCCTTTGTTGCTTAAGTCAATAAAACTCTAATAATGTCTTAAGTGAGCGCATTTTGCTCACAACACTTCTGCACTTTTGCCTTTAAATGCAGGACTTTACTTATGACATAATTTTTACATTGATGTACTGGAACTTTTATTTAAGTGTCAGAATACTTTTTCCACCACTGCCATTGTCCCTGCATGTATATTTTAGGGTATTCAAAATTTTTAGTCTGATCAACAGTTCATAATCAGCATATGTCCCAAGGTATATGATGCATTTAACTTTTTAATGTCATGTATGTATTGTATCAAATATGTATTTTAATACATCTTGTATCTTATTTAATTTAAAATACTTAATCTGTTTCCTGTCTCTTTGGCCTGTTTCCTGTGCTGCTGTAATTTCCCTTCTTGACGTCAATGAAGTTTTATTTTATCCTGTTTATGGCGTTTCTGTTGAAGGAGAACATTCCCACCATGTAAAGAAGTTTTCCAGCACCTCTGCAGACAGTTGCATTCTTCTAATCAGTTTATTTTCCATCCCCCAGGGAGTGTTATTTGTGATGCCTGTAGTCTGGCTGCTGAGGGAGAGACTGACATCCAGGAAAACTTCTGCCGCAGTTCATATGGTAAGAATAAACTAATGGAGATCATGTGGGTTCCAAACACATCCTTCTCTTCTGTTGTGACTGCAGCAGAGTGCAGCATACAGTAACCTTTTTAAAAAGATCATTCTCGATAAAAGAGAACAGATGATCTAATCGCAGATGTAGAGAGGTTGTTTTACAATGTGCCTGAAATGACACTTTGTCTCCGTCACAGCTTTTAAAATGCGTCTGGGCAGCGTGTCAACAGTGGGAGGCGACCGTCAGCTAGTTCCTGTGGCCCGCAGCCGCATCCTGAGGTGGGCAGGGGGAGGTGCAGAGAGGGCACAAGAAGTTGGAGGCGCCATGGCCCACAGCGCTTTGTGGCTGCAAGAAGGAGGAACCTGTACTTGTCCTGGCTTAGACTCTGCAGAGACAAACAAAGACAGAGGGCTGGAGGAGGAGCAGATAGACAAGAAGCAGGCAAAAGAAGGTGGAAAGGTAGGGAATGGGGCCCAGGGTGGATGGTACTTGGCCCTGGCTCAGGCTGAAGAGGGAAGACTGGTGCTGACTCGACTGGTGAGGTGGAACAGAGGGGACAAAGAGCTGAAGAAGTTCATCAGAGCTCTCCTCAAACAGCCTTGTCCAGAGCTTTAAACAGCGAGTTATTAACCACTGCAGCCCTGTGATTGAGGAGGTTGAGGTTGTGCTGCATGTCGCAACTCTTTACAGTAATGTACACAAAATCCAGCACAGTAACCAAAGAAGGAGTAAGAAACAAGGCAGGAGCCAACTGCTATTTAATGAACAGCAAATAATTCTTAAATAACGCGAAATAAATCAGCTGAGTGTAGATGAAAATCGAGGGCCAATAAAATCGTCCTTATACATGCAATCTTTGTATACCATAAATGTCTTTATTTTTTCTGTTTCTGTTCCCTCCAGTAAAGCAGAGCATAATTTTAATAAAGTGAAAAACAAGTTTTATTTTACAGAGAATGTATATTACTTTGTGAGTGACCAAAGACAGAGCTGCTGTTTGAGAACCTTCCTGTGATCACCACTTAACACATAGTTCTGTAAATATCACACAGGCAGTGGTGTTGTGGTGTGGTTACAAAAGCCATATATGTTGCAATGTAGTTACAACTGGAGCAAAATTAGTGTATTTTAGTGTACATACAAGAGACATAATGTCGCCCATTAATTAAGTTCATCATTAATTAATTAGGTGAGTAGTTTTAGTTCTGATAAAAGAGGTGTGGACTGATCTGCAATGAAGCAACTTTATTGTTGTTGTTCCTGTAATGATAAATGATATACTCACACTACCTATCTAAATGTTTCATACACATCAATCTTTTAACATAAATATAATAGACATGCAGGTTTTTTTGTTTCGTTTTTCATTTTCTTTCACAGCGACCAAAATCTCATAGTCGTATTTTGATGAGAGAAAACACTTAATGTGGAAAGACGAAAACAAAAAGTATAATGTCAACAGCAGAGGAGCACTGAAAAGAAAGAATGGGAAATGTGATGTCATGTGAACAACAAATTGTTTAGATTTGGGTTTTTGTCTTTTGTTGCATATTATTTTAAATGTATTTGTACAAAACATGATTCGACTCTGTTTTTGAATATTAGTTTTTTTTAAATAAAGTTAGATTTAAAAATAATATAGAATTATTTTGTTTTGAGTTACATTCGATAATATTCCATACATTTGTTTTTTTCTTGATCTTTCCATCAGGGCACAGTAAAGAGAGAAATTGGACTCCATACAACCACAGAGAGACACACCTGTTGATGTTAACTTGATGTATCAAATGTCAGTTTCACGCTGTCTCACTCTGCTCCTTTTTGAACAGTGTCGGCCCTATTTTGAACATCTGAACTTGATGTGTATCTCATCAGAAAATGACAAAATTGATGTTCAACAGCTGTAAAATTGGTACTGTTGCTTTTATCTCTCTGTCTGTTAATTGGGATTAATTACAGGATATATACTGTCATGCACGTCATACATGAATTATTCATAATCCAGAGTCTCTGACCGTCTCTTAAAACACACACACACACACCATTCTCTCTGCATTTCTGCACCTGTCTCAGCTGAAGTGCCACTTTAACTTTGTCGTCATCAGCGCTCTAGCTCTAATTTCATCAAACGTCTTTGAGAACGGGTGAGTTTGTCTTGTTTTTGTGGGATAGTGAGGATAGTGTGTTGTAGCATCTGTTCAGTGCGAGGCAGAGAGCTTATGGAGTCTACAGTTACCTGAGGCAGTAGAAACATCTAGAGAGGCCCAGCACACTCTCTCACATCAAGCTCAGGACTAAAGCATGGACACCTGTCTTCATATAGATCTCATCTTGTGTAATCAAAAACTAAAAACTAGCATTCATCTAAAAATGTGTTTATGTTTAAAAAAATAATTTTAGGTAAAAAAAACAATTTTCTATAGGAATGTTATAATTGCCAAGTTTTGTGGCTTTGATCATGAAATCCTGGAGGCATATACAAGCCAAACCTAAAGGTATTAGGTCCACCAAAAAAAATTACTTTTTACACAATTAAAAATGTGTTAATTTGAGGGCGGATGAAGTTGTTTTTATCTGTATACTGTACTGAAAATGACAAAAACCTTTAAACAAGACAGAAAATGCGGCTGTTGTACACTACAGAGTAGCACAGTCTAATATCGCAGATAAAATACATTAAGTCAGTGGCGTTGTAGGTGGTGTAATGAGTGTAAAAGATCAAACGTCTTTCAGTGAATTGCTGGAATTAACGTAAAAGTTAATTGAAAGAAGACATAGCATCCACTTTATTAACACGTAAATGAGTATATATGACAACTGAATCCACCAATGTGTGTCTGTCTGTGTGTTTTTCTGTAAAAGCCAGGATGGTGTCACCTGCTATTGCTTTGGCCTTCCTCCCCCTTCTGCTGACACTGCTTATCAGGTACCGCTACTACTTTGTGCTATTGTATCGGGCGGTCCTGGTCCGGATGTGGAAGGACTGTGTCACCGGTTTGACCCGAGAGGAGCGTGCTTACCAGTATGTCATCACTCATGCCACCCCTGGAGACCCAGAGAGCATCTTGGATGCCTTCGATGCCTGGTGCAGCAAGGTGGAGTTCATCAGCAACATTGGGCCTAAAAAAGGTGAAGGAATTTGAGAGGGAGATTTTATTGGAGATGTGACACACACGTGTAAATCCCTAAACACATACTGCACATTTATAATATGTATGTTTGTGTGTGTGTGTGTGTGTGTGTGTGTGTGTGTGTGTGTGTGTGTATGGTTTCTCTGTGGTTAGGGAAGATCCTGGACCGGCTGCTGATGGAGCAGAGCCCTCTGACGGTGCTGGAGCTGGGTGCACACTGTGGGTACAGCACTATACGGATTGCCAGGTCTTTGCCGCTGGGTGCCAGACTCTACAGCATCGAGATGGACCAAGGGAATGCTGCTATCGCTGAGAAAATCATTCGCCTGGCAGGGTTTGACGACGACACGGTGAGACAGCAGAAACATGTAACCCATTCACAAAATTTCACAGAATATCCAATACACTTCAAGTCCTGTAGGCCTCACCCACCTACAGGCTATCATCGTTACTGTTTTTAACATTCATTTGGGACATTTTTATTTCCTGCAATGAATATCAAGAGTACTATACCTTTGAGACATTAGTGCTGTGTGTTCTCCAGGTGGAGCTCATTGTGAATCCATCTGATGAGGTGATCCCTCGGCTGCAGTCCGACTACAATTTGGAGAGGCTGGATTTTGTCTTCATGGACCACTGGAAGAAATGCTACGTTCCTGACCTTCAGGTAACTAGAATAAACAATCAGAGAGGACACATGAACTGAAATTCTGTTTTGGAGTTTTTTTGTCCAGTCAAAAGTCAGAGTGGATAACATGAGCTTTTAAATAAAACTTAGGTAACCTCTAGCACCAAAATTCTGCCTCTGAATGAAATAAAAGTGGCTCCACATTAAAAAGTAGAGTGTGTTTTTTTCTTACTCACTGTCAAGTAAAAATGGCCTTTATTTAAGTAGCAATGAAAATAATATTTTATTTAATTTAGACTGTTTATTTAAAAAGATTCTGTGCAGCACTTTGGTGAATCTGAACAAATATTTTTTTAGTTGAGCGCCTTCTCACTGTTGCCTGTTCAGCTCCCTCCATTACTTACTGTGTGTTACAGATGCTGGAGGGCTGTGGACTGCTGGGAAAAGGAACTATGATTTTGGCTGACAACGTGCTGTTTCCTGGGGCGCCAAAGTTCCTCCGACACATTCGCAACAGCGGCCTGTATGAGTGGAAGATCCACCGGGCCACACTAGAGTATAGCAAGGGCATCAGGGACGGGATGGCTGAGCTGGTGTATCAGGGAATCAAGTAGATCTCGAAGACTGGGATGTCACACTCGATTACTCCAATATACATTTTAGGAATGGCAAGGGATGATGATATACTGTCAAAACAGTTTTTAAGGAAAATTGGGATAAGAACTGTAAATTCTCCTCCAACGCTGGCATTCACCTCAAAACTCAGTTTCCGTTTAGGGCCCGAGCACCGATGGTGCAAAAGCCCTATTGTTATTCAAGCGATTATTATTATTCTCCGTAAACAACTGCATTTTTGGCGGCTTTATCGTACTCAAAAACTCATGAAAGTTGCTGCACCCGTCTCTCCCGGCAAAACATTTCGTATTTTAGTGGCTTGCTAGTGTCCCCTAAAGAGATGCCCCGGCAGCTACATTTACCTACATGCACGAAATTCGGTGGACATGTGTATCACACTGAGACGTACAAAAAAGTTACATTGCACCATGACGTCAACTCAACCTTTTCAACATTTTTAATTTAGTCGCCACTTTTGGCGATTCACACGTTGTACTTTAACAAACTCCTCCTACAGATTTTGTCGGACCGACTTGAAATTTAATCAGTTCACTCTTAACATGTTTGGAATTAAAAGTTATCAAAATAATTAGTTTTCATTGATCAGTATGCCTGTTTGTCTTGTAATTGCAGTCATACTAATACAAAACTAAAGAACAACAATACAAAACAAAACCCTAATACAAAAAATAAAGGGTGTGACTAAATTTTCTTGGATTTCTGTCTGAACTACCACAGACTTTTTTTTTTTCATATTTCGGACGAAATGCTATAGTATGACAGTGGTGCCACTGTGGTTAGAGCAGTTGCCTAAAAATGAGAAGTAACTGCCATGTATTCAGTTCAGAAAAAAGTCATACTCCAAAAAGTGATACAAACTTCATATGGTATATTGTCCGAAATATTCAAAAAAAGTCATTCTATATCATGTTGTCCAAAAAGTGACCCAAAAGTCATTTTTGTACATAGTATATAGTATAGCCAGGGCAATGCGACTGAGTTTGACGTTTCTCCGTGACACAGGAAGTTGATGTTTAAGGTCAACCGATGCTCCAGAGCTTACAAAACGTCAGGCACCTACTTTCATGAGTTCAAAAGGCTTTTTTTTTTTCTTTTTTTTTTAAAGAATAAGGAACGAGATCGATAAAAAAACTTAAAACTGCAAGGGGGAATATGCGGACCCTCGTGTGCTGTAAAATCAGAGAGCCTGCGGCCCCGACCCACTGGATCCCCGATGTGCAGCGTGCAAGGGCCCGCATATCACTGCTTGCAGTTTTAATTTGTATTATATCTCAATTCGAGGAAATGCAACAGTGTCTTCCAAATTAGCTCACTGCCAGAGCCCTCTCCTGGGCCAAAAGTATCAGGAAAAGAAATGGTCATGTTCCAATTTAGTAATCCTATGTGCATAACCCCAGTCTCTAAATCCAAATAAATGTTTACCTTGTTTTTGCTGGGAATCTTTGTCACCATCTCCTGTCATTCCCTGCTGTCAAAAATCTAATAAGCAGAAACCTATCTCTTAAAAAAACATTAGCCTGTTTGTTTGAGCATAAATCTGAAAGGACTATTGGAAATATATTAAATATGTAATTAAAATGAATTCATTTTGCTGAGTTTTTAACAAATGTGTTTAATATTATTACATTAAATATTGAATTAAGTAAAGTGAAGTGTGGACGCTGGCCCAACCAAAACCTGAAATGTTACCAACACCCGATTCAAACTAGCCTTTAACAAAGTATCTCACGTTACCTTCTTGATTTTCATCTCACTGAACAGTTCGTCAACATAAATTCACACTGCTCACTACCATTTTACAGTTTGTTATTTATTAATAAGAAACTAAAATGTAGAAAACAAGGCTGGATCAAAATAACTGTAAAAAAATATTCAAGACCTCAAATAATTTCAGTACAAATAATAAAATTTTAGAAAGAAATTCTGTAAAATAGACATGGGAGAATTTAGATGGACACTGTTAGTACTGACATTTCAGTTTACATTTTTCTGTGAGGATGGCAGCTTTTCCATTTTACATAATTCAAAATATTAACATGCATTTCAACTGTCCGAACAGAACAGCATTACACAAGTTTTTGTGAATCTTCTTCTAAAAGGTGTGATATCTGTAACAAAAGATCCAACAGAGCACTGCTATGAAACAGAACTGGACTACATGGTGAAGCATCTGCGTGTCTTTGTTATAGGTAACAAATTAGCTTGCTGACTGAACTAATGTTTACGCTTAGTCAGCTATTTAGAGACGCTTAGTAGCTCATCTAACAAGGTCAAAGTTTAAATGTGAGATCACTGAGCTGATGGCTGCCATTATAAGAGTGTCTGATTGACATTATAGTTATAAAACAGTAAAACAGTAGAGTTTGTGTATCCGTTTTAGAGCACTGGACACGTGTGCGTGCGTGTGTGTGTGTGTGTAGCTGCTGTGGCTGGATTAAATAGTTAAATATATTTACCAGGCAAAGACAAAATCAGAACGTGTGCACAGGCGCTTAAATGTACCCATGTTAGTATTTCCACACACATCCCTCACTCAGGCAGCAACACTCACAGAAATGTTTGACAACATTCAGAGCTTTCAAGACTGACAGGCTGCACCTTGAAGTTAGAGAAAAGTGCTGACCTCCCCTGAAGAATCCTCTGGGGATTCATCTTTATTCTTTTCCTACTTACACAAATAAAAAAATATATCTGTATCACAGGCTGAAGGGTCAGCAGCCATGTTTTAAGAAGAAAGTCCAGGACCAGACGGCTTGATGGAGACTAAATTGTCTATTGTCTTAAATCATCCACTGATCTTGGTCTTGATCCGGTCCTTCCATGTCCACCTGACAGGAAGAAACAGAGACACATTAAAGACTAGTATTTCTCTGTTTGGGGAGAAAAAAAAAGGCCCCAACATTTAATTTCAGTATATTTTAGTGACTGTTTTTAAAATGTAAGTCAAGTTTTCCACTTTTGAACAGCATGAAGCCATTTGCCTGGTCTAGTTAAAGATTCTGCTTCCATGGAAACAAGTGATAAATGAAAGCACCTCATTGATCTCGCCATCATCGGGTGACTCGTTGTAGTCATTCATCTCATCCATGTCCTGCATGTCTTCTTCATCTTCCGAGTCCTCCTCACTGTCCTCCTCGTCCTCGTCGTCCTCTTCTTCTTCCTCTTCATATCCTGCCTGCGCCAACGCAAATACAGATGACATAGTCAGAGGGAACCACGTGACAAATGCATGTTTCTTCCTGTGGCAAGGTGAGACTAAAATATTCTAAATATAATGTACACTTAAACTGATATTGATTCTTTTGAGGTGCCTAAAATACATTTTGTTGCTGACCCCAACCACAGCGGTACATTGCTCAGCTTCTGTGCCGAGTACAGCTGAGGGCCTGCTGACTCCAGATCTACTGCAGGAAATCCCACTTCATGAAAGCAGAACTAGCCCTTCAAAATGCTTATGGTGCTACCTCAAAAATAGGTTTCCCAATGGGCATCAGGTTGTTGTCTTTCTCAGCAATGCTCTGCAACTGAAGCACAGACAGATAGCACGTATTGAAAGAGTGAGCATGAAAAGTGAGAAAAGAAAACGGTTTGGGAGCAGAGGAGTTTTACCCAGGTCTGGTGCTGCTGCTCCTGCTGGTGCAGCTCGGTCTCATCCACACACGGTCGGTCCAGGTTAAACCACAGGGACTCCGTTATCCGGGGGAGCAAAGAGGGGAACAACGTGGACATGTCTGCCACACAGGAACAACAACAACAAAACACAGAGTCCACCAGCAAGTGTTAAAACTCTCGTCTTCAAGGAAAAAGATGAGCACACAGAACTAATGCAGGGACAACTCAGCGTAACACATCGTTAAGTCTTCCTGTTTCAAACACACTCTCTCAAATCTAATGCAACCTCCGCCAGTCTTCTAGATGGAAATATTGTAACATAATAAAAAATAATACAAGATGCGATCTTACCCGTTATCTATTAAATAAGTCCCTGCCAACCACTCGCTCCAGTTTCAAAAAAAAATTCAAAACAAATTTGACCGGAAACTGGGGGTGTTCACCTATAAATAGTCCTCTTTTCCCACTACCGCTTCGCTAAGGTTCCGTGTTGGTAGCATGAGCAGGGGGAAAGGAAGCAGCAACAATAATGTAAGTTTGGATAGAATGTGTGATAGCGATGATACTTATCTGTATATTGTAATACAGATTACTGATGTGTTTTCTGGCATAAATAATGATAGTCTGGGTCACATTTCAGATGAGTTGTTAACAGCTCCACCAAATAGTGCTTTCTCACTTAACTACTCACATGGCTTCACTTCAGCAGCTAAATGTTCAGATGATCCAACACTCACCAAAAATCGAAGATAAGAGAAAAAGTTCAAGAACTGGAATCAGATTTGTGTATTCAAACTTTTTTCTTTTTCACCGTTGTAAGAATTCTACTTTATATGATGAGTTCCCTGAGATTATGTAATTTGGGACTATATATATATATATATATATATATATATATTGAATTATACTGAATATAATTTTTTCATCTCCCAGTATTGGTCCGATGATACCTCAGATGTATGTGCTGTCCCTGGATATAAAACTGAATATAAAGTGGTTCACACCAGCTCCACCTTCAACAGCTACAATAGTAACTTGCTGATGCTTCAGTATTAATGATCTAATGATGTAATATATAATAGCATAACAGTCAGAGGGACTAAACCAGGACTTTTACTTTAATACTTAAACTGCATTTTGCTACTAATACTTTTACAGGCTTTTTAATGCAGGGCTTTTACTTGAAGTGGAGTATTTTTACACTGCTTTATTGGTACTTTTACGAAAGTAGATTATCTGAACACTTCTTCCACCACTGCTGTAAAGGAATTTCCCCACACTTTTTCTTCATATAATCAGACTGTATAGGAAATGTATGAACTCGTTTCTACCAAAGGGGAGTTAAAAAGATGCTGATGGACAAATTTAAAAATAAAAATGAAATCAAACAGTACATCGAAACAGTCTCCTCTTCAAACAATAAGAAAGCTGCTCAAATGATAGATATCAGCCCAGACATGCTCTTGGTCTTTGTTGTAGTTCACGACTTGTTTTCTCCAAATATTTCTAAAGTAGAAAAAAAGACACACACACACACACACACACACACACACACACACACACACACACACACACACACACACAAAAACACACAAACACACACACACCTGATGACTCCCTCTGTGCGAAATGGCAGTGTGACCTAAGACGGCAATAAGATGAATACAAAAGAGTGGCAGTTAAGACATGTTTCTGCTGCATCTGTGTTAGTGTCTCCTGATTCAACAAACATTAAACATTACAAGCATGCTGAGTGGTTGATTTTCTGTGTGTGTGTGTGTGTGTGTGTGTGTGTGTGTGTGTGTGTGTGTGTGTGTGTGTGTGTGTGTGTGTGTGTGTGTGTGTGTACATTTCCAATACAACACACACCTAGATTGACCTTGAGATAAGACAAAACCTTCCTCACACCAAGACAGAAGATAAAACTCACACGATCACGCACATGCACACAAGGCAGACTTTGGACTCGAGGAACTCATTTTTATAGAGCTCCCGGTAGTTTTCAGTCACTGTCCACTCACGCACTTCCACACACAAGGGCACAGATGTGTGTTTTGTAATTCTTGTTTGTTCTTGAGAAGTGTGTAGGAGGTGACTGGAGACTGATTTGTAGGATCGTCCCTTCAAGAAGGACTCATCACAGAAGTAAAGAAGGTAAAGCGAATTTGTTTAGCATTACTTGTAAATCTTCTAATTGGTTCCTAGGTGGAGGCTATTTCCACTGTAGATGAAGCTAGTATATCTTACAGCATAGAAATATTTCTACTTGCTTAAAGATACATTATTAAATGACTCTTAAATTGAGTACTTTACGATATGACATGGTGGGGTAGAGAAGGAATCTTCCCTTTCTGGCAGACTGTATGCATTACAACGCTTTCTACTGTGTTTTTTGTTTTTTTTGCTGCATTCAGGAGCTATAATTAATTTGTTGTGCCATCTTGCAGTAAATAAAACTTTTCTCATGTCCATCCTTTGTCACATAAAAATGAGGAAGATAATAAATGTCAGAGTGTCAGAGAGAGAAAGCAAATACATTTAGGGAAAGGCAAAACAATTAGACACAGATTTTGCAAAAGGGTTACAGTAAATGCATCAGACCTGGAGCATAATTAAGACATGTCCATCACTTATTATGATTGTGAGTTACTGCCTGCAATACAAATCAAAGGTTGAGTTGACACTTGCTGTAACTAAGTTCTGTTTGTTTTACCGTTACACCTTTGAATCATATGCGGCTCTGGAAGTTCTTAAAGATGCTGTAAAGTAGAAATGAAAATGAGTTTTAAGTTCATTACACCACAGAGGTATGGGTTGTTAACTACCCATCCAAATTTGAATGAAAAAAAACACGGACAAGTTTGTTAAATTAGGCTTTGAAATCGTGAGAAAATCATCAGTCTTCTCTGCTCTGAGACTGGGGGGGCGTGTCCTGAAGGAGCTGAAGCTCCGCCCACTCACTGGAAGGTGTTCAGTGTTCAATATGACAGTCCTGTGGCTGCAGTTCTTTTCCCCACTAAGCGGTCCGTCTGACATCCAACCTCTCAGTGACTTCATGCACGATGTCCCACTGGTACTCTGTCTCTCTGGTGGACGGAGCAGCCTGCTTTGGGAAAACACAATAGAATTGGAATATATTTGTCCAATGAGTGAAACATACAGATGTAATCAAATCCAGCTTGTCCCCCTGAGCTGTAACACAGGAGTAAAACTGGACACCAGAGACAGCAGACAGTGAGCTCTCCAACTACTTCTAATGACCTGCATTACAATAGTGGAGATAATAAGAGCGGAGGAGTTGATTTAGTTCTGTAACGACTGCAACATGAACAACGCTGCATTATATCACATATGTCAATTCAGTGCATCATATGTCTATTTATTACATCACGTCAATTCAAGCTTTGAACCTGCTCAGGTCGAACCCGACAGTCTTTCTCTTCCACTGATGTCCCTCATCCTCCAACTCCTCCTCCTCCTCCTCCGCCTGCTCTCTGCAGCCTCCTGCACATGTAGTTGGGCTCGTTTATCCGGACCGGTACCGGTGTAATATTACACCGGAGTACAAAAACGATGAACGGCCGTGAGGGTGAAACTCGGTTCGGCTCTGCGCTGCAGGAGAAGCGGTGCGTCTGTGAACTCAGTCCGTCTCCGGTGGAAGTTGAAACTATCCGCCGTGAAATGTTCACTCTGGAGGCGGCTGTTGGTGTTAATCCTCAGGTCTCCTTTAGCGAAGCTCTTCACGAAATCAATCCACCTCTTTTTCCTTTCTTCATCAGTAGGACATTTAAATAGCGATGCAGCGCTGCTTTGGAGGTTCTTGCTTCCATGAAAGATTCACTTGCGGGTGGAGGGAGACGTCCTGTAGCAGCCAGCTGATGTACAATAACAATCTGACTACGTCAGGAGTAGAACTGAAGTCCAGTGGGATGACCTCTTATGCAAATGAGCTCCAGGCTTTTACAGCGTTTCACCGTGAGAGGAGGAGCCATGCAGAAGGTTATATAAACCGTCTGTGATCTGACGTAGATAGGTTGTTGTGACGTAGATAGGTTAGGTTTTAGCCCCGCCTAAAAAAAAACTGAGCTCAAGACAGGTAAGAAACTGTTTAACAGTCTAACTCCACATTTCAGCAACTCATTTCACACGTATATAATGTATTGAGAAGCAAATCTTGGAATTTTCTTTACAGCATCTTTAAAGTAAAAACACGAAACAATTCTTTAATGGACACAATTATCTTTTAAATAAGAAAAACACATGTAGCATATTTTTGCATTTCTGTGACTCCTCTGATGTCCAGTTTTTCACACAAATATTTTTTGAGGGGTAAAAATAAAAAAAATTAGAAGAAAAACTTATTTTTAAGCCAGTGTGTAAAGTTGGTCTCTTTGACTGTATTATATTTTGTCTGCCATTCCATTATTTTTCCTCTTTTCTTAATCATTTTATCAAAGAATTTTCTACTAATGCCTCCCTCCTCTAGAGTCATGTGGGCTGTCTTGGCCTTGCTGTTTGCCCTCTCCAGTGGCGCTCTGTCTCTGGACAAACTCAACATGTGTATGGATGCAAAACACCACAAAATCGAGCCTGGCCCTGAGGGAAAGCTGTACAGTCAGGTGATGAATGCAAACATCCAGACATCTGAGATACAGTAGAACAAAGTGAGATGATGGGAGGTTCGAGCAGGTGTAATGTTAAAAGTTTCTGTTCTTGTTCGAAACTTGATGTATAAAGAGGGCTAAAAAATATATATATTTTTGGTTAGAAGATCATAAAGTGATCCCGCTTTCTTCTTCCTCTTTCCAGTGTGCTCCCTGGCGTGACAATGCATGCTGCATGGCCAACACCACCGAAGGAGCCCACAACGATAGCTCCTATCTGTACAACTTCAACTGGGAGCACTGTGGTCCTATGAGCGACCAGTGCAAGAAACATTTCATCCAAGACACGTGCTTTTATGAGTGCTCACCACACTTGGGACCCTGGATACAAAAGGTGTGTATTGGCCACGTGTGCCCTTGAGCCTCTTGTGTATACATGTACTTGCACACTAGATGGCAGCACAGGAGGTTGAACAGCTTGTCTCGACAGCTAAATCTACAAACTGCAGACAGTTACAAAATCACCAGCCAGTTAAAAGAAACTTGTGAAAACTGTGGACAACTTTACAACTCACTTCGCAGTTCACAGTAATGCAACTGTGAGGGAAAGGAGTTATGGAAATATATGACTTGTGTTTTAACATTATTGAATCATATAAACAAGTCATTTATTGGTGTAGGCGGACGAGGGCTGGCGTAAGCAGCGTATCTTGGATGTGCCCCTGTGTAAGGAAGACTGCGAAAGTTGGTGGGAAGACTGCAAGAATGATTTTACCTGCAAGACTAATTGGCACAAGGGATGGGACTGGAGCACAGGTAAGACACACACACACACACACACACACACACGTGCACATCGGTGTACATCACTGCATACGCATACCGGGGGGCACATGCAGATTTAGGACTATGTGCACACAACACCATACACAGATTCACTAATAAAGATATTTTGAGATCTTCCACTTAATTTTTTTTGCCGCTTGGGGGTTAATTAATATCAATTGCTTAACTTGTGTTTGGCGTCCCTTCCTCTCTCACAGGTTTTAACAGATGTCCTAAAGACAGCAAGTGCAGGAATTGGACCGAAGTTTACCCCACACCCAAATCCATGTGTGAACAAATCTGGTCCAACTCCTACCTTTACACCACCCATATCAAATCCACCGGCCGCTGCATGCAGCTCTGGTTCACTGGGGAAAACCCCAACAGGAAGGTAGCCGAGTACTACATCAAAAACGCACAGCAACGCCAGACCGTTGCCCCGACAATACTGCTCTTTCTGGCTGCCACATCCTTCTCTGGAATGATGTACTAGAAGAGTGTCCTTGACTTACCCTGCATCACCTCTGAGCTACCAATAAAACTGATTTCCAATAATCTTCTGGTGCTTTGAGTCATTGAGCCTCCTAGTGGATCTCCAGTGATGATACAAAAAAGAAATGCATCATATTTTATCTTGACAACTCAACACCTGAAGAAAACATTTCTGTCCTGTCTTTTAACATTTTTAAAGCACCTGCTTGAAAATATACCAGGAAAGTTTGCTTTCGGGAAAGCCCCTTTCCTGGCATGTAAACTGAAGTACTAGTATTAAAGGTAATTTAAATTTGATCATTTGGATCTTCTATGTTTTCTGCAAAAAAGGTTCATAACCACCAAACACATGATTTAATTTACAGTCGTCATCGAAGCAGCAACTGTCTGTGCTCCTTACTAGAGAAAGGACATATTGCTTTTGTCTTCTAAGATAAAAAAAAAACATTAAAGACATAAATTTAATAAATAACAAAATTATAACTTCATTACCAACATGGAAGCATCCAAAGGCAAGGCAGGACAGTAATTTAATCTGAAAGGTTTGCAGATTCAAAGTCTGTGGAACAAGGAAAAAAAACTAAAATAAATTGTGCATGTGTACAAGCCATGAAGGGACGTGCCACATACTGTATTACTTCTCTGGGCTGACATTTTAAGTGCAGAGTATGGATCAGTTTAATAACCCTTTCACAACCTCAACCACCAGTGCAGAAACTGGAAAACTGACCCAGGATCTGGCTCTGAGGGAAAACGTTTCTCTACACTGGGCCCCAGCGATCACATGAGCACTCTGGGCCAGCTAGTGGTTAGTGGGCTCCACTGCTTCCTAATTACAGGGTTCCAGTCCCCCGTGTGTGTGTGTGTGTGTGTGTGTGTTTGTTAGTGACAGATAGAGGGAAAAAGAAGAGAAAAACAGATTGATAGTGTGTTCATGTCTCTGTCTCCCCCTATGTGTATGTGCGTTTCTGTATTGATTCATCATCAGTGTGTTGTGTGTGTGTGTGTGTGTGTGTGTGTGTGTGTTTGTGTTTGTGTGTAAGTGACTGTGAGGAGAAGGAATCTAATATGATCATTTGAATATGTCTTGTTGGTTTGCTGGTTTATCTATGATATGTGAACGTAGAGGGCCTTGGCTGATCAAAGATAAGTCTCACTTATATTTTGTATACTTTGTGGACTTTGTACTTTCATAATAAAGGCCTGGTAACTCCTGCAGTCACCAGTATCTTAATGTTTTGAAAATTAGCCCGTGTCCTTCTGGCAGACATCCGACACGTCAAAGTGTTGTTCTGTTTCTGAGGCTGATGATAACATCCTTCCTGTATCATTCAGCATTTCAAATTTAACCTGTGAATTTCAGCTTAGTGTTTCCTATCTCCTCTCTCTACATAAACTACATGCACAAAACTCTCATACCTGAACAGAAACAGCATTGTATGGTATAACTGCAAAAGTCCAGTAATACAGGGCCAACAGTTTTTTTTTTCAAAAATAACAGTGTGCCGATAAATGCAAAGGAGAATACAATAGTACTTAACCTGGGTTTAAATGACAGAAATTTGAGCACCCCTCTGCAAATTACACTTTTTTTTTAAGTGAACAAAAGAGAATAAAACCCCATCATGCACTCTTGCTTTTTATTTCATGCACTTTAAAAATCCCAAAAAAACCAAGCACAAAAAACAAACAATCCCTGAGCAACTGGCTGAAACAAAGCTAATTGATGCCTACAAAACAGGGGAAGGCTATAAAACATATCAAAGCATTTCCAGCTTGCATTTTTGACTGTCTGAAACATCATTAAGAAACAGCAGTTAACTGTGGAAGTCAAGTTAAGATCTGGAAGAAAGGGTTGGAGAAAAAAGGAACGGCATTTAATGAAAATAAAATCTTGCCAACTAATAGCATGGATGGGAAATATTCTGCTTCGGGGTTGTGTGACAGCGAGTGGAACAGAAAACATTGCTCAGACAGAGTAGAATGATTTTCATTAAATATCATCAAACGCAGTCAAGAAAGAAAGTGAAACTGAAAAGAGGTTGGTTTCTACAATAGTGATACAAAAACAGACCACAAATTCCACCAATAAACTTCAGGAGACACCTTTTCAGATATTATTGCTTCTTGGTTGTTGATAAACACAATGTTCATGAGTCAGAAACATAAAAAATGTGACATTATGTGCTAAAGGTTATGATAGGTGACTGTGAGATATCCATACAGTGCAGTCAGGCCTCAATACAGGGATGTAATTCTGTAATAAAAAATAAAAAAACACAATATTGTGGGTAACAACATGTCCTATGGCCTCACCCTCAGGCTTAACTTACATGAACAAAAGTTTTCTAAGAAACTGTCAATATGCTGTTCATTGTTTTGTGACAATGGCAGCAAACAGTTATGGTAAGATGTAAAAGACTAGAACTAATAGAAAAACTAGACTGGAAAAGAACTAATTATTTTGCTGACATAGTATTTTTAGACATATTGTTAACCCATACAGTCTTTTACAGTCAACTCAGACAGACACAGTGTGATGCCATAACCAGAAATAGTGTTGGGATGGCTGCTGTCCCTGCAGCTATTAATACTCAACTTTTCTGAGGTCATTGGCAGCACACACCACCCTACCCAACTCTCTCTCTCTCTCTCTCTCTCTCGCTCTCTCTCTCTCTTTCTCTCTCTCTCTCTCTCATTTTACTCCTCTCTTACTTTGTACGTGTGTGTATCCATACCACATTTTAGGAGTCAGACTCTTTGTGGGCTGAAAAAAGGCCTAAATCAGAATACTGAGCGGCGATCTCTAAACGCTGGCTTGCTTGTTTTCTGTGGTTTGTCAGTGTGGCTCCAAGGTGGACAGTCTGTGTGTGTGTGTGTGTGTGTGTGTGTGTGTGTGTGTGTGTGTGTGTGTGTGTGTGTGTGTGTGTGTGTGTGTGTGTGTGTGTGTGTGCGTGTGTAGTCTGGAAAAGAAAAGGCTTGCATAACTCGATTGGAGCTTGTGTTGAGAAATGACTGCAGCCTGGCCTCCACAGTGGCTGCAGGTCATGATGTCCAAAGAGAAAAGTCCTCTGGCATTAGTGAAGGCTTTGACCATGTAGGCTTAAACTTTGAGCCACGATACAAGAGTAGAAAAATGGATTGTCGTTCACATTGGTATCTTTTTATCCATATGAATGAAAACTTTATGAGTGGCTAGAAAATGCTAAGCGGTGTACTTCAAGCTATAAAACCACAGGAACCTGAGCCCATTCACAGGATTGTGGAAAATACTTGGTGTCTACTATAGCAAAATGGAAAACTAAACTTATGCCCCTTTCTTCATATTATTGGATGGTTATTTTAGACACATGAAGTGTACAAAGTGTTTTAATCTGGCAGGTGATCAAGGTGCAGCTAGTTTGAACTGTTATAGCAGTATACTGTTATAGAAATGATTATTTGATCAACAGAACATTATTTCCCAAGTATTTTGATATTTGATTAATCATGTTGACTTCTGTGATTCCAGCTTTGTCAATCTAAATATTTTCTGCTTCCTTTATTCCTCCATGACAATAAACTGAAATAGTTTGGCTGTGGACTGTTGGTCAGGACAAAACAACACATTTTAGTTTGCACCCTGGGCTTTGAGAAACACTGGTCTGCATTTTCCACTATTTTGTGACATTTTAAAGACCAAACAGCTAATTGATTAGTCAGGAAAATAATGCACGGATTAATCGATAATAAAACTCTGTTGGATAGTTCAGGCAATTCAAGGTTTAAGGTATACTGTATGGAGTGGAGTAAAAAGGACAGTATTTCTCTTGTAGTGGAGAAAAAGTGTAAAGTTGTATAAAATGAAAGCAGGTCACACGTGTTTCTATCCTTTGATCTGTTTGTCCATTTCTTTACTTGGTCTCTATCCCTGCTTCTTCCTCTTGCTTTCTCTATTTATCCATCACTATCCATCAAGCCCTCCTTCTCTGTCAAGTTAACTACAGGCAGACATGACAGAAAACAAACTTTAGCTGACTGTACCCTTCCAATAAAGTATCTCCGTGTAAATTTATGAACGACTTGTTTTATTTTGAAAATCCTAACAGGAAGAGCTTTATTTTGACACGGTCGGTGTTGGCAGTACTCGTCCCCCCCTGTTGCTGCCCGGGTCTCCTGTGTGGATTTACATAGCCTGATTTCCGTGGGACTGGGAAGTGAAGGAGGAGGGTGGTGAGCCTTTCAGGAACTGCCGCAAACGGCGTAACTTCACGAATTAACAACTTGTAGCGCCGCCGTCGGTCGTTTGGCGCCTCCGGACTTCGGTTGGAAAAACGCTCCTTTTACTCCCGAGTCTCCGGTCCTCTTTTATTCTGGTCTGGAGGAGGACTGGGAAGTTTTACGGAGAAGACGAGAAGCAGCTCGAGTTGAACCCGGTTTGAAGGGCTGTGGCCATGGCCGGGGGTGGTGGTGGTGGTGGTGGTGGGGTTTCTCCGTTGGGCCCCGCACCACCGATGTGGTATCACCGGGACCTGAGTCGAGCCGCGGCCGAGGAGCTGCTCGCCCGGGCTGGGAGAGACGGCAGCTTCCTGGTGCGGGACAGCGAGAGCGTGAACGGGGCTTACGCCTTGTGTGTACTGTAAGTAACTCCATCGTTGCGCTTTGTTATCCTTTGTTTTAGCTTTAATGGTGATTAACCGCTAGCACACACGCCTTCAGCGGGTCTGGGGTTTCTGTGTTGAAGACGTTGAAGTCTGTTATTATCCTGCAAAACTTTCAAAAGTGTGACCTAAACTCTTATGCAGCTGCAAACTGGCACCATTGGCCAACCGATGTGATCAAATTGTAGTTGAAGCCTGCGTCAGAAAGTGTTTAAAAAGTTTGCAGGCATTTGTTTACTTTCTCCTGGAGGGCAGTGAGTGGGAGAGAGACTGTGTGTCTGCCCAGCAGTGAACCTCCAGCATGGCACACAGCTTTAAGGGCTGTCCCTGTCTGTCTTGTGTCTGATGTGGTTGCCTGCAGCGCCGCTTTTTCTCTTTTACAGGGCAACGCTGCTGCAATCAGCCTGCGGGTTGTGAGCAGTGGCATCATAAACTGAGTGGTCCCGGAGGTAAATATAAGCATCTATGGGCTGGTGAGGCTTGGCTGATGTTTTAATTTGAAGCTCATAATAAGATCATTGCAGCTGAGGAGTTACACATACTATCTTCATGAAATTACAACAATCTGTTCAGTCAGGAAAGTTCAGACCATCTCTCTTCAGAGGATCTGGCATCTCTTCTGCTAAAATAGGAGATAAAACAGCCATCCTTCATTACGCAAGGGAGACTTTTCTACCGGCCACCTCCTTGTTCAACCAGACAGTTTGACAATTGTAAAAGAAATATATCTTTGTACCTCACAAGCAGATGATGAAGCTTCCGCACAGACAGACGGCTGACACTGCTGTGTACACATGACGGTGACTCAGACAAGTCAAATAAACCGTGGAAAAGGGAATTTTGGTCATTTCTAGTTTTACAAGTGACTTCTACGTCCCCCAACACCCACACAAAGTTAAACAGATACACGGGCGACTACAGATTGCTCAAATGAAGGGAATAAAAGGCCATGTGACACAGTACTCTGACATTGACTCGACCTACATCCCCTATCTGATGGTTTACCTCATGCTGGGTTCAGTGTGTGTGTGTGTGTGTGTGTGTGTGTGTGTTTACGCACACACACACACACACACACTAGCAGTGGATCATTTATGTACAATGTATTTGTGTGAATATGCAAACACATAACCTAGATTAAAGATTTAATAGATGGCTACTAAGACTGAGACAATTGGCCAATAAATGCCCAACAGAAAAGTAATTTGCAACTGTTATAATGATCTCTAATAATCACTAATTCCTGCACCTCCTCTCAAAGGATTTGCTGCTTTTTTCTGTTTTGCTTCATTGTAAACTGAATGCTTTTGGACTTTGGCTTGTTGATCAGACAAAACATCTTCTTGGGCTCTGAGGAATTGTAGCTACATATTAGAGCTGCAATGACTACTTGATGAATAGATTTGTTAACAGACCGAAAATGTATTGCCAACTATTTTTATATTAGATTTGCCGTTTTGAGTAATTTTTTATTTATTTAAAAAGTATTAGACATTTTTTATTCTAGCTTCATAAATGAAATCATTTTTTTGTGATATGATGATAAACTGAATATATTTTGGTTGTGGACTGTTGGTCAGGACAAAGACATTTGAGGCTACACTTTGGGCTTTGGGAAACACTAGTCAACATTTTTTTTTTTTTACCATTTTAAAGACCAAACCGCTCATCGATTAATTGCGAAAATAACAGACAGATTATTAGATAATGAAAATAATATTTTGTTTCGGTCCCAATACACCTATAGTGTTGTCTGAGCTCTGTCATTTAAAATATAGTATAGTTTTGTCAAGTATCTCCACCCTCCTTTTAAAAACATACAGTATCTGCTTGCCACCGGCCTTTTGAAAATATACCGTCGAGGACAAACAGTGGTCCCTATATCCATTTTTCATGCAGAGCTGGATTCACTAGTCATTCAGTAGGTCACTCTGTGGCCAACGACTGTCTTGACATCCATGCATCATTTGTTTCCGGATTCATTCCTGCCTCCACCTCTCCCTTCCTCTCACCTCTCACCTCTCACATCAGTGACTTTCATCTCAGAGACTTTCTTTCATTTTCGCTGAAATAGGTCCTGAACAGACTTCAGCCAAAATGTGCTTCACTAACAATCTTCCTGCTTTTTACCGAGACGTTTTGCCTGCAGTAAAAATCTAAACATAACCACGGTCACCTTTACTGTAACTTTTTGTCAGTTACTTTATTGCAGCCATGGATGATGAAGGCATTAAACTGGACTGAACCTGCTCTGATATTAAAAGGTGAACATTTCACAAGTGGTCTTATTTACCCGTCATTTCCTTCTTTTTCTGTGATTATAGGAAGTAGTTGAGGCACAATTTGTTATTCATTAACCTTACTCTGACACAAAGAAAGGGAGAGAGAATAAATTAAATCGAGATTTATATTTTTGTAGTGTGTATTGTAATTTATAATTCAACAGCCACAGAAACCATTTCCACCTTGCAGTGTGTATGCAGTTTTTAAATAATTGGATTTCAGTGATATCGGAGATTATGTAAACTAGTTGTTCAATTCTATGATTTGCGCTTGAGACAGTTCTTGTAATTTAATCCCTTCTCAGAAGTTCAGGCTCCAGGCTAAAGTCAAAGATCAATACCATATTGATTATGTACATTGCATTGATTATGCCAGTTTGCTGCACATGACTGCACCATGACTGCACCATGACTGCACCATGACTGCACAATTAGAAATGCTTTACAGATGACTATCAAGCTGACATTGCGACACTTCAAATGTAGTGAAAAAGTAATAGTAAAACCAATAATACCAATATTTTAAATGATCTTAGACTAAAAGTTTATAAAATAAAAGATAATATATTTACAATGAGAGGGAACAGAACATTATATAACTAAGTACTAGAGTTTTTCCCCATCTTCATGCCCAGTCACAGGTCACGTAGGTCGTGTACCTTCATAAATAATCTTTTTGGGAACAGGGATGACCCATCATTTTCCAACAGTCCCTGAAGCTAACAAGGAAAATATTATATAGTCAGACAACACAAGTATTTGTCACCTTGTGAGTTATTTATTTGGGTACAAAAAAAACTTAATTTCCAGGAAGTAAAATCTGATTCCCCAGAGGAGTGAAAATGTTTCAACAACTGAAAGGCACTTTGGTTTTGGTCACATGCCCAGTGTGGCATGCTGGAGGCTTGAGACTGATATTTAAAGCAGGTCCTCTTCATGCTGATTATCATTTCCTCTTATAGCCTCCTCAGCATGACACTGTTCTTTAGAACTACTGAAAAGTCATTGTTGTCTTTTCATTAGAATTACATATTTAGTGCTATTTTTCCAGGGGAAAAAAAATCTTTCCATCCATCCAGGAACTCGACACCTTTGCTGTCATTCATCAAGCAGTCACATCTATCAATATGCAAATAGTCCGAGCCGTGGTCTCCACCCACCCCGCAAGTTGACTGGATTTTTGTTCCTCGAGTTTGTGATGTATAAACACTGGCTGTCTGAATCTGTGTTTTTGAGACCGTCACACTGTCACTGCAGTTCCTAGACAGAAATGCTCCGTCACGGCTTTGACTGTTGATTGCGCACATTATATTTTTTGGTGCTTATAAAAAAAACATCACAGGGACATTTTAACAAAGTTACAAGCTTGGTTTTCATTGGAGGGGGTCTTTAAAAAAAAAAAATCCTTGCAAACACTGTAGTGTTTGTTTGCCACGGAAGGAGAATAACTGTTTACAGTATTGATTTCCAGTGAGCGCTGTCAGGTTGTTTTCATCTACAGGACCTGGAGATGACACGGTAGCTTTGCACATAATTATATCAACATTTTGAGTGCTCATTAGATCTGGCTACTACATTTTTTTTATGCGCTTAAGCTTTATTGGCTTCTTTAGGCTCATACTCATGAAATTTGTGCTACAGTGTGTTTTTTGTTTGTTTTACCTGAATGTGACTACTAAACATTACTTTTTGAGCTTCCCCTCGTGACTGACATACAAGGACATGATAACTTCCTTTTTGAAGGACTTGGGGGCACCAGTGTGTTTGGAAAGTGTTTCCAGTCTGGTTGTGGGACTGACTCCTGGTCCCGTCTGCAGGCCTATGCCTTTCTCTTCCTCTTAGTTCACATTTCTGTCTGCAGACTTTGAGTTTTGTGTCTGCTTGCAAGTTTTAATACGCTGACTTTTGTAGGAAGTGACCACCTTGACCAGCTCACAATTTGACAATGAGAAGATGAACAGTTGTAGCTCATCTGTTTCTGATGCTGAGTATGTATACTATTTGTGTGCCAACAATATCTTAAATAAATCACTGGCACAGTGTGATTTACTAGTTTACTAATAGTTTACTGGCACGTCTTTACTGTCTTAACAAGAGAGACGTCGATCATTGGGCAAGATGCTAATAGATGTGAGTGTCTCTGTGCCACCGAGACATTGAATTGTTTTCTATTTTTGCTGTCAGGAATATGTTCTCCGTATCACTGCAGCGCGTCTTAACATGTCACGGTTCAGGCTGACGCTGTGTTTCTGTGTGTGTTTTTGAAATGTAGACATTTCTATGAAAGCATTCCTCACCAAAAAGGTGTGTGAGTGAGTGTTGCCTTTTAGTTGTTGTTTTTTTTGAATGCTTTTTTATAAACAGTTAGTTTTTGGGTGACTACGGATGAAATTTACACAATATTTTGTGCTCTTTATTATGTTCGTCTACTTTTCCTTAATGTGTCTTGCTATATGCACCAACATCAGATGACTGAATGCTTTCATACTCTGATGCACGGGCATCATTTTGAAATTGATGCAGCAGGACTGCGCAAATGTATTTGGCACGTTAGATGTTTAGGTTCTTATTCATGACGCAAATACAATCAGAGAGGGCGTTATTGATCCCAAATTCTTTCTGCTGCATAAAAATAACAACCCCAAAGATAAAACAAGACTCATAAAGAACCGTCCTCAGTGACGAGAAGAACAAGGAGTCCTGCAACAAGTGGTCTGAACCCCACAGAGCCCTGATCTGAAAATCATTATGTCAGTCCTGGATTACATGAAGACACAGAAGACATTGAACACTAGTCATTTTCCAAGAAGCCTGGAGCAACCTACTTGACAAATACCTTTGAAAAACTGTGCAAGTGTACTGAGGAGAATTGGTACTGGTTTATGCCCCTTTTTTACCATCGATACCGGCTCTAATCCAGTTTACAACTCACTTTTGATAACAGGTACATTTTTGGATTTAGTTTTCCACGGCAGATTTACTAGTGTGCTCTCAATGCGACATCGCATGACACTACTGTGACATCATCTTCAGCGCGGCACACACACTTGCTGGATCCTTTTGTTGGCAACCAGAGGGGCGTCTGCACCTCCTCAGTTGACTGTTGTGTTTTTGCGGGTTGACATTTCTCAAAGTAGTAGTAGCTTGGCAAGTTTGCAGTAGGGCTGGGTGATATGGACACAATGAAATATTACAATATATTTGACCAAAAACATCTCTCGATATTGTAGGGATGACTGTTGGTGCTTTCACAAAATGCTCAATGAGATTTTGATAAATAATCATCAGTTATGTGGTTAAACTGACTAAGTGAGTAAAGGCACACAATAGAACAGCTGCAACAGTGGGGTAAATTCAGAAATTAACATCACTTCACTGTAATGCAGCCTTTAAATCCAGGAAAAGAAAACCTTGATGCCATATCACAATATTATGAGAAATATGAACTAGTTTAATATCACAATATAATATCGATATATTTCCCAGACCTAGTTAACAATGGCAGGTGCAGGATATTCCTGGAGTGTCACTGGAGTGTGTTAATGCACTCATTGGTCGTCAGTGCCAGGACAGAAGTGGCCTGCTGCACTTTGAGACAGTGAAAAGTGAAATACATGTTGGCAGGACGGACTGAGTGGGCTGTGAGGGGGTAAACTTACCCGTTGATTGTCGGTAACTTGAAGGACACTAAGTTAAGTTTTACCCTGATAGACTATTGCATGAGCTTGGCAAAAGGATGTAGGCTGTGTGTATTCTTTGGATGGGACAGAGGAAGAGGAGGTGGCACTCCAACAGGACGGAGCGAGTCCGTGGGGCTTTCAGTACACTCAACACACACCACTGTTGACACCATTCAGTACACTGTATACTTTGAGTCTGTCTCCGACCCACAATAAACCCCGCTCTCTTCTCCCCACCCCCAACCCCACCCCACTAACTGTTCAGCGACTGAAACAATAGTATTTACTGCACAGACCTGCAGAGAATCTCATCAGCAGCCAACAGGAAAACACACACACACACACACACACACACACACACACACACACACACACACACACTGAACACTGCACACTGCAGTGACGTCTGTGTATGGATTCTGTGTTCCTGGGCTTGCAGTGCATTGTGTTCATAATGTGAACAGATTAAATATGGATACGTTTTGAGAGGGGCAAATATTTATGTAGTTTATAGTGTTACTCTGAGTTGATATATTGAACTATTATTGGTAACAGTCTGATAAATGTGCTGGATTTAAATCAGTTTGACGTGGGAACTTTCTGTTTCGAGTGTTTAGCTTGTTATGTTCTTCATCATTTACCTCAGAAATGGATTCAAATCTGTGCCAGGGCCTTTGTTGCATGTCTCCCCCTCTTCTCTGTGTACTGACAGATATAAACAAGAATATGAAAATGGACATCATATATGTTTTGGCATTAGAACCACTGCAGCAGGAACTGGTGATAAGTTGCTTGTAAAAACACAATTGCCCTCACTAAGAAAATAGTCCAAAGGTTAAAACATTACATAACATGAATATACAATTGCACAAATGTTGACTTGAGTCTCTGATATCATGAAGGCTTTAACAATGTAGGCTTAACTACTTTCCTATCAGTGACACTCAGATAAGCAACCAGCACTTCAGACCCACGTTAAGCCTTAAACAATTTGTTTATCGTTAGTTATAATTACACTACATCCTGGCCGCATTGCATGTCTTTGTCAAGAGTATTTGATAACCACATTTCGTCCTGTTTATTGGAACGTTTTTTACTTCCTTACATTGGTATGGGCATCAGACCCAAAAATGCAGTATTGGTCAGACTTTAAGCATCGCCAATCAAAAGGTTTCATTACATTCAACACTTTTTCTCAAGTATAAAAAAAAAAAAAGGTATAATGTGTAATTTCTATTTTAAGTTTAGGTTATTATGGATATTAAGAAAATGTTTTCTTGCACTTTGTTGTTGAAAATCAGTTTTAGATTTTATTCTAGTCCACATATTTTAGTTCCTGCAGGACATTGTCCTGGAATAACTGGAAACACAGCTGAGAGGTCAGAGCGGGATGAGTTCCCGACATGGGTTCATCCCTCCCTGCATTTATACACACACATGCCATAAAGTATTTTGCATAAGCTGCCATCCTGACGCCTACACTCCTGAACAGACCAATGAACATAAACCACAACGTTTGATTGGCAAATTAAACATTTTGTAACCCGTCCACTGAAGCGACACGAAACGCAGACATGAAAATCATTAGACTCCAGCTTGTGGCTCCGGGCGTGTAGTCATGGCTCGGCAATAGCAATGTCACTGCATTGATTTGCGATTGGTTGAAAAAAAAAAAAAAAAGAAGTCAGTGGTTCAATCAGAAATGCAATTCACACTTTGAAATGTCATCCGCTGTTGTTCGATGAAAGAAATGCACGACAAACTCTCGCCGACATTTATTTGTAAAACTTGGACTCCATTTCACAAAGTGTGATGGGTTTTGTGTTTATTTTCTACCGTCACTGTAACTTTAAAATGTGTAAACACTGGATTCAACCCTGTTCTGCTTTACTGTATCATGCTACTGTAAGGATAAAGCACGCTCAACGCTGTGACGGACAGCAACAGGTTGAAGCTCTCTACAGTGTCTAGCCCCCCCCTCACTCTCATACATACATACATACACACACACACACACACACACACACACACACACACACACACACACACACACACACACACACACACTATCCACTGAGCTCAAGTACAAGAGTGTATATATGAATGTCAGGGTCAAACAGTTGTCTAAATGTTGTCTCTTCTTCTCCCCTCCCTCTGTTTTCCACTCCAACTTTCTGTCCTCTTTTTGTGTTTTTCTCTGCCTTCTCCTCCCTCTCTGTCTCTTTCCTCCCTCTGCAGGTTTCAGAAGCACGTCCACACGTACAGAATCCTCCCAGACGATGAGGGATTTCTGGCCGTACAGGTACACAAAAGACATTCACACTCTCACGCTCATGCTTCGGCGGCAGCTGGCAGGCAGAGGTGCTTTTGTTGGCTCTCAGCTCTGTCTCTCTCTCTCACACACACACACACACACACACACACACACACACACACACACACACCCAACACCAACACCAACAGCAGCCTCTTTGTGCCTTATGCCCAACAGCTGTGAAGTCCACGCCACCACCGGCCTCACACACACGACAGCATGGTGCTTCAGACCATGTGGCCACATCACAGATGTCTTTAAAGTTTTAGAGTCGGAGCCGTGACATTAAAAAAGAGCGTAAAAGTCTAATTGTGCTTCCTGGAACAGATTTTGTTTTGTTTTGCCATCACTGTTTACCAAAGCAGTTCTTCCTGGTTTGAATTATATTAGCCTACTGGGCTGTATTTGCTTACACAGCATTAAATATGGAACAATAGGGGCCACCAGAGATTTGAATAACAGAGTTTGGATGTAATTGTCATGTTTCTTCTTTTCCTTTGTCTCTCGGTGTTTCCCGCTGTGTTTGTCTTCCTTCCATTCTTTCTCAGACGTCTCAGGGCGTCCAGCCTAAGCGGTTCAAGACGTT
Source organism: Embiotoca jacksoni (assembly GCF_022577435.1). Lineage (NCBI taxonomy): Eukaryota > Metazoa > Chordata > Actinopteri > Embiotocidae > Embiotoca > Embiotoca jacksoni. Next base: position 8,039,329 of record NW_027185274.1, read on the forward strand.
GCCAGAGTTGGTGTCTTTGTACCTGCAGCCCAGCCAGGGTCTGGTCACCACCCTGCTTTACACCGTCGACAGAGAGGAGACAGCTGTCAGTGATGACAGGGACTACTCCGGTAAATCCAGAGCTCACGAAGCACAGCCCACGCGGTCGCAGAGGCCCTCTTCTTGTCACGCGCTGACTCTCATTTTCTGTGACTCGTAGATGGAGAGGATGAAAAGCCGCCCCTCCCCCCTCGTTCTGCCTCCACCTCCACTTCACCTGGACCAGACACACCTACAGAAAGGTACAGTCCACAAGAGGGCTTATTTGATTATGTCCTGTTCATAATTTTATGTTGTGAGCACAGAGAATCATATTAAGCCTTCTAAACCATCGTGGTACTTATGTAGGACACACACACACACACACACACACACACACACACACACATGCACACACGCAGCCATAGTTCAAACGCACGCAGAGGAATGTGGTTGTCACACGTCAGCTAAGCTCACAAAAATGGTGAGCAGTGGTTATTATTGATTACTGACATGAACAAACAAACAAATCCCTCGCTCACTTCTCTTCTCTTCTCTTTTTACACATTATCATCAAACATAACAAGTTCTCTATCACACTAAAGCTCATTAGCAGGCACACACATGTGCACTAATATCTTCCGTTCTACCACATCCTCCCTCCATGTCTGAATAAAGAAGGTAGGCCACATCCTGCTGGAAACCACATTGCTCAGAGGATGCCAGCCTGCCATGAAGTGGTGGCTGTAGTGTTTTCCCACCTGTGCGTAGTTCAGATCTTTGTACATTAACAAACAAAGGTCACTCAGACTAATGCGTGCTGTAGTTGAAGAGAACTAGGTAATTGTATTCGACATGCTGATATTTCTTTAGCGCATTAAAGTTAGTTCTTAAAGGTTTCACATTGTATAAAATCAGGTTCCCATTTTCTTTTAATAGAAAAAAATGCTGGCTATATTATTACTGTGAAAATGTCTAAACGCTCAGGGCCTGATTTACTTAAGGTTTGCTTGTGTAAAATCACGTGGAAACTCCACACCACCTGCAAAAAACGGCGTCCATTTTGCGTGTTTGCCTGCAAGCATATTTAATATTGGGCGTTTCTGCTTGAAGATTCAAAATACTGGGAGGGGAAATGCAAATAGAACAATTTATCACTCGCAACGATATTTACTAAACCTGAAAGTAGAAATAAAGGAAGTGGTTTTGTGTGTATTTTAGTACGACTGAAAGGAACATATTAATCAGATGCGCAAATCTGGAGAGACGGCTGCTCTTATTGTGGTGAGAAGGAGACGCAGGGAAACCAAAGATTATGTAGAGAACGTGGTTTTACATCTGTGGAAACATTTCTGAGATATCAGAGGGAAAAATGATTCAGACATATCGTTTGTCCAGCGATGACATTTCTGAGTTATTGAATGAACTGAATGATGATTGACAGCCAACAACAAGGAGGAGCCACAAAATACCAGCAATTAAAAAAACGTCCTACGACTCAGCATTGTCCCTCTGAGTCGTTCCAGCGTATCGCTGCTTGGATATCCCGCCCGGTCCCGTTATTCAGGTGTGCTGTCAGAGGTCCTGAATGTGTCCCGCAGAATTCACAGGTAGCTTTATCAGGATCCCGAGCACTCGCGAGGCACTGAATCAAAAGTCACCTGCTCATCACAGAAAGATCTGGACCTGCTGATCAGTGGTTGTCTCTTCTACCGTCCCCCCTGTTTTATTATTAAGCCTTTTTTTCGCCTTTTTGTTTTTCCCACAGCATTTCTTTCTGATAATCTCCTATAAAGCGTTTTGTTCTTGTTATATTTATATTTCTTAATTTCAATGGGATCAGATTTACTTTTCCTTTTGCGGTTGTTCTGTGTTTTTCATGGTTGGAATCTCTTTAACATGTGCAAACCCCTCATTTAAATACAGCAATTTGCACTTGATTTGAATGACGCAATTATGCAAAACGGGTGCAAAAAATTTTTTTTTGCAAACTTTTGGAAGGAACATGCAATTTAGTACCCGTTATTTGAGATCTTAGTAAATCAGGCCCTCAGTGTACAGAGAAATGCACACTGCCTGTATTCAGAAACTATGCCGCTTGGACTCATAAAGTTTGTGACTCACATTGATGTCAGCTCTCAACATTTCCCACAGTTCAACTATTTATGTTGGAGAAAACACCAAGCGGTCAATCTGTCCTGGAGCTCGCAAGATACAAGACTGAAGATAACCTGTCATTGGCCAGGGTGTGTGTCATTCAGAAAAGCAATCAGCCAATGAGAAGAGAGGGAAATTTATGTCACTGCATCTTAAAAACACAAACAAAAAATAGGCTGCTGTTAGTAGAGCTCCAGAGAGAAGCTGAGAGAGGAGACTACAATTAGAAGGTTTCTGATAATGAATAAAACACTGGAGAACACTGCAAAATATGGGACTTTTAAAGCTTTTCAAGATGCAGCAAACCGGCCAGAAGCATTTTTTTCCAAACTGATGGGTCCTCACACATTTCGTGAAGGTGAAATCTCAGGAATGCCACAAGGAAATTTCTTCAAATTTAACAAAAATGTTCACTTGAGCTCAACGTTGAACTGTTAAGGTTTTAGTTGTCGAAGGTCACTGTGACCTCACGTCAGCAGCATCCATCTGTCCCATTCTCGTGAATGTTACACTTCATGAATTCCTCCAGAGAAGCTCTTTAAATTTGGCACAAACGTTTACTTGGACTCATTAATGAACTGACAAGATTTTGGTGGTTAAAGGTCAAAGGTCAGTAGCAGCTGAGAGGGCCATCATTAAAAGAGGTCATGTCTGCACAAACTGCCAAGCCCAACATTAAATCACAATAATGCTGTTTTTATTTGTTGTTTGCTTGTACCCGGATCTGTATGCTGATGGTGTGGAATCATGTGCATATAGTGACGAGGACTGGACTTTATTTACGTTTGTTTCAGCGCTCCTGCAGCTAATGGCCTGAGCACCATCTCCCATGAGTACCTGAAGGGCAGCTATGCTTTGGACCTTGAAGCAGTTAAACAGGGAGCCTGCTCCCTGCCTCATCTCAACAAGACACTAGTGGCCTCCTGCAAACGCCTTAATGGGTAAATAGGACACACCAGGCAGCACATCTGTATAGACACATATTCCACCAACACATACTCTATCGTCCATCTGCTTTCTGTACCGAGCTGTTCTTGTATATCGGCGTTTGTCACCATACTGACTAACTACGTAAGGATTTACAGCCCTCAGCCCGCAGAGCCGCCTGCCTCCTCATCTCTTGTTTTGGTCACAATGACACATGTTGCACATTCAAACATTATTATAACCAACAGAAAATAAATTTGAATCAAAAAGTCTGCCAAACAACAGCTAAATCTCATGGTTTTTAATCAGTTGTTGTGCATTGTGCAGCCCCAGCATGTACATTTATGTGTGCATAAACGTAGTAAGAATTCTTCCCTATAGATCTGTATGAAGAGGAAGACACAAGTTAGATTAGAAAGCTTTGAGACAAATCTGTTTTGAATCTCTCCGTTTCCTCGAACAGGGAGGTGGATAAGGTCCTGTCTGGTCTGGAGATCCTGTCTAAAGTCTTTGACCAGCAGAGTGCTTTCATGGTCTCCAAGATGATCCAACAGGTACGCATGTTTGCCTCGTTGTGTGTGTTCGTGCTCAGTTAGGCGTTGGAAGCAAGATGATGGAAAGAAAGAAATGCCTCCACTTGTTTTCAATGTCTACCATCATTTGCCGTATTTTACTACTTTTTCTTACATTGACATAGAGCTGCACTCTTCTGGAGGAAATGACAATCATGCTTTTATTACTTAGGATAGAGATCACAATTATCTCGTGATTTTTTTTTTTAAATTATAATTGTTTATAGCCCTCATTTACCTGATAAAGAAGACTACGTGACAAAAAAAAAAATCGGTGTGCATTAATCTTACTCTACTCCGTCTAATGTACATACAAAAAACAAAACTTGACAGCTCATTCGGTTCAGTATCGATCACTTTCAAAGTGGTGTGGTTCACGTAGGGATATTAATTAACACAGATGATGGAAAATTAAATTGATGGACCTTAAGTAACAAGTTGTTATGTAGGAAAGCTCTTTGTATACAAAGCAGCCAGTAAGATTAAGAAACGGCGATTCAGTGACAAGTTCATAAAAAAAATTAAAAAATTAAAAAAAACAGGCTAAAAAAAATTGCTCATATCTAAGGGGGAGGGTTTTTGTTGTCTGTGAGACCCATACACATGTGCATTAAGATACCACACAGAGACATACACACTCACATACACACATACGTGCGTTTTGTTACCCAGCGGATGTCATGAGGAAAAGCTTTTTCTTTTCTCCAGGGCCATCTGAGGACGACGAAAGTAGAGTCACACTGCACACTGTTCTTCAAACAGTCTGTCTGTTGAGCATATGTGGGAATGTCTTGTAATATATTTCTAAGAGTTATGTTGTTGGTGTCTTTATTTTTCCTCCATCAGTCAGTGAATCAGGGTGGAGACCAGGAGTTGGAGAACCTTGTGACCAAGCTGGCAATTCTCAAAGATCTGCTGTCCTCCATTGAGAAGAAGGTACACGCATATACTCAGTCATGTGTTGGCTTGAACCCTCACACATGATCACCTCTGCTCCCTCCCTCCCCCTCCCTCCACACACACACACACACACACACACACACACACACACACACACACACACACACACACACACACACACACACACCAGTTGGAGGTGGTTAGTTTAGATAACTTTTTCCATATGAAGGATCATCTGTCGAGAGGCCCTGCTGGCTGAGCTCGTAGCCCATCATGACAACTTGAAGCTCTCTTGTTTCTGAAGTATTTGCATGATTTGTAATAATTATAATGATAATATTTGCCATAAATCGCAGCATGCAAACACTTTTCATAGCCGGGGAGTCTTTTCATCCACTGTTATTGCAGATGACTGCCTTGCAGATTAATCCTAAAAGAAAAAATCTTGCCTTGACTTCCACTGATCCTCCTAAATACTATTTGTTAATGTAAGTGGAAATTAAAAGATGAGAGCGCCATGCCTTCTTTTTATGGCCTTCTCTACGCCCTGCAGCAGGCATTAGTTCACTTCATGGTTCATAAATACTACTGCAAGGCTTAAAGAGTCAAAGAATTAATCAGCTGACGACTCCTAAGGACAGTTCTCGACCTGCTTTACAAGTCCTAATGAGTTGATGAAGTTCTCGCACTTTATTTCTATACAAACTTTTGTACATGCCACAAGTGCTATTAATTTTTTTTAAACATCATAAAAGTAACAATGCATTTCCTTTTTTTTTTAGCCAAATATGTAATTTGCTCAGGGGTGCCCAAACTTTTGCATACAGTACTTGCAACTGTAGATCATTACAGCAAATTATTAAAAGCAATTAATCTAGCACAGTAAACAACACTCATTAGAATTTGCTTTCATCCTTCATGCGTGAATACAGTTTGAGCCGCTCTGCCGTGTTCATGGGTCGGACTGTTTCTAGTTTGAGTTCACTTGTAAGAAGGGCCTTCAGCTGGCTCGGGAGGAAATGGCCTCAGTGCAGTCGAGCTTACATGTCCGGACGCATGTGATGATACTGGCTCCACCTCCTCTGCTCCTGTTATATCCAGGAAATGGGAATCCTTTTCCTTGTTGACACAAACACCGAGACTGAAAACAGGAGTTTGTCTGATTGTGTTTGTGCGCCTTTTTTTTAGCGTGTGTGTTTTTGTTTTCTCGTTTCTCCTGCCTCTTTCATTTTTTTTTTTTTTTTTTCATTGTTTCTCCATCTGCCTCTCCTCTCCTCTCTCTTTGTCCCCTCAGGCTCTGAAAGCTCTACAGGACATGAGCTTAGCCTCCCCGTGCTCCCCTCCTCCCTTCTCCATGCGGCACAGCAAAGCCATTCCTGTGCAGGCCTTCGAGGTACACACCTACATCCGCACACATGCACGTCACACATACTTCGTTAGTGGTTGTGTCACTGCAGAGTGATGGAGGTCAGTGGTGATTATATCATCTTCTCCGAGCTTTCGACCTTTCCAGGAACAGCTAAAGACTGAAATGATATTTTACTCGGTCTTTATTTAGTCAATGTCTGTATGTTAGCAGTTACCACACTGAAGCACTAACAAGCCTGAAAGCCCGACGGTTTCCTTCGGGACAAGGAAACTCACTAAAGCTCTCTGTTAACACTTTGGGTACGCAGCTTATTATTAAAGTCATAAGTCTTTCATATTTCCTGTTTTTTGACAGGATGAGGAAACATTTTTCCTGATGTGATTTTCGTCTGAAGGAAAATCTGAGATCTGTTGTAGAGAGCTGTAACACCTCCAGATGTGATTTATTAAATGTTGCTGTCAGTGAAAGATGGTTTTGTGTCACTGAGCCTCAATTGCAATAAAACGGTCTTGTATTCCTTAACACACTGCAGGAAGTTGTCAGCTGAGCTGACGTGAGGCCAAAGGAATGTTTGTAATGCACTTCCTGTTGCATCGTCTGTAACGTCATTGTATTTGTCCCTTTTGGTATAATATCCCCATGTAGAATAAGCATGTAAGAGGCAGTGATTTTATATGTTGGAAGAAGATTTTAGAAGTTTTATTTTGAAATGTACCAACAGGCATATATTACGGATATTAGAAGAGAGATGTGTTGAAGATAAGAGTTAGAAGAATATGAATGATATTCAGTTGAGTGGATTGGTGAGCAAGATGAAGGAGAAAAAGAGTAGAGGAGTAAATGTCAGTGATATGAATGATTTCAGAATATCAGGTGTTTGCATCCTCTGTGGTGACATCCTCTCAGTAACTTCCTGTTGCACAGGAACAGAAATGGTGTTAAGATGAAGAAACGCAGCACCTTATTTTTCCGCTGACGCACAGACAGACCCGATCAATATGTATGACTCATAAGAAGAATGAATGTCTGTCTTCTGGTGAAATCTTTATTTGTCTACTTTTAGAGTAGTTATGACTCTTGTGCTTTTTTGACGTAAGGCTCAAACAGAAACAGGTCCACTTTGTTGTCAAAAATATTTCTGAAGTATGGGATGACCAGAAATTTGTAAACTTGTAAAACTACTATCAAGAGAAACAGGACATTGTCTGTGGTGTTTAAAATTCCGGCTTCTTGTTTTCTAATCTCTGTGGCTGCGTATAACTGACACCGTTTGAAGTCTGTTAATAACAAGCATGAAGCTTGTATTGTGTATGTTAGAACAATGGACGGAGTTGACTTGTCCATTGCATTTATTTTGGAGACCCCTGGTGGTGTTTAGATTTGATACCATTGGAAATTAGCTCTGTAGACACACACACAAGCTTTACCCGTGTGTGTGTGTGTGTGTGTGTGTGTGTGTGTGTGTGCGTGTGCGTGTGCGTGTGCGCGTGCACAATCGTTCTGTTGTGGCTCGTTACAGGTGAAGCTTGATGTTTACCTGGCAGAGCTGACAAAGATTGGAAAGAGTCAGAAGTACACATTGTCTGTGGATGTGGAGGGAGGAAGACTGGTCGTGATGAAGAAGGTGAAGGACAATCAGGAGGACTGGACCACCTTCACACATGACAAAAGTGAGAATTCCACTATCACATTATTTACACACAAAAAACAAGTATTTTCTATACTGTAAAATTTGTAATCAAGAAAATTATTGAGCAGGAATTTGTATAACGAACGACTTAAGGCACCCAGATAGTGACACATCTTATTTTGTCGTCATTATGAAACATTTTAATTTTATTAAATGTTATTTTCCTGGTAAATTATATTCACCTCTGCTGTTTTACCTAATTGGTAATGCTGTATGTCATAAAATAGATTCATTGTTTATGGTATTTGAGGTAGTTTGTATTTTAGGTGAGATGACCTGCCTCTGCTGCACCGTCGGAAACACTCACTAATGTTTTATAGCTGCATCCCATCATTCAACCAGTTTTAATGTATCTTCAGATACATTAGATTAAATGTTTTCTCAGCCTGTAATAACATTATTTTCTGCTTGAGAGACCAATATATAAACTATATGAGGAGTTAATGCTTCCTTTGGCAACTTTTTTGTAAAATGTTTATGTCCTTTTTTTATTGTCTTTCTTCTTTTTAACTTTAACCTTCTTTGACCCTCTCTATCTATTACCTTGACCTTGCTTTTCCTCCGTTCCCTGCCTTTATCTGTAACTCCCCGTCTGTCTCTCTCAGTACGTCAGCTGATCAAGTCTCAGCGAGTGCAGAATAAACTGGGCATTGTGTTTGAGAAGGAGAAGGATAAGAGCCAGAGGAAAGACTTCATCTTTGCTAGTGCCAAGGTCTGTAACTTCACACACACACACACACACACACACTCACAAATATAATTTCTAGGCCGAAGAAAACACGATCACTTACGGTTAATCTATCAAACACCTACACGGAAACATGACAGTGAATATACACGTTTATATTAAAAAAATTACAAAGAAATACTCTCATATATTCCTTTTAATTTGTACGTACATAATTTGAGGACAGTGTCAAGAGTTGTGGAGAAGACCCAAATCACAAATCTTTTCATTAGAAGACATTTTCCACGGAGGCTTTCTGTCTGTCATGTAATTCTCATTACAACAACAACAACAACAAAAAAGATGGAACATACTAATGACAGTCTTTGGCCACAGTTTTGTAAATCAGGCAGCTGAAATACTCACTGCTGTGTGTGTTTGTTTCAGAAACGGGAGGCGTTTTGTCAGCTGCTGCAGCTGATGAAGAACAAACATTCCAACCAGGACGAGCCAGACATGATTTCCATCTTCATAGGCACCTGGAATATGGGTGAGACACACTTCAACACATCCTACAATAATGGCTACACACGCTGACTGATCATACATTTGAAAACCTCGTATCAAAACCTAACACAGTCGCTCATCTGGCCGAGGGAGTACTACGTAACCCTTTGCTGCCCGTCTTTCTCTCTCTTTCTCTACTATCACGATCAAATAAACCAGAAAAGCCAAACAAATAAAAGCAATACAATATGTATATGTATTTCCAGAGCGGGGCATTTTTGATGAAAATGTAAATTTGTGGTCCTTGTCTTTAGGCTCAGTGCCTGCGCCCAAGTCTGTGGCCTCATGGGTGTTGTGTCGCGGCCTCGGGAAGACTCTGGACGAGATGACCGTCACCATCCCTCATGACCTGTATGTGTTTGGAACCCAGGAGAACTCGGTGTGTGATCGGGAGTGGGTGGAGTCCCTACGCGCCATGTTGAAAGAACAGACAGAACTGGACTATAAGCCGGTGAGGAAAGAAGCCAAAGACAAATAATCCTTGACCTCGTTGATGAATATTATATTCTTGGATTTTATTAGTGTTGTATGTGCTTGTTTACACCTTTCACATCTATTCAAGTCATGCCGGGGGATATTGAGAGTTATGTGGAGGGGATATGTTTGAGAAGAAACAGAGTTATTTTTGGAGTGTGTGAATGCAGAAATGACGACTGGAGGTTCCTCATTGTCTGTAGATCGCAGTGCAGACGCTGTGGAACATAAAAATTGCTGTGTTGGTGAAACCTGAACATGAGAACCGGATCAGCCATGTGGGGATGTCCAGTGTCAAGACAGGCATCGCCAACACGCTGGGTAACAACACCACTCTCTCCTCGGTCTTTATTCTTCCTGCACATGCTTCACTTCCCGGTTGAAAAAATAGCAGGAAATATGACCAACGGAACAATTAAACCCAGAATGAAACAATGGGCTAATTAATGGTGTCATCATCATTTTATTACTGCATCTCCTCTTATCACGTTATGATGAAAAAAATTTGACTTGAATTAAGAAAACATCTGGTGTATATTAGATAAACTCTTTAAACTTTCAAAATAAGGTAAATCTTTTCTGACATTTATCTTCATTCCTGCCAACTGAAGATTTATTCATTTATAGTAATGCTTATAATGAGTCATTGACAGTGGATTACTGTTATTATTTAGTTTGAATCTTTGTTTTGATGGTTTTCCAGGTAACAAAGGAGCTGTCGGTGTGTCTTTCATGTTCAACGGAACATCTTACGGCTTCGTGAATTGTCACTTGACGTCAGGGAATGAAAAGATTGCCAGGTGCCTACTACAGTCCCGCGCACACACATATGTAACCGTACACATTTACCTGTGAGGGCACCGGGTTTGTTTGATTGATTTTCCCAACTCCAAAAACCTCTGAATATCCAGACCAAAGACTTTCTGTCATGATTTTCTCTTGTAGCTTTAAAACCTTTTATAACAGCTTTCCTTTGTGGATAGACTCAAATGTTCATATTCTGTGGTTTGAAATTATTATTTTTTTAAAGCTATGATGCGGGACTTTTCCACATAAATTATTGTCTCCTATATTCAAGTCAAATTAGTTTACAAAATGCTCATTAAGCCAATGATATGGAACTTCTGGACTTTCCAAATGTTGTCCCAATGATTGGATCAGATTCTGACACTCAAACAAGTCGTTTTGCATGAGATGTGACACTTTTTATTTAGTTTATCCAGGATTTATTCACAATTTATTGGTTGTTTACAGCAACCACAGAGTAGGCTTTGGCGGAGCCTAATACCAAAGCACATGCTGGCGGTATTCTTGTAATTACTCTCATTGACAGAAGGGGGAGACAGAACAAGTTTAGGAAAACATCACCAGCACACAAACCTATTACTCTGTTACCTCTTATCATCTGTGATGTATGCGACCTTTCATCCCTGCAGGAGGAACCAGAACTACCTCGATATCCTGCGGCTGCTGTCGCTGGGAGACAAACAGCTGAGCTCTTTTGACATTTCACTGCGTTTCACGCACCTCTTTTGGCTGGGAGACCTTAACTACAGGCTGGATATGGACATACAGGTGAAGAAAACAAACACAGATGAGCACAGAATGATGAAATACAACAAACTGGAAATGATCTATCTCTGATCATGTGTTTTTTTGTGTGTTTATGTGCGTACAGGAGATTTTAAACTACATTAACAGGAAGGAGTTTGATCCCCTGCTGAAAGTGGATCAGCTCAACCTGGAGAGGGAGAAGAATAAAGTCTTTTTACGCTTTGGTTAGTATGTCTCGGCCAGTAGAGGTGACTCCTACTCCTTGTGAACCAGCAGATATTCATGAGTCAGAGCGGGATTTTTTTAAAATGTAGTCACTTTTAACAGAAGGTTCCTGTCCTTCAAACTGCGTTTCAGTGGTTTAATAAATACAGCTGAAGTGATGACTCACACTTCCCAAAAGCAGCTGCTCAGCACTGCTGCTGTTCCTCTGAATAGTTCACCAAGACCACTGGTTTTCTTTGCTGACTATAAGAAGAGGAAAACCAGACAAAAGCAGCTGCCGGGTGGAACATTGTTATAAAAAAAATAGTGGCAACCATTGTTTTGGTTTTCTCCCAACATGCTTTTAATACATTACTTAATTTTAATGAAAAGAAGTTTATAAATAAGATTATTATTTCATCTCAATCTCAAATTACTTGTATTTTTTTTGGTCGGTTTTACACTAAATTGACACAAAATTCGTCACCAACATCACAGGTATTTATGCCCCTTTTTGCTTATACTGTACATGCTGTGAGAAACTGCGACATCTTTCTCTTTTATTCATGTCATATGATATTTGACTGAGAAAGTTGCCCTGATCAGCCATTGTGTGTCTCCAATACTGTGAACGTGTCGACACATGCAGCAAACAGCAGGGAACCAGCTCTGACAAAGAGAAAGAGCAGAAACGTTGTTGTGATTCAGTCCTGGTGTCGTGTCACAAGGCAGTTGTCCATTTGTTTTATAAATATACAGACAAGTGTTAATTTGGAGTTATTAATATAAAATTCAAAACTTTGAAGCTTTCTAAAATTGAATGTGTTTGTTGCAGCGGAGGAAGAGATCTCGTTCCCTCCCACCTACCGTTATGAGCGAGGCTCAAGGGACACGTATGTTTGGCAGAAGCAGAAGGCCACAGGGGTACGTTCACTAACCCAAACAATGTCACAGATTAGACTCGCTCCCAGACAGTGTTTCCTCTTTCTTTGAGTCATCTTGATCATTCTGCTGTATCGTCTTTCTCTCTGTCTGTTCCAGATGAGGACAAATGTTCCTTCCTGGTGTGACCGGATCCTTTGGAAGTCATACCCTGAAACACACATTGTCTGCAACTCCTATGGTGAGACCAGAAGAAAATCGTTTTAATTCAATATAGCGGACAGCCTGTTTAGCAACTTTAGCAACAGGGTATCCTAGTTAATTCCACCTCGATATCACTTTCGGCTGGTGCTAGATTGGATCGGCCGCAGGGACCTTCGCTCTAACTCTACGCTGCTTTGATTGGTTGTGTAACCGTCTAATCCTAAACCTCCCACAATGTAACAAAGGTCTCCGGCAAAGTGTTCCTCCGGCTGATCCAATCTGATATCAGCCATCTATACATGCCTCAAAATGCAGCAATTATGTATTTGATGAGTCACTGAACAATAAGTAAACCGAAGTGAATTCTCTTTATTTTCCAGGCTGTACAGATGACATCGTGACCAGTGATCATTCCCCTGTGTTTGCTACATTCGAGGTGGGAGTGACCTCCCAGTTTGTCTCTAAGAAAGGTACAAGTGGATTAACTGAAACTCTCCAGGAAATAATTTTTACCCCCGATGAGATGACGTTTCCAATATGTTTGTGTGTTGTGTGGCATGGTTTAAGGAAAAACCTGTTGAAATTCTGTGAGGAAAATCACTGGGTGGATCCACAGAATATTTTTCACAACCTTGCATGACAGGGCATTTGGCCTGCTACATGCCATACATCTTGGAATCCAGTAGATGGCAGTGAAGTTCAATAGTAACAAAACATAAGTCAGAAGTCCAGAAATACAATGACTCCATATCACAACCCACATGTTCCTGCTCAAACTTAATACAGCAAACACTTTTGCAGTTTTTCCTGATGTTAAAATTGTAACATCAGCACCAAAATATATCCAGACATACAGTTGCAGATTTGCATACAGAGGAGAGGAGTATTGGCCTTGGCAGAGGTCTGCGCTCTCTCTGAGTCTGTTTTTTTTGTTCCAGCTTTTTATTTCTTCTTCCTGTCAATCTTCCTCCTGGTTTGACTTTGTCTCTCTTTCTTCAGTTCTCCCTCCTTTTTCACAAGATTTGGGATTTTGCATGTTCTTGTAGTTAGTGCCAGTTGACTGAACAATGTTTAATCTTTTCACATTCATGATCCATTATATGTTTCTGGCTCACTCTTTTTTTTTCTTTTATTTAGTGAAATGCCACATTTAAAAGGTACTGATATGGTTTCTGCCTTTGTTACATGCTACTCTGCTCCACCCACTCACATGTTTCTCCCCTCTCTTTCCGTCTTGTCTTCCTCCGTCCCCCACTCCCTCCTGTCCACCTGTTTCTATGTAGGGCTGCCGAAGTCCTCAGAGCAGGCCTACATCGAGTTTGAGAGCATTGAGGCCATCGTGAAGACGGCGAGCAGGACCAAGTTCTTTATCGAATTCTACTCCACTTGTCTGGAAGGTGAGGTGAACATGCTGAACCTCTGCGGTGACTCATTCACTCGCACTGATTTACTTCAGTCTGACAGAAATCCAGCAGCAGGAGTCACGGCACAGACGTGGTTCCTGTAACACCGGGTGGATGTAATGAAACTGTGTCTGCTTCTTCTTTTTGTATCCCTCCCCCTCCCTCCCTATCTCAGGCAGTCAGTATACCTTTAAGCTAGAATCCATATTTGACCTGTGCTGCGTCCCCACCTCCTGTCCACCGTGTACTTTTGAATGAAACATCTCCCTCCTCTCCCTCCCACCCTGCTCCCTTTGTCCTTTCTCCCCTCCACTCCGCCCTGCATTTTTCTCTCTCTCTCTCTCTGTCTGTCTCTCTCTCTCTCTCTCTCACCTGTAGAGTTTAAGAAGAGTTACGAGAACGACAGTCAGAGCAGCGACAACGTCAACTTCCTGCGTGTTGGCTGGTCCAACAAGCAGCTAACAACCCTCAAACCTCTTTTGTCGGAGATCGAGTACCTGCAGGACCAACATCTGCTGCTAACGGTGAAATCACTGGATGGATACGAGTCCTACGGTATAAACAGAGTCTTTGTGCTTGTGGTGCGGTTCTTTGAGGTTGAGAAAGTGATGCGGTTACTTGTGGGCTGACAAACAACCTCGCGTTTTCCTCTGTTAGGAGAGTGTGTGTTGGCTCTGAAGTCAATGATCGGCAGCACAGCGCAGCAGTTCCACACCTACCTGTCCCACCGTGGCGAGGAAACAGGAAATATCCGGGGCTCCATGAGGGTCAGAGTCCCCTCTGAAAGGATGGGAACCAGGGAGAGACTGTATGGTAATGCACTTAATATGCAACACTGTGGTGAAAGTCTGATGGACTGTGCAGACGGAGAAGGAAATATAGAAAGGAGAGTAAAAAAAAACAAAAAACGATCTCTCCTGAAGACGTCGGTGATATGAATTGTCCACCTCGTGGAGTTTGACTTTAAAACAGTTTTTACTGTTGTATTTCAGAGTGGATCAGTGTGGACAAGGATGAGACAGGAGGACCTAAAGGGAAATCCACGATGGTATCCAGAGTCGGACACGAGTATGTGAAGTCAGTACACGCCACTTTTTTCCATTTTGTATTTCAGTTTTATGGTGAAATGCAATAAGTTAAATCTACATACTGTAGCCAAAACAATATGACCACTCAATATCTGTGAATAAAATGAATTTTGTCATAAATACTGCCCATGTCGAAGCCTGGGGTGTATTAGATAGTTAGTGATCAGTCAGTTCCTGTAGTCATTGCGTTGCCATTCAGTTCATGTTGTCATGTGGGTTTTTTTTTCTAAACTTGGTTTTCTGTATTTTGAAAGAGTATAAATGGACGCTGGCTTAAAGCTCCCAAAACTCTGAAACGGTCAAGTTGGCTGATTGACTGATGAAATACAGCATGATTGAAAGCTGTAGTTTTCAGTCCAGTTAGGTTTTAGGATTCTTAAATGTAGTGTGCAGATACTGGTATCCTACAATATACGTCAGTGATGTGCAGACGCCATTCTGGGCTCTGTGCTAACTTATCATCATATCTTCTGGATGAAGGCCGTCCGTGGTTCGTAAGCAGCTTGGAGAGCTGGGAAAGGTCAGCGAGGAGGGAGAAAGAAGCACCAAGGAGGAAACTGCTGCAAGGTACACTCATGATCCACTCATGTGCTTTACACACAAAGTGAACCACGCACAAAAGACAACCCTTTTGACACACGTTTGACGCGGGACAGTTAAAATAACAGTGGAAATAATGGAGCATGAAACGTAACCGCTCAACCACCTGCTGTGTTTTTGTGTGAAGACCCAAACAGGATACATCAGACGGTGATCCGTCAATCAGCAAGAACAGCTACAATAATCCCGCCTACTACATCCTGGAGGGCGTCCCCAACCAGTCAGCTGCAGCGATGTCCCCTGAGCTTCTCCCGTCTCCTACCTCAGCGAACCCCCTGGCAGTTAAGGCCCCTATACCCTCAGCTGTGGCTCGAACCAAACCCCCCTGTGCGACCTCGGGGCCGCCTCAACGCGGCAGACCCGTGACAGGACACCAGGTTCGGGCCATCAGCGAGGAGGGCTCCTCAGAAGACGATGGAGGGGCTTGTGTGGCGGCAGCACAGGCAGGAGGTGTTGGAGGAACAGTTGGAAGCACGCTGAATCGACCCCCTCCTGACTTTCCGCCTCCTCCTCTCCCTAAGGGAGCACTGGAGATGGTGGCAGAGGCCCCCTTCACCAAACCCCGCCCTCTTTACCCAGACCTGGCTGAGGTCAGGATCCCAGCCGCCGGCCCCGTTGCCCCACTCGCCCTCGGGGAGGGTTTTAGGCGAGGAGGAGTCGGAGCGGGGGCGCTGGACGACCAGTCCTGTTCTGTGCTCCAGATGGCAAAGACACTGAGTGAGAGTGAGTTTCCTGGACAGCCGCCACGCGCTCCATCAGCACCACCGCCTCTTCGAGGGCAGCCCATGGGTTTAGGTCTGGACGCGTGCCGCACCTTCCCGCCCAGAAACCCCATCCCAGAAAGCATCGCGGAGGACATGCCTGAGGAGGTGAGCGCTGCATTGGAACTCATGCGGCTCATTTCGGTTCTTATTCAACAAGGTGGTTTTTTTTTTAATCTAATGCTGATGTTAAAGTTTTGGCAGCTACTAGAAGAGAAGCTTAGACTTTGTGGGAAGGTTTTGTGTAGTTTCTTTCAGGCCATCACAGCTTTTGGAAAAAAAAATTTCAAAGACTCTGTCCTGAGCTTGGACTCAGTTATTTAGCGATTTAATTGCATAATATCTAATGTCTCTACTGTTCATAAAGCCATCTGTAAGGTGCTAGCGCAGGATCTGGATCACTTTCTTTAGTTTTAGGTGCCTCCACCTGGGGTGAAGGAGGAAAGAAAACAAAAAAGCCCATGCCAGACTCTGGCATGTTGTATCCTTCACTGTTACATGGTTATCATCCTGCTGTGGCAGCTGTGTTGAGCTGAGATGATTCCTAAGCATCTTCTTGCGTTTCTCCTGCTCAGGCACTTTGGGGCAGCAGTAGTTCGTCTTTGTCGGTGGGGGACTCTTCAGTGGGAGAGTGGCTGCAGAGACTGGGACTGGAGAGGTATGAGCAGGGTCTTCTACACAACGGCTGGGACGATCTGGAGTTCCTCAGGTACAAACAGTCACACGCTCAGAGGTAGACATTTGAGCTTCAAATAATGCAGTGGTAGATTGACATGAAAACACTGTTCGGGTACTGATATAGTTTCACTTTTTTTCATTATTCAACACAATAAACCAGGAACAGAAGTGGAGATTGTGACTAGAAATGTGCTGATTGTTTAGGTCTCCTTTGCTGTTGGGTTGAAGATGTGTGAACTGTCCACATTTTAGAGTTTGTAGCTTCTTTGCAGCAACGCCTCTGTTCACGATCAGCTTTATTCAAAGTCTTTACTACATGTATTATATGAGTTTGAACAGATGTGGATGTAAACTGCTACTTTACCGGTTGGCTGAGGCATACTATGCAACTGCAACGGGATAATTCTAGTTTATCGTGTCATATTTTGGGCTGAAGCTTACTAATGAATCATATTTATCAATGGAATAGTTCTGTGCACCTCTTTAATAACAATTGTTCTGAATAATGCTGTTCACATGCTATTTGTCCTGAAAACTACAGGTGTTCAACGAAAACCTTGTTTGCTCCGTTCAGGCATTTTTCATCATTTGTTTCCCACTGAGTCGTTTTTTCTTTTTCCAGTGACATCACCGAGGAGGACCTGGAGGAGGCGGGAGTGCTCGACCCCGCCCACAAACGAATCCTGCTGGAGAGCCTCCGGCAGCAGCAACAGCAGCAGCAGAAATAAACTGTCTCAAACTGGTCCATGACTGGTCCAAACCGGCCCTGGTGCCACACCAGGTCCCAAGAGGCCAAATCTCAGCTGAACTGATCTGAATTGAACTGAACTGAACTGAACTGAACTGAGCTGAGCTGAGCTGGAACGTGCCAATTAATGCCAGACTGTGCCTTCTGAGAGAAATTGCACTCCATTTGTACTTTTCAAAAACACTCGTTGAACCAACGTCCTTTTTCTCATGTACTGTATGTGTGTTGTCATTGTCATAGATGTGGCCTTATTTAATGCTAATCATTTCAGTCCTTCAAGCGTCACTACGAGCACTAATTGGATTTAATTCCAGCCAGGAGATTATTTTTCTGACCAAACAGAGTTAGAGTTCCAACTTGTGTAGAGCAGCCGATGTGTTGATGCCGTGTCAGGTCTGTCGCACCATCAGATCTGACCTGCAGCTTCAAGATAGCATTTCCTGTCTTTGTCCACAGAAACCTTAGCTGAGAATTGACGGAGTTTAAAACTGCTCCGACATTTCCGAACTGTCGGGTATGTGCTGACAGGAAAAGAAGCGAATGTGAGATAAACTCCTACTTTTCAAATTGTGTATTTCTGTGACGACGTCCGACCTACTGTTATTTAAACGGTGGTCTGTGTTGTCTGAGCGTCTCTGCGTGTATTTATGGGTTTATGTTTTGTTTTTTTTGTTTTTTTTATGATAAAGGGAATCGTCAGTAAACCAATCAAATCAGTCGTTTTAGAGCTAAAAGTGCAGATTTCATCTTGGTACAACATTTCAGTGACTGTTCGCAGTCCGTTTTAACTTGTCTGCTATGTGATTTGTCCTCATTTGACATTTCAGCTTGTTTTCTGACTGATTGGTTCATTTTACTATTTGAGGTCAATTAACTTAAGTGGACAAATGCAGCAGTGTTTTTCCGCACAATCAGTATTAATATTGGTTGATGAAAACCTTGAGACGATAAGGCAATAAAATCACAAATGTACCTGAGGTAAAAAAAAAAAATGCTGCACCCAGGTGAAATATGACTTCAGACAGTACATTTCTCATGCTCACACTTTGTCTGCGAGGTTGCTAAATTTAAATATTTTTTTTTTAAAAGACCCCGGTTTGACACATTTCTCACTCCATTTCATTTCAAACTGTGTCAGTGAAGCAGTGTTCAGGGAATTGGTTAAATAGATTAACTAACGGTGTTTCTGCTGTAGATTTAATAAGCCATCAGTTTACCATTTGTTATAAAACCTTTTTTTTTTTTTTTTTTTTTTTTTGCCTGTATTAATTTTAGAGATTTTTCTTGTGTAACTGCTCTTTTGTGACGTTACTGGAGCTGTTGCCTAGTTTTAGGATCATTTACATGGGAGAAGATGTCACTTCACACAACACAAAAGCAGAGAAGTCAGGTTTCTGCAGGACGTGTACAGTTTGAAGCGAGGGGCACTTGTTTCTTGAAGTAACCAGCAGGTGGTGCTGCTACTCAACAAACCTCATCAGTAGATGCTGACGGTGGGAAAACGTGGTCAATTCTTAGTTTATATCTTGTTTTTAAGCAGTTAAAGATCTAATTGTTAACGTACGTTCAGACTGCTTTTATATGTTCATGATTTAAATCCGGCTTCCTCTTCTGCCCGTGACACCAGAAGCTAAACTGAAAAGACAGTTTAATGTTATTGTTTTAAGAGATGTGGATTCATTTCAACACGCCTGGCACCTTTTCCTTATCCAGGCGGATCACACTAAACAGCTTCTTCAGATAAGCACACAGCTCGCCTTTTCTTCTAAAATGTGATTTCAATTATTTTTGCCATGTCTACATCTCACTACGAGAAGCCCTAAATACCATGAAACCTTCATTCATGTCTTCTAATTTTGTTTTTGACCCAAACCCATATTTAATTATTGTTGCTCTTGTACAATTTTAGATGACTCGCCTGTGTTTTATGTTCAATGTGTCTCAGACTTTAACAGCCACAGAGCAGAGAACGTGGCTCTGCTGTTCAGACGTGTTAAATCTTTGTTGTTGTTTTTTTTTTTTAAAGGATTTTGGGCCTTTCAGTGTTCTCAATGATTTGTGTGTATGTGTGTGTGTGTTTATGTTTGTGTGTGTGTGTGTGTGTGTGTGTATGTGTGCGCGCATGTGTGAAAAAGAGACATGTTTTCTCTTACACTCCATTTCATCATGCTCCTTCATGTAGTCTTCTACTTTGGTTGTTTTAAGTTAATGCAAGTTGTTCACCCATGTATTTTTTTTTTTTTTTTCAATTAAAATCGAATATCTTTCCTTATTTTATAGATTCACTCATTTTCTTGTTTTGTCTTCTGCAGGGAAAGATAAAGAGATGAAGCGGTTATTATGGTCTGTAAGCCGTAGACCTGCTGCCTCAGAAAGGGAAAGACCGTATGGTAAAATCAAATTACGTGACAGTCATTACCTTTTTAATTGATTTTAGGAGCTCATACCTCAGAACTGTCAGTTTCTGAGGTCTGACACTGCACATAATCCACAACACGCTCATCATTTTGTCACACACAAGAAAGCAGATCATGAAATGCGTCAGGTAGTGCCTCCATAATGTAGATTTATTAGAATATTCAGAGTAGTGCTATAACTTCTCATTCACTAGAGCTTTCTGTCATACTTTTCATTGACGTGTTGAGACAGGTGCTCTCCAATGAAATAGATCTGTAAAGCAAAAAAAAACAAAAAAACAATGCTACCTAATATTTATATTACTAATTACAGAATTTACAGTCACAAAAGTGTATGGAGCAGTTCAAAGAAAGGTGTGGGGTTTCTCACTGACAATAAAAAATATTAATAAATACATGGGTTTTTTTTTTTCCTTTTTTAGTTTGATTTCTGCCGTAAACTCTCCCTCCTAAATCAGTTTTGCTACACTGATTTTCAACAAATGGAAACAGATGATTTACAGGCAACTTTGTGAGGTGAAATAAAGAAAGTACAAACGGATGCTCTGTTTTTGTCTTATTGCAAGAAAAAAAAAGGCATCAACAGGAACAAAAATCTGGTTATAAATGAACATACAGTAGAAAACTCCATGTTTGGACCAGGTTGTGTTTCATTTGCGAGATAGATTATCCCTTATTTGTCGGCTGTGGGAGAGTTAATGAACATCGGCCAAAACAAAGGGTCAGAGTGGGCGGTGAGATGCAAGTCTGCTCGAGCTCACGCCGCAGACTGAAGCACTGCCCGCTCAACAAAAATCATTTGTTCCCATCAGTGGAGCAGGAGAATAGAAAAGCTTCTCAGTCGGTTGAAGTGAGAAACCAGCCGTAGTACCGTGACACCAACAAGTCATTTACAACGAGACTAACAGACCTGCTCTGTGTGTAACTCCGGTCGGAAACTGCTGCAGATGTGAACTAAAATGGGGTTAAAACGCCTCAAGTTCTCTGCCTCGTTCCCTCGCAGAATTCGAACAGAATTCGATGGGTGAAGGCGTGATGGGACGGGATGAGAGTGTGGGAGTCGGGACTTGACGAGGGCAAAGAAGGAGGAGGGGATGATCTGAACTTGGGGAGGTGTCTGGTCTGGACCCGCTGCTCTAATTGGATTTAGGGGTGCCCCGCTCTGCTCGGCAAAGAGGTTTAGGGGGGGACCCCCGTTCCTTGTGGTGGAAGTCTGTGTGTCAGGGGGCTTTAGAGGTGGTTGTGCTTGAGGGTAAAAGTTTTGTTTGTTTTGTTTCCCCAGCAGAGACTGGAGCATGATGTTTAGACTTCTGCTTTAAGCCGGTACCTGACCGCCATGCTCATCGGAGCTGCCGCCGCTTGTTGCGATGCAGTGAGTGTGGGAATGCGAGCGCAAGAAAAGACAGACGAGATGGAGGAAAAGAGGTTCTGTATTCATGTGTGGTGTGAACATCTGACGTGTTTATGAGTCAGATCGGTTCCGATCCAGCTGTACACGAACATCCTTTAAGAGCCTGTTCAGTTCAGCATCATTAAATAGAGTATGTCTTTTAGGTTTTATGGGAGAAACAGGGATTTCTGGTCAAACTGTTTGAATGTGAAGTCAACTCGGGAAGGAAACTGCCCATTGTCCTGGTGGTTCTGCAGGTGTTGTGTGCACACGGTTGCATAACATTTTGATGGTGACCAGACCTGTGATTTTATTATCTGAGTTGTGAATGAGTTTGGCAGGGCGGTTTTTCAGAGAAGAACGAAGGCCTTGCTGAACAGCAGCAGACTACACCGGTGAACTCAGCGTGATGATGGGTAAGTCTCTCCACAAAAGCCAGAAACTCTGTTCCAGTTTGTTTCTCATTTTCTCTCCGTCTGTGCTTCAGAACAGATTTGTCTTGATGGCGGGATTGGGTTTTCTGTGGAAGGAGGACAGGACTCCAGCAAAGGGCCCGGTCATACTGTCCGCCGGCTGCCAGGCCTTCAGAATCTCCTGAGTCTGGACAGCCGGCTGAGCCACGGCCGGGTTGGACGGCCCCAGGCTGGACCAGCTCGGGGGCTTCAGCCCCTGGAGAACCGGAGAGCTGGAGGTGTTGACATAGCCGCTGTTGACAGGAGCCGGGCTGGGGCTCAGGCTGGCGGGGCTCCCCAGGTTTCCACTGGCAGAGCCCGGCAGGGAGGCCGTGCTGTCAGGTGTGGGGCTGCAGGTGGACTCTTTGGACTCGTCGTCATCTGATGAAGATCTCGGCTCTCCGCTCTTCTTCCCTCCGGAGCTGCCGCTGGTGTTGCTGCCTGTGGTGCCACCAGAGCTGTTGACTTTGGCGTTGGCTGCGCGCTCCTGCTTACGGAATTTGGCACGCCGGTTCTGAAACCACACCTGTCAATCACAGACAGAGGCAACGTTTATTTTTGATGTTTGATCGTGTCGGGTAACGCGACATTCACGTCATTTTTGGTGAAGTTGTGCAGCCGATTAAAAGCCTGTTCCTCCCACCTGTACTCGGGCCTCGGTCAGGTCGATCTTCAGCGCCAGCTCCTCTCGGGTGTAGATGTCCGGGTAGTGCGTCTCGGCGAAGACCCGCTCCAGCTCCTTCAGCTGGGAGCTGGTGAAGGTGGTCCTGATGCGCCGCTGCTTCCTCTTCTCGTTCAGGCCGGAGGGGTCCGAGAAGAACTTGTAAGGGACTGAAGGGAGAATAATTATATCCGTTTAGTGGTTGAAAAGCAAAATGTTACATGATTGTAAACTTACAGAGACCGTGGACTACAATAACGAAAAAAAATACGCGGAGGCCATCATGCGTAAAAGAAGAAGGACTCCTGTTACGTCGTCGGATTTTTACACTCAGACATGTTTTTTTAAACAACGTTTTCAGAAGGTATTTTTTGTCAAAATGAAACTGTTAATCGTTCGTATAGGAGGTGGAACAATTGATTGATTGTTTTCAGAGGTAATTAGAACGGACAAAATGAGACCAAAAATATTAATTTATACCGGTTTTCTTTTTACTTTATTTAGCCTGAAACGTTTTTTTATAACATTAACTGAGAGCTCTGGCCTCCGACATACATTAAATGAAGCTGAACTTACTCAAATCGTTTCTAGACATAAAAACGTAATGGGCTGTTTATTTAGCGAAATTATTATAACAGTGTTGGTGACCACACATTCTTAATCTAGATAGAAATATCACAATGCACAATTCAATTTAAGCCTGTCAAAAGTTCACCCGCCAGAAAAAAAAAACAACAATGGATAATGAATGTAAATTCTTGAATTTAATTCGATTTGGATACAATTATGATTGTAAATAAATAATTATTTGTTTTAGTCGGGCTACTATTATTATTATTATTAGGCTATTATTATGAGCCCCTCACCCCTGATTTATTACAGATTGATGTAAATATCCAACTTTAATCTTAAAAATTCTTTTCGCTTTTCAACAAATTTTGTCACGTACGAGGTAACGCAGATTCATCATGAAAATGTGCTCTTTCATAAATTAATAATTGCAGCTATTCAATTAGAATTGAGTCTGTTAAAATGAACACAATGTAAAACAATTTAGGCCTACAGGCCTGAAATTAGGTGGTTAGGTCATCTCTAAAGAAACACATAGCTGACAATTAAATGTAATTTTTTTTTTTTTTTTTTTTTTTTTTTTTATGGAATAGGCCAATTGTTTTAGAAATATTTGAAAAAAAAAAAAAAGAAGTTCAGCTCATACAATTATTTCCTCGCTTTAAAACAATTCAGCATAACGCACAAGAATCGCCGCGTCTTGTTTCGTTTATTTACAGGAGAATAACCAGCTGGACGTCGGTGTGATCTACCTGAGGAGTAAGGCGTGGGCTGGTGCTCTCGCAGGGCTCCCAGAGTGCAGCTGGCCGTGCTGAGCGGAGTGCAGCCCGGGTTGGAGAAAGGTCCGCTCCGGATCGGGTTGTACTGGAAGGAGCTGGCCTGGCTGCAGGAGCTGAAGTCCGCGTAGGCCGACGCTTCCATTGCCGCCATGCAGGAGTCATAGGAGTTCAGGTAGGAGTAATCCATCTTATACATCGAGGTCAGCCGGTGCAAAACACCGGTCTGCGAAAAAAAAATAAACCGGCGAGGTGACGTGCCAGGGGGCTTCAGGTGTGTCTGCAGCTGCCTTTTTTTTTTTTTTTTAACGTTGAAGGTAACGGTGAATGGAGTCGGAGCAGGTTTCTCTCTCCAGAATTGACCAACACAGCCGGTTCGTCTCTCCAAAACTCTTTGCAGCTCTGTGGTTTATATCTCACTGTCGCGCGGGTGTTTTTCTTGTAAGTAATCCAGATGTTTTCAGCTCCACTCTTCCTCTATCACTTTCTCCCGGTCTTCTCTCTGTATTTGTGTATGTGTGTGTGTGCGTGTGTGTGTGTGTGTGTGTGTGTGTGTGTGTGTGTCCGTCCGTCCGTCCGTCTCTTCAGGCTACCCTCCGTGGACTGCAGCTCGCTCTGCGCTCGCGCTCCTCCGTTTGACAGCGCTGCTGCGGCTCGCGCGATGTTTATAATAAACTTGGCAGGGCGCGAGACAATAGCGAGGCGGTGGTCTAGTTTCCATGACAATGCCACCAGCGAGTGAGCGTGGACACGGAGGACGCACCCCTCCCTCCCCCCACCTCCTCCTCCTCCTTCCTCCTCCTTCTTCTCCTCCTCCCACCGCTCGCTGCACCGCCCACGCGGTCCACGGCATCGCGAGCTCGCAGGTGTCAGCAGAGTTAAATCTAAAAAAAAAAAAACAAACAAACAACGGCTTCTTCATTTAAATCGCCACAATCTGCATGTGCATCCTTTATCGGACGTGTCTGATCCCGGTGAGTTCGGTCTTCCCTCTCAAGCCAGATGTGACCAGAATCAATTAACATGTGACGATTGAACTGCGTTTGTTATGATTTTAATCAGCTCTTAAACTCTCCAGGTAGAAATGTAAGACCCATAAGACTCTATTAGGCTGAAATAGGCTGTTTTGTTTCCTCTTTCACTCCTCATTATGCGTCAGCTGCCACTCAAGCCTGGCCTCAGTCTCTCTCTAAAAAAAAAAAAAAAAAAAAAAGGCTTACAGGCCTATAAATCATGTCCGGCGCTCGAGTGTCTTTGTGGTATTCATTTGAAAGAGCGTCTTTGGGACTTTTTGGGGGTTTGAAATTTGAATGTAACAGGTGAAATATCGCAATATTATCCGGGAGATTTTTTTTTTTTTTTAGAAGTGAATACAAAGGAGAGAGGAGTAGTCCGGTTTGAGATCTTAATATGCCCCATGCTGGAAAAACACATCGTCAGGGTGAACATCTTTTCGCTGTTCTATCAGATAATGTTAAGTCTAATTAATACTTTGCAATAATACACACTAT
Source organism: Embiotoca jacksoni (assembly GCF_022577435.1). NCBI lineage: Eukaryota > Metazoa > Chordata > Actinopteri > Embiotocidae > Embiotoca > Embiotoca jacksoni. Next base: position 8,064,569 of record NW_027185274.1, read on the forward strand.
TTTCGTCCAATTGAACTTAAATTAGCGATTAAAATAACGCCTGTGAGCAAAAGATTCAGCCCCGAATAATGATCCGTAACTGGTCAATAGTGTTTGACTGGCTCGTGGAAAGAACCGCAGCTCAGCCACAGAACTCTTTATGCGAGGGAAAACGTCCAGATGTGACGGTGATTGTCGAGATTAAAAGCTTTGATTTGATTCCGATCACTTTTACGGAGATGTCACCGTAGCGAGCGTCACTTTGATGTATAGGACTGGAGAGGGAACACCCGAGCATCCACGATAGGCTAACCATAAACGCATTGACGCTTCATAAATTGGTTTAAGTTTATTGTTCGGTGTCATACAATGTGATAAGTCATATCCCACACGGCCCCCGTCACACACACAAGCTCACACTCACTCACGCTTACTCAGGGTACTGAAACCTGCAGGCAGGCGCTCCACGCTGTCTCCAAAATCTGGTGCGATTTAAAAGAAAAAAAGAAAAAAAAAGAAGAAGAAGACGACTCTGCTCGTGAAATTAACAGGCTTTTTATTAGTGGGTGAATTTCACCGTATAATACGATCCACAAACCAAAATTATGTTGTTCGTGCACGCGATAAATTAATTAAATTTGGCTGTGTGCCCGCGCGTAAAATGCGTAATGGTGCTCAAAGTGCGCGCTCTTATCTCTGCTTGACCAGAGGCTGCAAAAAAAAAAAAAAATAACGCTCTTTAGTGACACTGTACACGCGCGCATGCGCGCATTTGCCACTATGCGCTCACTTAAACTACACATTTTGTTAATATTTGTTCGAGAGTTGGTGGATGCTCCGGGCGGGGCGGCAGCCGTGCTCGTGGTGTTGATGTTGGCTTGTAGTTCCTTCTGTCCGGGTCCGAGGCTCACCAAGGCCTGGCACAAGAGTTCGACATTGACTTTTTTTTTTTTGTCGCAGACTTCATTCTATCTGTCTTATTTATGCCTAAGGTATCTTATTGTTGTATCTTTTTTTATTTTATTAAAATTTTTTTTTTTTTTTTTTTTTTTTTTTTTTTTTTTTAAACAAAGTTTAACCCTAAATCCCAGTTTCATGCACCTCATCTAAAGACATACTTTTGTCCACCCCTCCCCTAATATAATGACGAGTATACTCTTCTCCCTTTACCGTCTATTTGTTAGTACATTAAAGTGTTCTACTTCCACAAGAATTGGCTTTATTGATGCTGCATGGCATAAAATACAGTAGGTCAGCTCAGTATTAGTTGTTTATTAAATCATTTGCCCTGCAGCCCACATAAGACACTAAAGCAGCAGGGAAACAGCTCCTCAGACATATTTCTAGATTAATAACACTGTCCCAAATTCAAGTAAAGTCACCAATCAACATGGCTGCTGCAGATGAAAGCACTGTGTTCTTTATGGCACTTAAAATAAATAAACGTTTTTTTTTTTAAGCCTACAGAGGTTTTTGGGAATCCCTCATGAACCAGTCGGCTCCGGGCCGTCCCGTCTGTTGTGTCCTCGTCCCCGTCTGCAGGGTTCAGAGGTGAGTTTACCGAGAAAGTTAAACTGTTTCAAAGTTAAACTCTCCAGGCCGTTTCTGCTTCCCTCCCTAAAAAAAAAAAAAAAAAAAAGAGCAGCCAGGAGCGACCTTAGCTCTCCCGCTTTTTAAGCATTTAAACTTTAATCCCTTCAAAGAGGGGACCGGTCTCTTCCAGGCCACTAATCCGCCCTATAGTGCTCGATGCGGCGCAGGGGGGAGACCTCTCCTCTGCGGAGGCTTTAACTTTGGACTTTTACATTCATGGGGGCGATTTGACGGAAACAGTAACGGGGAGCTTTGGCATTCATAGCGTCTGAGTCAACAGAGGGGGACACAATGGTCCCCTAGAGGCTCCTGAGGGCCCCTGAGAGAGGAACCCCGACTATAGGGATTATAGGCCCGCACGGAGGACTGGGTTATTAGGGGAAAACGTATGAACGCACATTACATGCTGTCCGTTTCTAATCAGAGGTACGAGTCAAGAGTAAAGGAACAGTTCACCTTTTCAATGATTATGTCTGTTCTTGATTTAAAAGCAACATTATACAGTGTTAAAACATGAAATTATAATGGCAGGAAAGAAATCTTGTAAATGTAAATAATCAAGCAATATATTAACCACAATGAGAATAATTAGGAAGCACATCAACATAAAATAACAGCAGTTTTATTAAACAAGACTGTAAAATACAGGCTGATATAATGGGATTTCTCTTTGTTTTAGTTTTGTTAAAATACTATGAATAATAAATGCCCCTCTATTAATATATTTTAAGCTATTAAAAGCCTGTAATGACTGGACATTTTTGCTGAGAGACTCCGCACTGGGCCTTTCATTCACTCCCCATTAATTGTCCTGTCTGCCCTGTAGTTTATTTACAACTCGAAACGAGCGTGATCTGCAGAGGAATTTAAATTTCTGCTCCCATCTCTCCGGGTACTGTAATTGTTTGTGGTGGTCTTCTGCCGACTGGAGCTCTGCTGGGCCACGTTCAGGACTGGCCTGAACGGAGGAGAGCTGGCGGAGCGAGGCTGGGAAGGACCGCTCTCTATGATGGATGGCACTGACGTAGAGACGGAGAGGTGTATGGATAGAGACAGGGGCTGTAAGGGATGAGTGAAGGATGGGACATGCAGCGACACTGGTTTGATGAAAAGCCACGCAGGAGGCCCAGTCCGGTTTGTGTCCCGTGACACGCGGTGGTGGTCTGAAATCTAAGTGAGGTTGTCAGTCAAGAGAGGGAGGCTGCCAGGTCCATCCATCCATCCATCACGGCAGCTCACAGAACAACACGTCCCGTGTGCTCAAAGCCGGTTTCTTGCCTCCGTCTCAGGCAGCTATTGATTCTCAGCTCTGGATATGAACCTCCTCTGAAATACGTTTACAAACTGAGGTCAGTGCCCGGGTCTGATGTATCCATGAAGTCAAGGCAGATTTTTAACACTAATGTGAGCCGATGGCTGCGGCATTAAAATACAACAGGGGGTAAAACAAACCAAACGAACCAAACAGACATAGGCCTGTATTTGCTGCAGTGAGACACTGTAACGAATAACCCTCCATCACTGCCTGATTCCGTCTCAAATTACATTTAACTTAATGTGATTTAGAGAGCGTTGGAGCTGCAATCATTTGAGCAAATACCAACATTTCTGCGTTTTAAATTGATCACTTTAATAAGTAAAATGAACATATAGACTACTCATGAATTAAAATCCATAATGCAACACAAACAATAGACTACTATTAATTCCTTTAATTCCAAATATTAACAGTATTATATACCCTAAATTATAAACCACAGTAATTTAAAATGTGTGTATTTTCGCATTCTTGAATTTCAATATTTAGGTTTAATAAAACATCAGACCGTGTGCAGATAAATTAGATAAACAGAAATCTGTCTCCGTTGCTTCACGTTTTAAACGAATCCGTATTTATCTTGTGTTCGTACGATATTTGTGGTCACATAATGTGACCATAAATTTTCTTTTTAATCTGCTGTCAATCGTTTATATTATTGACAGTCAGTAAAGCATCCCTCTTGTTTAATAGGATTATTAGGACCCATACTTCATTTTTATTTGCAACTCCATCCTTATCTCTGCTGACTGCTTTAAACCCAGCAGGCCAGTGTGTGTGTGTGTGTGTGTGTGTGTGTGTGTGTGTGTGTGTGTGTGTGTGTGTGTGCGTGTGTGTGTGTGATCAGCCGAGCAGCTGCCTCGCTACCTGCAGTGTCACTAAAATGTGTCGTGTCATCGCCCCTCTTAAGATGCTCTTCCCTCGGAGGTCGATTTGATTGCGCATAACATAAAATCACAAGTCGCGGATCCTGCCGTTAACATCGGCCCGCGTCTTTACAGCGGCGGAGGCTGGCGGTGCGCATTTGATTTGCCCGGTGATGGATGAGAGACGGAGCAGTGGGGGAGGCGGTGGGCCCGGGGGTCCCGTCGGTGCAGCCTGTCCCCGCATATCAGTCCCCAATTACCGGAATATACCGTGACGCTCCGGGGCGAGACGACGGCGCCCATCAACTCGGTTTAGAGACGAGAGAGAAGGCATCGAGCGCAGAAGTTACACTGAGCTCCTCACTCAGGTGTTCATACGTGATCAAAATCAGCGCGGGTCCGCAGGCAATGCACGAGGAAAAATAAAGTCACATAAACCACCTAATACGGTTTAGGCTAAATATTTTTTGAAACACCTTAATCGCATTCTTTATTAGTGTAGGCCTTTACCCGGGCCAAAGTGCACCACCACCACCTAAGAGAGGGGTTAGTAATGCACGATTAGACGGAACAACCTGATGAAACAGCGCAGAGCAAACATCCACCAAATCATCAGCATATTGAGGAGAAAGAGCTGGACTGAAATTACTCCTTGGTTTAAGAAGTAAAATATTTTACAAAGTGTGCAAAAAAAAAAAAAGGGCACAAAATGGGTAGTTCAAATCATATCAGGACGTATAAAACACACACAAAGAAAACCAGTGTTTTACTATACTAAAAAAAAACAACACTATATTTGCTTGAGGACACTAAGTTTGGCTCAACACGACCATTACAGTCAGGTTGGATAAAGGCCCAATGAGCCAAAATGACTGTCCAGCACAAAGACTCATCAGAATGAAGCTGCCAAAAGTGCCTCGAAATATGGCCTTCAATTTGAACCCATCAAATTACACTCATGCTTATTTAAGTCCACTACAACGTGCATTCATCAGCCGGAGTGTGACGCAGAGCAGCTGCGGTTATTCACATGCAGCGTACATCTCTGCTGCGGCACCAGACCTGTATTATCCTAATGGATAACGGCGTGTTACTTAAAAAAGAAGCTTTTTAGGATAAAAAACAGCTCCCGGGAGACCACAGTACACACACACACACACACACACACACACACACACACATACACTCACACAGGCGCACCACAGCTGGAGCAGCGAGGGATGGCCGCGCGCAGGAGAGCTTCTCCAAACACGCTAATTAGATCTCGAGCTCTGGCCCCGCGCTCTGAAAGCAGCCCAGCGGCGGGGCGCGCGGAGCTGTGGAAAGTTAATTGAATTAAATTCCCTCTAAACTAATTAGGCTGCAATCTGCCACGCGAGCTGTCCCTGAGCAAGGTTCGAATTAGGCGGAATGGATTTGTTCCTTTTCTTTAAAAGAAAGGAGGACAGACAGACTGGTGTGTTTTTTTTTTTTTTTTTTGGTGGGCTCCTTTATTTGTCTTTTTATGCTAATTTTCCCAGGGGACTGTCACGTGACTGCCTTGCGGTAACCGGACGGCATCCGGTGCGTGCTCCGCTTGCTCCGGTCCGTCCCTCGAACCGCCACCAAAAAAAAAAAAAACCCCAAAAAAATCCTCTGCGTTAACGCGAATATTGTAACAAGCACGAGAAAACCGAAAAGAAATGTTAGTGTGGGCTGAGATAACTGCGCTGCTGCATGAAGAGGAGCGTCTTCAGACTAAGAGCTGAGTGGACTGAGGTAATGGAGGTGTAATCGATCCGCTTTCCTGGGGGAGCACAATGAGAGGGAGAGGGGTGGTGGGCGGGGGAGGGAGGGAGGGATGGAGGGATGAGAGGAGTGGAGAGGGACACGGATGAAAATCCCCCGTTAAGAGCAGGGACAGATATGATAATGGGAGAGGCGCTAGTAGTCGTTCATCATTCACCACCTCCACCTGGCTGCTGCACCTCTCCGAGCTGCTGCTGCTGGCTGCTGCTGGCTGCGCTGAAGACAAACACATTTTAGTGGAGCTCTGTCCAGAGAAGTAGGGACAAGACACGTCGCAGTTCATGGTGGGGCCTTGAACCCCCTTTCATGGGCCCTCTGGTGGGGCGGGGGGACCCCGTGTGCTCTTGCGGAGGTTGATGGGTCAGTGGGGGCCCCCTTCATCTGCTTTTAGCCGCAGTTGTTCTGCCCCGAAATTTGCACAAACTTTCATTCGAGTTGATCCGCGTGCACGGCCGTGGCCCCTCGGGCAAAGGTCGGCGGGGTCCGCCAACGCGCAAGAAATTCACCACCAAAAAGTACTGCGGCCTCGACATTAACTCGCGTGCTCGTGGTGGTGCTTTGACCTTTCGCCACGTTTGACCTTTCACCCTCCCGCTCACCTGTCTGTGTTGCGTCTCTCCTGCATTCTTGTTTGCAGCAGGGTGTGGACGAAGAGGAGAGAGACAGACGGACGGACGGACGGACGGACGGACGGCGGAGGGAAAAGGTGGAGGAGAGACAGGCGGAGAGAGACTGAGCAGAAGGCAGAGGGAGGATGAGGGTGAGCGAGTGAAATGTGGTGAGATAGTGGGAGAGGGAGGTTAGGAGGATGGAGGGCCAGGTTTCTGTTTCTCCATAATCTAATCAGAGAAATGGCAGCAGTCAGAAATAGCCTGACGGACAGACTAAGAGCCTCTTCTCTTTCTCCTCCTCTTCTTATTCTTGTCTTCCTCCTCGGGGAGGGTAAATGGATACACACACACACACACACACACACACACACACACACACACACACACACCATTTTGTCTTCCTAAAACCATGAAGATTTGTTTGAGGGTTATAAGAGCTGAGAAAGGCCTCAAGGTATCAAAGCAGAACCTGATCTACTGTCCAGATGCAGAGGGTCGTGTGTGTTTTTTTTTTTTTTTTTTTTAAACATCTGCCAGCCTGTTGCTCCTTTTTCTCTGTGGGTGTCAACGGTTCACCTTCATCAGCTTCACGCAGATGGCATTTCAGGTATTTGGCAGTTCATTTGCAGCACAACCTGCAGTTACTACAAGCACGGAGTAGGTTTAGACCCATGAGCACGTATTCGACCGGGAGGTGAAGACGACGGAACGGAAGAAAATCTCTTCAGCTTCCGGGAAGCGCAGCTCTCGATCAGAAAACATTTTAGGATGTACAAACAAACCAGACCGGGTCTGCTCTGAATTCACAGATTATTCTGCATTTTTCTGCCGAGATGTATTGATAAGATGACAGATAGATAGATAGCTACTTTATTAATCCCACACGGGGGATTTTTTTTTTTTTTTTTTTTCACTACAGCAGCCTTATAGATACAGCAAAAGCAATAAATCAACAGAGTAAAATAAAGTAAAAGCAAAGCAAAGTAAAATAAAGATGCACAATATCTACAATAAAATAGAATAATATTAAATTAAATTGAACTAACTATACAATAGTGCAAGGATTTAAACAAACAAGAAAACAAACAACCAACGGTGTTATTGTTGTGTGATGGATTTTGCCAGAGGTGAGTTATTGTACAGTCTTATTGCGGTGGGCAGGAATGATCTCCTGTATCTGTCCTTGTGACAGCGGAGCTGGACGAGTCTTTTGGAGAACGTCCTCCTCTGTCCCTGCAGCAGGTGGTGGAGAGGGTGGTCAGGATTATCCAATATGGATAATAGTTTGTTCAGCGTCCTCCTCTCCACCACCTTTTCCAGGCTGTCCAGATTGCAGCCGATGATGGAGCCGGCCTTCTTAACCAGTTTGTTAAGTCTGTTGGTGTCGCCTGCTCCAATGCTGCTCCCCCCCAGCAGACCACGGAGAAGTACAGTTCACTGGCCACAACAGACTGGTAGAACATCTCCAACATGTTGCTGCACACTGGTGAATGGAGGTAAAACCACCGTCCCTCATTAGGAGATGGAGAATTAATACAGTAAGACGAAGCAGATTTTGACTTTTTAATATTAACAGTAAGAAAAGTCATTTTGCAACTGACATTGTTATCACCAGAAGCCAAAGTGACATCTTCAAATCTGCATGATCCATCATACCCTCAGTGTGACAGACAAAAGTCTACCAGAACATTGAAACCACTGAGAGGTGACTCTTTAAGTAGGACACATAGGAGGATGGTTTCGATGTTGTTTATTCAAATATGCAATTAAGACAACGTTCGTGTTAAAGACGCTGGGACCAGTAAATGTTTGGCATTTTTTTTTGTCTTGAATACAAACTTAGATCAATTAATCGTTTTGATTTTGATGACTGCAGTAAAGATGCTGTGAGATGGGAGGATTTTAACACCACTGGCACTTCCTCCTCACAAGCTGGGACTCGGTGTGGCCGGGACCGAAACAGGCTGAGTGCGTTTGTGTCATTGAGGGCGGTCCAGGGGGGGGTCCAGTAAGACTGAATGTGTCTTTTTCCTGCATGCCAATTCCTCCCTATGGAGAAGACATTCCCGCAGGGTGTGTGTGTGTGTGTGTGTGTGTGTGTGTGAAATGCGTGCATGTGTGCGTGATTCTTTTTGCTGTATTCACCCTCTGCGTTGGACACAGACCCCCACGCAGAGCAGAATTCCAAGGAAATTCCTCTGTCATGTTGTTTCACAAGGTGGACAAGCGTTATTGTTGCAGAATTCCCACCCAGGCACTGGTGTCACACACACACACACACACACACACACACACACACACACAAGTATCCATCCATCCATCCATCCATCCATCAGGAGTGTCAGTGGGACACAAGCGGAACAAAAAACAGAGGAATTCCCTTTTTGTTGTGATGACTTTATTCACCCGGTGGAGGTTAGGATACAAGAATGAAAAATGTCGCCCGGTTACATTTGGCTCCTTGTCACCGTGCTGTTCAAACATTTATGATGCAACACTTTGAATATTTTTTTTTCTTTATGACTCTAGATTCCTCCTAATGTCAGACAGTGTACAGCAGCAGAGCTCGCTGTGGTGACAGACGAGACGTCTTTACATTAACATGCATCAACAGAAACAATTCACAGGGTTGTTATATTACCCATAATTCAAGTGGAGTCATTCATTCTTTATTCAAATGAAATGAATAAGCTGGTTGTGTTTACATGTATTATCAGTGTAGCTCTTATGTGCGGGTCTGTCAAAAGAGGAGTGTTAGCACACACAGAGACGATGTCGAACTATCTTTGGTTGATAATATTTCCTTCACGGTTGAATGTACGATATTAGTTCAACTTCGAAAATACAATTTCTTCATTAAAAATGTCCTACTTAAATCTTTTTTCTCTTTCTTCATCTCCGCCATAATTATCTGCTGCTCTTCCTCTTAAAGTCAGGACACTTTTCATGTCCATCAACTTTCATAATACATTTTGAATAAATATAAAATATTTTGGCTTTTCTTCTACTCTATTGACATTAACTTATCACGATGTAACACCTAAATTGATCAACAATCTACCACAAACGATGTGCGGCAAAGCTGTGGTTTTCAGCCGACACCATGGCTTCAACTGATGATGATGATGATGATGATAACGATGGTGGTGAATCTGCTGAAGCTGCACGGGAATGAAGCCTTTACACCGAGCTTTACTTTGATATCAAGTGAGCTTGAAATGTCATCGGATCAAACTGCTATCTCTCTGTTGGACGTACGTTGTGTTGTTCTAGTCGGCTGATATTTTGCCTGTTTACAGCACATCAGTGGTGAACACTGTTCTGCATGCTGTGGAAACGTCGCCATGTAACTACACGCACGTGTGCACTGAATCAGAGGCAGTGATGTGGTCTTAATCAGAGGTACTTTTATTGGGAAATATCCATCCTGAGCCATCCATCCTCCTGACACTGGATGATGATGATGATGATGATGACGATGACATGAATACAGTGTGTCACAAGTATGCAGACAGATCTGTATTTATCCCCTGTGTTTGCGAGTAGTGTTTCTGGTTAGTGTTCAGGGCTGAGCGGCGGACGGATGTCCAGCATTCTCGATGAACTGTCCTCTCCGACCACCTCCAGGCGCAGACTGGGCGTGCTGTGCTCCTCCGGGTCCTCTGATTGGACAGACAGACGCAGGATGCAGCCTTTGGGCAGCAGCTCCTGCTCGTACGCTGCGGCTAACTGGTTGACGACTCGCCGCTCGACCTGAGGGATCAGTGACGAGGTCAGTGCTCACGCAGCTCTGTATTTTACGTGACGTGATGTCGGACTTGTTGGGGCTCGTAGACTCCAAAATATTTAACACATTTTATATTTTACATTGTTAGCTCCTTTTGTAAATGCCATTTCAGTTGTAAATTAACACCACTGAGCATTGCCGCTTCTCGAAAACAAAATCTAGGCTGATGGTAGACATTTATTTTAACAAGTGACTGTTGTGACAGATTCAATATCTACAGACTGAAAGAATATTTTATAACCGACACAGGGACACAACAATTATATTCATTGTTTTCTTGATTAATTAACAATTGATCAGTCTGTACATATTAGGAAACAATAAATAATGCCCGCCACACTTTTTTTTTTTTAAAGCTCGAGCAATTTCTTAAGTTTTAGTCAACACTGCAGGTTTTACATCAGGCCGCAGTCGAAGTAGATTATCTTGACCTCTTATTTGGACGTAAAAATGTCTAGAAACATTCAAATAATCTAATCATTGAGCTTAATAGAACCCATGTGCCTATAAATGTCAACATGAAAATATGCGGAAATGCTCTCTGCAGAGTTGTTGTGTCAAGTGATCAAACTAGTGAGTAAAATGTTAATAGAAAATATCATTTGAAGCTCTTAAAGACATTTCGGACACCAGACGCGACGGTCTGTGTGTTGCTGCGGCTGCATACCTCATGTTTGATGGAGCGCGCTCCGTAATGCATGTTGTACCCGCCCGCCAACAGGTCCAGGACAGGGCGATCCCACTGAAGAGTGATGTCATGGCGCTGCTTGGCCTGATGACGGAGAGAGAGAGAGGGAGATGAGGTCATGTTAAAAAGAGGGCAGAGGGTGAGACACCAGTCTGTTGGAGAGGAGAGAGAAGGACAGAAAAGTAGAGATGGGTGGAGAGAGAAGCGCAGCAGCAGAGGGGAGATACTGTCAGGCAGCATGTCTGCCAGCGCTAATCAACAGGCCCTTAATGCGTTTTAATCAAACACCTGTCAATAGTGGTGATCAGAGCGGCTCATTCGGCTGCGGATGTTAACGCGTCATTCAATAAATAAGATGCCATGTTTTACTCCAGATATATATTAAGGCGATAATGATGGCACTGAACATTTCATTCTTTTAATACAAGTGAGTGACAAACAAACGGCTGGTGAGGATTTGGTGATAATGATGTTTCTGCTGTTAGCACCGCTGACACGAGTTCTTATGAGCCAGACACAACAACAACAAAAAAAACTAAAAACATTAAAGACGTGGAAAAAAAAAAACGCTTAGAAAAAAACACACAAGAAAACGCAAACGGCAACATTCCTGAGAGGGATAAATTGAAAAGAGTCAGGTCTCTTATCAGTCGCCTGCAGGGCCCGTGTTGGCTGTCAGGGCACCAGCTGTAATATTAATAATTAAATATTGATGAAGGCTCCACATGTTAAACACTGTAATCACATTATAGTGAGTAGCAGTGGCACATAATATTGATCTGCGTGTGTTTCTGCACAGCTCAGCGGCTGGAGGATGAAGAGGGTGAGGCTTTCAAGTCCCACTGGAGGACACCCATGTTATATATATATATATGTGTGTGTGTGTGTGTGCTATGAAGCGGGTTCAGCGGCCTGTTTAATGATGAAGAACAGCAGCTTTTGTTCATTCCCGTGTCACACTGAAACACACACAGTGTCGGCAGACAGCAAGGCTGTTCACATCGGCCACAATCCAAATCAGAAATGACTGACGGCAGGATTTTGGGAGACATTTCCTGCATGAAAGACTCTTCTCCCGTTTCTCAGAACCGGTCAGATAGAAGAGATCTAACGTGTACGTAGTGGTGCTCAAACCTTTTTGGCCCAGAAGTTGAGCTCTTTGCTGACCAGCTGCAGCAGCTCGGAGTGACAGAACGGCAGGAAGTACACAATTTCATTGATCCGACCGAGAAACTCGTCCCTCCGATAATGAGCCTGTGGAGGAATCAGAGAGAGAACAATGTAAACTGCAGCCTCTCAGGCCGACTGTCTGGAACCACACCAGAACTAGGGGGGGGGGGGGGGTGGTTTGTGTTTATGTGACTGTGTTACCTTCAGGATCGGTCGAATCACACTTTCTTTAAACTGTCGGGAAATCTTGACGTCATCGCTTTTCTGTACATCCTCTGAAAAAGAAGCATAATATTAACATTAATTTCACTTATGAATTTAATAATCTGGTAGTCGCAGTGTAACAACAATCACTGGATTTCCTGCAACTCCTAAAATGTTGTGAGACGCTGTGACAAGTCACAACTGACAGTTTAGTCAATTTGACAAAATCATTCGTGACCGTTTTTTAATGTAATATCATCATCATGTCCATTTAATACAATAAGAACTGATAAAAATGTGTTGGGTTGGGTTTTTACAACAATGTCACGTATGTAAGACGTGTGTGTGAAGACCAGAGAACATAAGGTTGTACATCGTAGTGTATATACATATGTGTTGTTCTCTCACCGAGGTTGTCGGCCATCTTTCTGCGGCTGATCTCCTCGGCTTCCTGACGGAGCTGCAGTGCATGCTGGGCGATCTCGTCACTTGCAATGTTGGATGTCATGATGAAGATGGCATCCTTACATTCGATGGTCTTCCCCTTACCGTCTGTGAGACGACCCTGAGAGAAACAAAAGAGAGATCAGTGTACTGAACTTGGAAGTTTGTATCTGTTTTACCTGTTTTCACAGGATGAAAGTGTTCCTGAACGCACCTCATCAAACAGCTGCAGCATGATCGTGAGAACATCAGGGTGGGCTTTATCCACTTCGTCAAACAGGACAACGGCGTTGGGACACGCCTTCAGCAGCTTGGTCAGCTGACCCCCTTCCTCATGTCCCACGTATCCCGGTGGGGAGCCAATGAACTTCGCCACCTGAGAGACAAAGGAGAGAGAGTCACGGACCGGTGGGTGAAAACAATACAACACTCTGTAGTTCACGAGCAACACGGTTTCTAATGGAGAGATTATCTCAACATGTTCACAATCATCCTCTTATGAAGGCCGGCTTTTCAAACTGCTTCCCAACTATAAACACTTAAACACGAGTTCTGAGAGACAATAAACAGGCTCTTAAACTATAAAGCTTTCTGTTACTCTCCACTGAAAATGAACTCTGAAGACAAACACTGAGGTGAAATGATTAGATGTGGCTCTTCAACACTGTAACATAATGCAACTCTGAATCGTTGATTAAACGTATTCATCACCAACAGGCAAAAAAAACCCCAAAACATTAATTTTGGTTTATGCATCCATTATGAGTGCATCAGCAGAATTAATCCAATGCGTCATATCTGCAACTGTAACAGCTGAACTCATCTAAAAGGAATGAACTTCTGTCGGGCACAACATGTTGTGTGCGATTCAGACGGGACAAACACTTCCAAACTTCCTGAGTGTATGTGGAAGATGTGAACGCGTTCTTACCTCGTGTTTGTCCTGGAACTCGGACATGTCCATTCGGATGAAACCCTGCAATCACACGATGGGTTAACCTCCACGAGAAGCACAACACACTGCACTGCACGCACTGTGTCAGTGTGCATTTTGTATTGCACTGTCGGACGAACATGTGGCACTAACGGTTACCATGGAAACCCACACAAATTGAATTCTCTGTCATCACCTAAATTAAAAGTCTTACATGTGTTTTCTATCTGTGATCGTCCACCTGCTGAAACACGTGTGTGTGCGCGCGCGTTTGTGTGTGTGTGTGTGTGTGTGTGTGTGTGTGTGTGTGTGTGTGTGTGCGTGATGCTACGTCACGAACCTTTTTAATGTCCTTGTGCATGTAGCGAGCCACCTGTTTGGCCAACTCTGTCTTTCCTGTGACACCAGCCATCATCGAACCGGCCAGACAAAACAAGAGACATCATTTCATTACTCATCATGCAACAGGAACAACCCCTTCCCCCATTAATTACTTTGTTTTTAATATAAAAAAAAAACAGTCCCTGCCTTTATAAAGTACATCAGCATGCAGCGATTTCAGGAATTCAGGAAAACAAGCTTACTCATTTCCGACAGAAAGACAATCTCTCTCCTTGGCTAAGTGCTGGCCTGAATCCCAGCGTCTCCCTCTACGGAGCTTTCAATCATCTCCAGCAGCACACAATATGTTTGTCGGTAAAATATTCTGCATATAAATGCTCATATATGATATTGATGTCTTGTGTTTGGTATGCATACGGATATGATGATTTTGTGTGTGTGTGTGTGTGTGTGTGTGTGTGTGTGTGTCTTGTTGCTGTGTTTAATATTGATGTCTCATGGCCACTGTTTGTCGCTGAAGGGAACAGAGAATATGAACACCGTCTCTCCCTCATCTATCTCTCTGGCCTGTCATTTCACCATCTCCCTCGTTTTGCACCATCTATCTGGCCCTTAATATCCCCCCTTTACTCTCTGTGTGCAGCCATCTCTCTCTCTCACACACACACACACACACACACACACACACACACACACACACACACACACACACTTCCTCGCCTTGCTGATGGTTGAGGACATTTAAGATTTTCTCTGAAACTAGAGATGTCCCTGTCAAGTTTGGTCCTTTGATGCTGAAAGTGTTCTGAGTGGGTAAATCTCAGTTTTTATATTTTTATACACCTCAATATTGCACACTTTGCTTTAAAGAAGGCCTCAGATAAATTAGTAAAGCTTTTTGGTGTTTTAAGTTTATTAGAAAATAACAGCCAGTATCACAGCTTTCATTTATTATTTGTCCTACAGAATATTTTACAATCTCCACAGATTGACGAGTGTCAGTGTGGAAATGTCTGACAGGAAGTCGTAGTTCATCTCTTCCATCTCCAGTGGATATCAGTAACTAGACCCGATGGCCGTTGAGTATTTTCATTCACAGTAATAGTATGTTAGGACGAGGTTCCAGTGTTTTAATGTGCAGTCAGCTGTTTTTTTCTGACAGCAGGTGCACACAGAGCTCAATGGGCTGCAGTAAACAAAAGACTGGAAACGTATGGAGCTTTCTGGTGTCAATACTGATCAATTCAAAGATGTCCCGAATGCCAGTTTTGCAGACTGGTTCAGGACATCCCAGTGAGGATTTGTTTTTAGTTTTGCTTTTAGAACAGAACGGACTTCACCAAGCTGCAGGACCACCATGTTGATCTGCTTACTTCTTTAAATATTCTGTGTATCACTGTGTAATAATATGCACATTAGTACCAGATCTGCCTCTTCCAGACGTCAGAAATATCCACCCACATATCCAACTTTCTCTGTGATTCAAAAGGATGTGGAGTTGCTCTGCTGAATCCACTTGTAGACTGATAAACTTTATTATCCCTTCAGGGAAATCGACTGAGAAACAACAGGGCCAGCTGGGGCTTTGTGGGTACGACTACACTTGGTGCCACTGCAGTGCTGCAGCGCAGTATGACAAGGTGTCATCTGAAACAATTACAAAAAGCTGTTCATAATAACTGCCTCTGATAAGTTGACTGGATGTATCCATGGTGGGGCAAGTGGTGCTTTGGGCTAAGCCATAATGTCAGCATGCCGAAGCTATTGCTTACCATGTTCATCGTCTCAGTTTAGCATGTTAGGATGTTGCTAACGAGCACTGAACACAATTGTGTTCAGTACTTTAAAGTACTTCTGGGAATGTCATTAGTTTTGCGAGTATTTGGTAATAAACCAAAATACCGGACACTTCAGATCTTAAAGTCTGGGGATCACCAAAGTTAGAGAGATTCACCCTCTGAACCACACGTTTGTACTAAATTTCATGTCAGTGCATCAAATAGTTTGAGAATAATATTTCAGTCTGGACCAAAGCGGTGGACCAACCGACCGATTGAACAATGTTTATTTTTCAAGCGGCGACCAGCCGGCCGACAAATAAAGCCAACACTGAAGTGACAAAAACTGCAGTTCCTTGATTGGCCACTTAAGGCTGGCTCCTAAAGTGAGCCAATCCACATAGATTCATAGATTACGTTCATGTTGAAATGTCCAACTTCGCAACAAAAATGTTTACAGCCGGGTACAAAAAAACAAAACAGTTTTGGTCTCCACGGTGCTGCCGTCAGCAATCTGGCTTCATTCGGCCCACTTCAGCTCCACCCATGTGCCACCATCAGAGCAACTCGCACCGAGCTTCAAAACCTCTTTTCAGTAAACCTATTAGTGACGTCACGGTGGCTACGCCCATTTTGTTTTAATGCGGCGTATGTTAGATTGTGAGTTGTAGGAATTGGACAGCAGGTCTGTCAAGCATCCAAAGTTCTTAAGTGCCTCAGTTATTTCACTTTCCTTTGTGTCTTAAAATTCAAACCTGACATTTTTCAAGTCAATTTAAGAAAACAAAAAGTGACACTTTGGAGACGTACATGAACTGAATACTAACCAGCCTCTCCAACATGTTTACACCTTACAATGAGGCTTTCTTTTGTGGTCTAGTGTATTCTGTTCTTTGAATGAATTTGTTTGGCAGGAGAACTCGGCATGCAGAAATCTAACTTATTCAAGTGTTCTGTTTATTTTGGCTGCTTCTTTGAGGAAGATGTAGAACTTCATGAGACCAAACCAGAATTAAAGCGATGGGTGTGAAAGAAGTCGGAGCGAGTGAGTTACCGATTCCTGATGAGCCGAGGAAGAGGAATACGAGAGGATGCTCTTCATCGTACCAGCCGTTCTCCTTCCTCCTGATGGCTGCAGAGTGCCGAGGAAGGGGGGGAGAGAGAGAGAGAGGCCATTATTTCAGTCATTTGCAATTGTTGACTTTGCTTTTCCACTAAGTATTCGAAGTTTCACCCAGCTGAACCGAGCTGACCTGAGGGCAGCGGGTATCCCAGAAACTATGATAAAAGAGTGAGAGAGCAGGGATGAGAGAAGGGTCAGAGACATTTGGTGGAGAAAAAAAAAAATAAAAAAAAAGGAGGAAGAAGAGAGAAGAGAGAGCAAGATGAGAGACCTCCAGAAAGCTACCCACAATGCCTCCCCCCCCCCCCCCAGTCAGTGGGGCCATTAGCCTGCAGTAATTGTGTTAGCCTCTCTGGCGCGGCCATGCTGAAATCAGTTTAGCATAGATCGCAGCCTCGCACACACACACAGACACACACGCTTGCTTAAAGAGGAGTGCCTACCCAACCCTGCCATCACCCCAGCAACCACACTCACACAGATACACAAAGAGGAGATGATGAGGTGGATCGGAGGGGAGTAAAGAGTGTATTTGGCCCAAGAAGCAGACACTAGCACAAACTCATCCAAATCTGAACCTGTTGAGAGGCTGAGGCCAGAACCAGAGCCACAGATGGACAGGGTGTCGCCAACAAGTCAGTGGATCAGTGGTCAGCGCTGCCGGGCCTTTTCTGTACGAACTGTTCTCTGTGTCTTTCTGCGTGTTTCCTTCAGATACTTTGCTTCCTCCCACTTTCAGACACTTTTAGATGAATTGATAATTCAGAGATTTATAGCGTTGGCCTTTTGAAGCTGGGAGGCTCCGGCCAACAGATTGAAAAGTGAGTGTAGATAATGGATAACCGCACCGTGATTGTGTCATTCATGTCAGTTAGCTTTTCAGTCTTGATTAATATGACCAGTGTTCCCTTTAATAGCCGGACATCAACCTTAAGATCTCTCGGTGCAGCTCAGGCGGGTAGAAACGCTGTGATCGTCCCAACCTGGTATCAGTGTGTAAGACGCCCGTCGGTTCTGTACAGGATATCGTGTCGGTGTCATGTTTTGCTTTGCCTCGGTGTGAAAAGTCAGGTGCCTCAGGTTTTGCCGACAAAAACCTGGTGGTTAGGTTCAGGAAAAGATTTCTGTATAGAAATCCAAGTTGCTTTGAAGTGGACTCAAACCCTTTGATCCAGCCTGCAAGCTACCTTCCTCCTCCTGTACTCCGTCACATGACCTCCTTTGTTTTTTTTTACCTTGGTCATACATGCGTGTACTTTTCACCTCTAGGTTCAGGCAAAACGTGACACTGACACACTATCTGATCGGATAGTTTGGCGAGATACCGGGCTGGATCGTCCTCATAGTGTGAAGGGTAAGCACAAATCAAGTTTGTATCGGAAATGAAACATTTTTGGTGTCCTACAAACTACATTTTTTTTAAGTGACAATGTGTATATTACTTCATGATAAAAAAAAAAAAAAAAAAGGCTGGTGTTACTCTTACAATATGCACAAACTAAAGTCTAAAATGTACACATGTGGTTTTCTGCCACAGTATATTTGGCCTCGGGAAGATGCGCCACCTCTTTACTGTCCAGCAGGTCTGCCAGCATGGAGGCGCTCTACATTCATGGCACGAACAAAAAAAACAATTAATGATAGAACATTTCTGAAAACATTTGGAATCAGCAAAAAAAAAAAAAAAATACATAAATTAAAAAAAAAAAAAAAAATCTTATTTTAGTTGCATGCTACAAAATCTTTGTTAACCAGTGTAAATATTGATAAAAAATAAATATCGAACAATATACAGATGTATGAATGTATGTGTGTATTGTACTTCTTTGAAGTGTGAAATTCTTCATTACAACTTTTTGTTTTGGCTCTGTTAATAAAGGCAACTCGGGCCGATGTTTTGTTCGCCTGAAGAAAGCACATAAAAGACTAAAACTTGATCTTTGCCAAACCTTTAGCTCTGGAGTGTAAATTAAAGCTGCTGAAACACGGGTACAACAGCTCATTCACACCTTGAAAGTACGTCCATTTGAATTTGGCCGAGCATCAAGCACCTTTTAAAACCCGCTGAAGCTTTGAGCAGGCTGAAAAATGTACGTCACATTTGTCCTGAACTTCCTGACAATATTTCACACACATGCCATGTACTCCTCTAAAACACGCCACTGATTATAAACACAGAGCCAAAAGTTAGTAAAAAGCCAATGAGGGTCTTTTAAAGGCATTTAAATATCTTGTAGTTGGCAACACAATTCAAGATAACAAGCTTAAACGGTGCATCACAGAGGTGGTAATTTCTTGGCAAGTCATCAAGTGCAGTCAGTAAAAGAGAGACGGCAGAACAACCTGTTGTCATAAAGAACACAGACGAACCAAACCGTACACGTTTACTGCAAAAAAAGCCCCCCAAAAAACAAGTCCCTTCCTGCTCAGTCATCAAAATCTGTTGTAGCCAAGTGTGAGACGCAGTGGAGTTAAAATACTAAATGACAGACGTGGCCGCGAGTGTTACTAGCGACTAATAGCTGATAATCATAAAGAGCAAAGTGCTTGGCAGGAGGAGGAGGAGGAGGAGGAGGAGGAGGGAGGAAGAGAGAGGAGATGGTACACGGGGAGGAACAAAGATAAGAGGAGCAAAGATGTAGAAGGAGATAAAGAGGGGACAGAGAGAGGAGTGATGGAGATAAGGAGACAGAGAATGAGGTAGAGAAACAAACCAGTGTGTCAGAGATGGACACGGAGATGAATAGTGACAAGAGGGGCTCCAAAGCTCCGTCTGCTTTATCAATAGCTGTGTGAATGACAGCGTAACCTTCTGTGTGTGTTTGTGCGTCTTTTAGCTGATTGAGAGCGACTTTGACAGAAGGGCACATTGACATTTCTCAGAGGACCCTGACAACAACAAGGAAAGGAAGGAGATACAAAACAAATGAAAGCTCTCTCTCTCTCTCTCTCTCATGCACACACACACACACACACACACACACACACACACACACACACACACTCTCTCTCTCTCACTTTCTCTCTCTCTCTCTCTCTCTCTCTCTCTCTCTCTCTCTCTCTCAGACCAGTGTGTATTGGGCAGGTCTGGTTGGCTCTAACATGATTACAGAGGGATGATTCTCTTCAATAACTCTTAGCCCTGAGAGCTAAACCTGGATCAATCTAACCTCCTTCCTGTGTGTGTGTGTGTGTGTGTGTGTGTGTGTGTGGGATTGTGTATTTGTACTTTGTGTGAGGGAGTGTGTTTGTGTCTTGCTGCAGGCCAGCTGTTTGTCATGAAGAGTTCAGGTTGAAATAGTTATTTTGAAAGCATGACAACACACCAATGCAAAAGAATGGGGGAAAAAAAAAAAAAAACATTCACCAAACTTTCTCTAATTTCTTTTCTCAACTTCTGGCCTTCAAAATGTTTCTAAAATCATCAGTTCATCCATCCATCTTCTACCTTTTTGCAGTAGATAACTAATGATAAAATGATAAGTAGCTTAATCAATAAGCGGATCTGAAATTGTTTGTCAACAACTTGGGAAAAACTGTGAAATCTTTTAAGTAATTTATCAAGAAAAATGGCAAATATTGACTATTTCTTGCTTCGTTCTTTTGTTGTTTTTTTCTGATTCATATCGCTATTAACTGGGAAATTGTTATGGGCAATCTTAAAGATTTCTTATATCATATTTCCTTTTCTGACTTCAAACAGGGGTTGAAAAGGGGTGATGAAACGTGCCAAAGGTTTCTGGCTGGACCTGAACTAGAAAATGTTGCGGTCACATGTACGCATTGTCGCCACTCCACCCTGTTATGTGCTTTTTACACTATTTTTGGACTTTTTGTATTTAACCTTCCTTGTGTTTTCTTTATTGTCTGTTAAATGCAGGTTCAACATCTCCCATATCTTATATTCTTGATGTATTTCTATGCCTCTGTAAAGCACTTTATCCATGTATTAGAACTCCTATTTTAGTATGTTAGTGTGTGCGGCTTGCATTTGTGGTTACATAATCCAGTCTTGTGTAGCACTCTTTATCTCTACATCCCTTTCCCATTTGCTGTCTCCTTATCTGCAGAATATCCTTTAGCCTCCTCATCTCTAAATCTCTACTTCCCCTCTTACACTCACAGTTTGACTGATTCCTGCTCGCCTCACCTTTTATGAAAACAGCTCACAACACAAGCATAAATGTACATTAGTTAATGTGGGTTCTTGTAAATATCTTTGCAGATGAATTAGCCTCTTTTGGTTCTATCATCCCACTGGTGTGTGTGTGTGTGTGTGTGTGTGTGTGTGTGTGTGTGTGTGAGAGATATATTCACTGTAATACTTCTCGGAGATCAATAAGCTGTTCCTTTATCTCCGTGGTGACGTCTTCTATGGCTTTCAGGGCAATTTGCCATGATAACAACAGTCATTCATCACTTTGCCAAAGACTACAAGTCCCACGATTACCCCCTCTGTGTCGGACTCCCGGCTTTCCTTCCCTACACTTGTAACTGCAGCTCAAACCCGTGTGACTGTCTTCTGTTTTATAAACCGCTCAGTAGTTTGTCTTTGTAGCGCCGTGCTGTTTTATTTTATTTTATTTTATTTTTTTTTGGAGGAAGTTATCCTCTTGTCGGTTGTAAACTCTGCAGTATTTGCTCTCACTAGAACATAACAGATTGTAATATCCGTTTCTCGCTCTGGGAATGAGTTAATTATTTTCACAAATCTAAACAGAAAATGTCCGACGTCGTAAAAATAACACACAGCCTCTCCTCCCGGCTGCCGAACCCTCTCTGAACACACAACCTCTCTCTCATCTGCAGATCGATACGTGGCCTCCATGGATGCCTGCTGTAATATCAGCTCTTTACTGTCGGCTGTGTTATTGTGCTCTAACTCATCCGCCCTCCTCGTCTCTATGCACTGTACTCCCTCTCTCTGTCAATGCTCCGAGCTTTCCGCTTCGCTGCTACTTCTCCACTATCTTCTCCCATCAGCGTTCCTGAATCTTTTTTTTTTTTTTTTTTTTTTTTAATCACGTCTCCCTTCACATCCATCTGTTTTTCCTCTTCCCGTTTACAGCGCCTGGCCTGTCACCCGTCCATCTCCGACTCTGTGACACCGCAGCTTCGAGGAGCGACGATGGAACAATTCAGGAGGTGCATCGAGGCCGCAAAGTGCAAGAAGGAAAGGGAGGGGAGGGGTGGAGGGGAGAGAGAAGGCGGCGCAGAGATGGAGGAGAAACAGAGGAGAGAAAGCCAAAACGGAAAAGAGACGGGGGGGGGGGGGGGGGGGGGGGGGAATGGAGAGAAAAGAGGAGGAGGAGGAGGAGGGGAGGGTCTGTAGTATGTCTCCTCTCTCTGTAATCGTGTTAACTGGCGGCTCCAAGCCTGGCCTCTTCAGCTGTCACACACAAACACACGCACATGCACACACAGCACCTGTGTACGCCTGACAGACAGCTCATTCATCACAATTAACCAATTACAGCCTCCGCCGGTCTGTCTGAGCCCGCCTACAGCTGGAGGGAAGGGAGGAGAGCAGGAGGAAGAACGGAGAGGAGAGCAGAGATATGACGCAAAGAAACAAGTGAAACAAAGAGGAGGACGACGGGGCTTGTGATGTAAAAGCATGTATTCATGTGCACTTGTTGTTTTTTGTGGTGTGAAGTCATCGTGTAGGCTGCAAATATAAACTGTGTGCGTGTTACCCGAAGCCACAGTATTGATGGCCCCCTCCTGCCCGATGATGTACTCCTTCAGCCTCCTCTCCAGGGGGAACCTCCTCCTCTCCTCTGCCTCCCGCCGGGCCTGCGCCTCCTGGAACTAGATGGAGGTTAAAAAAACAAAACAAAACAAAAAAAATCTCAGTATGCAAGAAACAGGAAGAGGAAGGAGACATTTGAGGGCGAGTGGAGGGAAACACTCAACTCTCACAGTTGTTTGTCTTTTTACTCCCCACCTTCATCTCTTTATAGTCACCTTTTCTTCTTTGGCAGAGAAAGAGTTACTGCTGCTGCTGATGATGTCTTGTTATATTAGTAGTGTCACTTTAGACCTTTGGTGTACTGTATGGAGTTGGCTGAGGAGCCAGTGGAGCAAAGCTACCTGAAGAATTATGACTGAACACCTGTAAGTGAGAATCTCACCCGGATGTACAGTAGCTGCAGTTGAAGGGTTTTTACTGGACAATTATTCCTCATCTGAACCGAGCGTCCGACAATAGAGGGTGTGCGCGTATATAGATTGTAAAATCCTTTTGATTTTGGGCCTCAGAAATTACATTGTCTTTTTATCCCTTTAGAAAACTGTTGTCGTCACTGAACAGTGTCAAAGAAGAGAAGTTATTCAGACCTGCGCTTCAGAGAATAAGTCCTGAGAATAGATTGAATAGCTGTGTTTCAGTCGAGTGACTTTCATCAAACATTTGCTCTGATTAAAATAAAGCTATTCAGTAAATCTACCGTTCGTGAAAGTGGTCTGGTGTCGTGTGCAGGAGATGATTTTTGTTTGAACTCGTGGCTAAATACTGGACGTCCAAAATGCCATTCTGTAAACAAAGCTTGATTTTTTTTTTTGGATCTTTTTTTTTTATTTGTTGTTATTAGATTATCGCACTTCTTAAACATTTTAAATGCCTTTATGTAGTTGAAATCTCTCTCCTGCTCCCTTCGTGCTTCCAACTTCACCTCCTGCTTCAGAATTGCCTTCTCCCCTTTCGCAGCAGCTATCCGTTTCCCGTCTTCCTCCTCTTTATCACACTCTACCTCTCCATTTGCCTCCATTTCTCTGACATCCATTTCCTCTCTTCTGCTGATTTCGCTCGATGTCTCTTTCCACGTCTCTCCTCATTCTCCGTCTTTTCTTTCAGCGTTCTTCCCTCGCCCCTCGGTTCCTCTCCCTCTTTCTCCCTCACAGCCGGCCCATGACTCATTTATCCTCCCCTCTTTGTCTCCTCAGACTCCAGGTTTTCAGCCTGCAGTGGAGGCAGCCTGTTTATTCTCTCTCTCCATCTTGCTTAGCTGCAGCCCGCTGTCAAGCCGCTAGATAACTACAGATAACTCGAGTTTTATTTAAGAAAAAGG
Source organism: Embiotoca jacksoni (assembly GCF_022577435.1). Taxonomy (NCBI): domain Eukaryota; kingdom Metazoa; phylum Chordata; class Actinopteri; family Embiotocidae; genus Embiotoca; species Embiotoca jacksoni. The sequence goes on from NW_027185274.1 coordinate 8,088,264, forward strand.
CAGACCCCGCTATACACCTGTGAAATACCAGGAGCTGAGCAGTGAGCGCTGTGCTGGAGCTTTTTTCAGTGAAAACTCCATGAAATCTCGGGCCTGACCTCATTCCAACTTGTCCAAACACATTTTTGTTATCAAAGTTTTATCAGGAAAAAAAAAAAGAAAAAAAAAAAGACCTATCCTGGAAACTATTAGACAAAAGAGAAGTGGTTTCTTTTGTTTGTTACTGTACTTTTACGGTGTTCATGCAGCAAGACTGCTGAACAATAGGAAGGAGACTTTCAGCTCGTGTCACTGAACAGATGTGTTTTCAAGGAATAATTCAACAATTCTCTTCCTGTTGATGAATTCCATGAAAAGATCAAACCAGACCAAAATTTATTTGACTAACAAGTGTTGTATTTGTATCCAAAACCTGATTTAGCTTATTTCTCTGTGCCATAGAGCTCCATTGCAGACCAAAAACTATTGAAAACACATCTACGAGAAACACAGTTACAGTGAGTGACATGTTTCTTCAATAAAAAAAAATATGGATACTATAGTGTACAAAAAGCTCCACAGACTTCAACATATTTCATTTTCACGATCTTCAGAGAGTAGTTTTATAAAGCAAAAGTCACCGATAGACAAAAAAAAAAGTCATCCTTTAAAGAGTGACGATAGAAAGTGATTTATTAACATATTTTATAACATTAACATCGTGAATAATAACAGCTGACAGTTTGCATTCTGAAATGTCCATTTATTTATAAATAATTTTACTTCAGCGCTTTCGGTCTCGGATTATCTGTCTGTTTAAAAGATGATCACTATACACGCAGAGAATAGCTAATTACATATTCATTTGAAATCAGTGTTGTTAATTAACTTTCACATTTAAGAAGAGGAGAAAGCTACTGTGTACGAAAATATGAAAACAAACAGTCTAGATTATGTCTTATGTCATGATATGTTCTTTATATCATACTGATCAATAACCTGGCTCAGTTTTTAACCCCAGTTAACCTTCACCAGCTTTCTCAACTTTAATACTCGAAAGCATCTGTCAGTCAGTCAGCGGACACACACAGACCTCCTGAGGAGTGTGTGTCTGTGTGAGGAAGTGACACAGATGTCAGCTGAGTAAAATGTGGAGTCATTCAGACCAGGCCAAAGGAAACAAGTACAGCATCGAAACATCTGAGCACAGAAACTAATGTTAGTTTAATTGCTTCTATGTTCGGCACAGTTTGTACGGAAGCAAAACAAAATGAATGTTTGTGTCTGTGAGGAGCGTGTCGTACCTTCCCCTCCCACTGCTGCAGTACTGTGCTCACTTCCCCCTCCTTCGCATAGGCCCGAGCAGTGTGTCCCAAACCGTTGGTCTGCAGGGGGTTGGCACCTGTATGTAAGTGAACACACACACACACACACACACACACACACACACACACACACACACACACACACGTTTTAAGTACTGCAAGAATATGCTCACACTTCCTCTGCAGGAGGGTCAAAACGTCGATCAAGACAGTGAGGTTAGGGGTGAAAGGTCACAGGGGTCACTGAGGCTAACTGTGGTGAAGTAGGAGGGCCACGCAATGACCCTGTAGGGGGTTTCATATCCGCAACGCGTGGCAATAACACACACTTTGACCCCTACACCCGCACACCAACGCGCCGCACTATTATACAATCTACACACACTGCAGGTTTCTGCAGGTTGGGGGCCATTGAGGCATAACCCCCCCCCCCCCCCTCCTCCTCCACACACACACACACACACACACACACACAGCAGGAGGGGTTAAACGGAGGAAGAATGATCTTTAAAGGGTCGCAGTATAAATGAGAGAGAAACATAATGTCACAGTGCGGGTGAAGTTTGCCAGGGCTGGACGGTGGTGGGCTTGTCAGTCGGGGTGGTTAGCAGTGCCTTCTGCCCCGACCTGTGCTGCCACTCTCAGCCCAGAGTCACCGACACACACGCGTGCCTCCACATGAACAAGTGAATGTTTCCATCACATCACATGCACTCATGGATAAAATGCGATAAATAGTGGAAAGTTGTTTTTTTCCTTTTTTTGCGAAATCAGCTACACCTCGGAAAAGCACTTGTGCTGTAAGAGAGAGTGACAAGTCATCACGCTACATACAAACACGTAGTTTCTGTCGACTCCAGATTCCCGACAGACAAACCTCAACACTGTTCTGGTAGGAACCAAAATCACTTCAGAGAACTAAGTGTCTGAAAACTGTTATGCACTCAAATTTTGAAAGAGAAAAATCAACAAAGGGTCTTTAAAAAGTCAAACTCAATGACCAAAGGTGCTCTTAGCAAATTTAACCAAGCAGCTAGTCTGACTCCAGAGCAGAACAAAAGAACTTTAACTTTGACTGTGTCCGAAATCACCACCGTGTTCACTGCTGGACACTCAATAAATACCTCATTCAACAGTGAGAGGTGATGTAAGATTTGGGAGATTTTATACTAATCGTTATACTTTGGATTCATCATTTGCCACACTGCATTGTGGGATTGTTCGCAGAAAGTAGTACTTTTTTTCCGTTAAGAGTGTAACATTTTTCAGGTATTTATATTATTTATAAAACACATAATTTGATTGATGATTTCGGACACAGCTGTTGTCAGGGTGAATGCTCAATCACATCTGTACTCTACATTACTTCAATCTGTCATTAGTTTCTGCTTTTATAGAAAAATGTTGCAATTTTAGACTTTTGTGTATTTACGCTAAGTTGGATATTTAACATGTTTTGCAGGAAAATGTGTTGATTATCCTCAAAGTTTGGAATGATGAAAAGTCGGCAGTTGTACTGTCGGTTTCAAACAATGCCCAGATATAATCATGTATTCATTTACCAGTGTGGACAACAAACACTTCAACTTTAAGCTGTGAATTGTGACAACGTAGTCTGATGCCTGAAAGCTATTTAAGATTCTGCTGACACTCAGGAGAGGAAATGAAAACAGTGGAGTGAAAGCCAACTTTCATAAATTGGCAGAGATATACACGAAAATCTAAAAAATACAGGATTAAAATAAATCACAAACAAATTGTGGCAAAACTCACTCACTAGCCTGAACAATATATTCAAACTGAATCTATTGGGGGGTATTTTAAGTTCTCCTTTCTGACTTTACAGCTCATAAGGTAGATATTTAAAAAAAAAAGAAAGAAACAAAAAGTGTGACATCGGCGCTGTTTGTCCGGGATGTTGGATGAGCACCAAGAACCACAACACCAGTGTGAACTTTTTCCTCTGAAAAAACTGTATGCAATCAATACAGGTGATGGTTGTTCCTATTGCTCTGAGCACCGACCACAGAGACTAATAATCACTGTGATGATTATCGATAAACCCCTAAGTTTCGTGACCTGCTCACAAAGCTATCGATCCTAACAACAATACACCACTAAACCCCCCCTCCCCTCCCCCTCCCAAAACAGGAGGGAAGAAAGCAATAAAGTACCCCACCACACACACACACACACACATGCACACACACGACATAATAAATAGCATCATTTAGGGCTTTAATATCAGGCCAACCCTCTGGGCCATAGCACTTTATAACAGGATCAACACTAACGACAGTCACACAAACAGACACACACCAGCTGAACATTGACACGCGTGCACGCGATCGAGCGAACACACACACACACACACACACACACACACACAGGATCCCTTCATTAGGAGTGCTTTAGTTATGCCTATTAGGAGTCCCCTCCTTTTTCCTATTTCCTCCTCCCTCTCTTTCAGTGCAGCTGGTGGGAGAGAGCCCCTGCTGGTCTTTGTGTGTGTGTGTGTGTGTGTGTGTGTGTGTGTGTGTGTGTGTGTGTGTGTGTGTGTGTGTCTCTGTGTCTGTCTGTCTGTCATTATTGTGTGTGTCTACAAGCGTGTGTGTGTGTGTGTCTCTTCTGGCCTCCTACCACCTACGGAGCCGTCCATTACTCAATGCCTCTGGCCACAGGCCCGATGTGGCGCCTGGGGAGAAGCTAGAGAACCTCCGCAGGTAGGGTGAGGGACTGTGGGGCAAAGTGGAGCCCGAGGGTGGCGCCTGGAGACCGTGATGGATGGACGTGCGAGTCGAGGGCCGGCTAAGGCCAAAAGAGCAAACCCACGGCTAGTAGAGGGGCATGGATGCACACAAACACAGGGGAAATAACAAGGTACAGGACAGACACAAGTCTATAAACACATGCAGTGTGTACATACATGGAAGGATGATGATACACAAACAGAGAGGCCACACACACACACACACACACACACACACACACACACACACACACACACACACACACACACACACAGAGATGTCCTGAAGCTACAGCAGTTCATAATGTTTTGTGATGAAGTAAAAAAAAAAAAAAGATGAAGAGGAGGCTACAAAGAGATTAAAGAAAAAGACAAATGACAGAAGCTTTGTCCAGAATAATCAAACACGCATGAAAAACTTTGATAAAAGTCTCTAATTATGCGCCCATTCACACAGCAGTGTGTGTGACGGAGAGCGCGTGACGTCCTGACTGTCATTGGCCGTGATGGTGGCGCCGACCCAGCAAAGGCCCAGTCGGGCGAGTTACAACCGACCCCGTCCTTAATCTGATTATCTTAAAACAAATGTCTGTGCTTCGTGAAATTTCTTACCTTTTTAATTCAAAAATGCGCCTGCAGAACATTTGATCGAGTTAGATGAGGTGATTTGTTTAAGCGTTCAGAGTGCTTACAGACGCAGGGGTGAGACGGGAGAGACAGGCAGACAGAGCAGATGCACCATCCATCATAAACATAAACAAGACATTAATATAAGCTTGTGTGTGTGTGTGTGTGTGTGTGTGTGTGTGTATAGTAATGGTTTGATACGAAAATGTTGTGTTTTATAAAAAAAAAAACAAAAAAAAAACTAATCAGTCTAAAAAGCAAAAACTAGAAACTTCAAAGATTCAGAAAGGTGTGTACGAACTAAAACAAGGGTCTCAGACGGATAAAAGCAAAAATGAATTTATGAATATTTAAATCGAATCAATAATATAAGTTTGAGTGCACAAACATACATGCTCACACATATATAAAAAAAAATTTGACACACAAAGACGCACACATTTCCTGTGGATGTGGAGTTACCCCAAGGGCATGTTCTGTGTGGAGGTCACAGTTCAACGAGGCCTCGCTTGTTTAAGAGCTGCTCGCCTGGAAACTGAGGGGGATACTCTGCCCCAGGGTGTGTGTGCGTGCGTGCGTGCGTGCGTGTGTGTGCGTGTGTGCGCGTGCATGCGTGCGTGCTGGTGGAGCTGAGTCAATGACAGGTGCGAGTGTTATGGGGGCCGATGGGGGATGAACTAGTGATCAATTTCAGATGAGTTTTGTAAAAGTCTATATTAATCGTCGGTGGAAGCGTTTTAGTGATGATGCATAGAAAGCTTTTTAAAACTGATGGAGACGATAACTAAAATGATTAAGTTATTTGCGACGTCTCTAAAAAGAACGCAGTTTCAATGTTTTTTTTTCTTCCTATAACTGAACGACTAATGAAAACATGGTCAAATGAGACTTTTTTTTTTTTTTTTTTTGTCGATAAACGCTTAGTCGACTCTTTGTGGCAGCCCTATTAATAATAATAATAATAATAATAATTGAGTCAACTAGATTGAGAGACCTGGATGAAATGTGTCAGAGCGGGGCAACAAAATGTTCCGCCAGAAACTCAGCTCAGAACGAGAGTGGCTTGAATTTCATTTCTGCGCCCCACATTGTGCCGATCAAAAGATAAAAGCCTCTTTAAATGGCACCAGAAGTAAACCCGTCCTTTCATGTCCGTTGGTCTGACTTTCCACCAAGATCACTGAAATATGTCAAGTGATGAAGAAACATAGAAACATAACCTCTTTAGCAGATCTAATACACAAGTTAACCGTAAATTGAGGCCTTAATTACTTGATCTTTACTCATCTTAATAACAGACGAAGCCATTATGTTAAACCGCGCAGACTTTTCCCTCCAGTGGAAAAATATAATCGAGGTCTGTAAGATTTGTTTAGCGGAGACTGACAAAGTTCAGGTGACCGAGTTCAGCCTCAGGAAAACGCAGACTAACTAAGCAGAATTGCAAAAACCCTCAATCCACTTTCCCCCTTTTGTGTCTATATAAATGCGAGACACGGTGAAGGCGGGAACACCGAATGGCCGACAAAATGTGATTATTGTCAATCAGTAATTCCACTTTGACATCAAAACTAAAGATTTGAACTGTTTGAACGGTAGAGGCGTCAAACTGCAGAGCAGCTTTTCAAAATATGTGCAGGCTGCTGATCGTCTTTACGCCTCTAATAACTCGATAATTACTCTGAGGTCCACCACAGACCTGAAGGTGGGGTACGAGAGGACGGGTCGGGGTGGGGTGGTGGTGGTGGTGGTGGTGTTGATGGGTGAACGTACCGGCCTCCAGCATCATGCTGACGGTATGGGGGTCATCGGCCAGTGTTGCGTAGTGAAGCGCCGTGCAGCCACGGAAACCAGCCCTGCTGCTGAGCCTGCTGCTGAACTCATCCTCTCTGGACACCAGGACTGTAGAGAGGCACGGAGACGTGGAGACACGAGACAGATTACAGTCTGCTTATAATATAAGTGTAAAAGGTTACAGAAAAAAAAAAACATTACACAAAAAGTCTGCTGGGACCATTGTTCATTCGAAAGACAGAGATTTGCCAAAAACAAACAACAAACCAAAAACAAGATATATATTTTTTTAGACCCAAAATGAATTTGAGAAAATGCACTAATTCCACATAGATGTAAAGAGGATAGTTATGATTTGAGTCTGGAAACGGTAAAACTCCCTGAAGCTGAAGAAAGCTACTTTAACTGGAAGCGCTTGCTTCTGCTACTTTCTTTAATCTATTCACAGTCAATGTTGAAGCTCCAGAAAGTGTAACGCTGCCTCTACAACATTATTTTTCTTGTTTCCAGCTTTGGGAGACTTGTTCATTTTCACAAATTTTAGCTCGACACGATGGGAATTATACGAGTTCTGTTTTGGGGTGCTCCTTACTAATAATGGAGATACTCTATCATTCTCTCCTTACTTTCTTTTTCATAAGAGCACTCATCTCGTGCCACTCCCGCATCATCCATTCTTATTTTTTCCGCCGCCTCCTTCCGCTCCTCCTCGGTGTCCATCAATTCCTTTCATCACTTCCTCCCTCCTCCCTGCCCACTCTCTCTCTATCCCAATAACTTTGCTTCATCCATTTCCTGACTTCCTCTCCTCTCCCTCATCATGCTGCCCATTTCCTTCAATCCCCGTCTCCCTCCATCACCCCCTCAACATCCACATCTTCCTCCTTCTTTATCCTTCTTCTCTTCATCCCTGGTTTTTCTTGCAGTGCTTCTCTCTTTTCTTTCTTCTTTACCTCATCAGTCTTTCCCCTCCCTTCATCCCTCCCTCCATCCGTCCCACTCTTTTTTCCTTTCTCTCTCTCTGACAGTCTCTCTCTGCAGTGTGTGTGTGTGTGTGTGTGTGAGTGTGAGCGAGAGAGAGAGAGAGAGAGAGAGAGAGAGAGAGAGAGAGAGAGAGAGAGAGAGAGACAGGGCGGGATAATCATAGCTAACCCAATAAAGCGTCACACAGGCCCCCCTAACCCATCCATCAGTGTGCATCTGGGAAACGCTTCCCCACGCTACGCCGGCCCCACGTGGACCCAAACCTGACAGCCATATAAATGTCTGCAATATACATATCCCATATAAATATGTCTGCAGAAACCCAACACAGACGGGAGGGTGGAGGGGGGGGGGGGGGGGGGGTAAAGTGTGTGTGTGTGTGTGTGTGCGTGTCACTGTGCCTGTGTGTTTGTGTGCGACTGTGCAGCTCAGAAAAAAACAAACAAATAAAACACACACTACTTGTCACAGAACATATAAAATAATAAACACACAATTCAAACATGTACATGAATGCAAATGTTTATGCAAATTATAATGTCTGATTATAATAATAATAACAACAGATAATAATATCTGGTTCAACACTTTAGGTTCATAAAGACAACGACCACACACAAACAAACACACGTGTGACAAACACGTATAGTTGTTTTTTTTATATATTCACCTTCCAGTGAGTGGATGCCTTTCTCCCGTGACGTGTCGTAAACGTTGTTGAAGTGATCTCCAGTGTTTGGGTCGGCGCCGGCTTCGAGCAGAACCTTCACCACACTGGAAAACAACAAAAGAAAAAAAATTTAATTACACATTTAAACACGTATAATAATCCTGAACCTTGTTTTTTTTTAGAAATGCAGACATGCACACAGACGAGCTTTTACACAGTGATAGTCCAGTATTTCAAAAGGATGAGACGTATTATAAGAACTGCATATCAGACTTTTAACATGTCGCCCAATCACTTCAATGAAAACTGCTCGCTCGGCGCGTAAAGCAAAACACATTTTACACTGGAATGATATCATATTCTTCAGTTTGTGACATTAAACAATTCATAATAATAATTTATCCTTCGTTGTATTTTTTTGGTGTCCCATGAACATCTTTATTGGTTAGTTTTTTGGGCGACAGGGGATTTGTTTTGTTTTTTTTCCTGCAGGAATACCCGAGACTAAGGAAGGCTGTTTTAAGATATAATCGAGTCCAGGTGTTCAGCGATGTGGATCAAATTCTCTGTCACGATATGTTTGTCGATTGTTATTTGTTGTCTCAAAATGTCGTGACTTTGGAAATTCATTGGACATTTGATGTAGAAACTGTTTAAGTATCTGAAGATGTTCGTCTTTTGGTGAATCCAGTGAATTAAAAACAAAAACAGGTTCATCGCCTCCCATGCAAAAACATGACAAAAACAATATCGTCTTAAAGCTGCCTTCTCGTTTACAACACTGCCCACAATGGCCCAATACAGACAGAGATATTAAACGGATAGCTACATCAGAACATGGTACCGGAGACTGACAAATCTCTGTCATGTCACTGCGTCTTCTGTCGAATCAAACGCGTGCACGACGTCTGACCCAGCACGCAACGATGTAGTCATCCGAGGCCGTCGTTAGCTCTCTTACTGGAAGGAGGATTTGGAATCAACAATCCACTTTCTTCCTTCACATCACCAAACATAACCTCGACCTTTTCACAAAGTCCCCACCCCCACCCCCATCCTCACAGCTCGAAAACAAACGCATGCAAATATCCGATATTGCTCGAGTGACGGTGACGCTTCCACCTGACTCCCGTCCATCTATTCTGTGCCGTTATGGTGGATACACCCCAATGGCCACTTCCCTCTTTCTCTCCTTCGTTACACATTTGTCTTGCCTCGTAACATGTACGTATGTGCACACTGAGGGGGCAAGGGTCGGGGACTGTTTCCGGCACTGTTGGGGGGGGGGGGGGGGGGGGGCCGTGTGACGGAGAGGGTGTTTGTGTGTAGTCCTTCATTGGAGCGTACCGCCTTATAGAACAAACACCAGCACTCCTCGGCAACACCACTCACTGTGACCCAGCGGACATTCCAGGTACCGTCTCTCCGCCTACAGAACACACTGTCACGTCCACACACACACACACACAGACACACACACACACACACACACGGACCGCCGTGGACGTGAGCGATGGCTTTGACATTGAGACGCAGACATGTCCACACAGACACGCCAGAACTACACAGCTCGTCCGTGGCGACTGAGAGAGAGAGAGAAGCAGAGAGGCGGTGGCCGAAACATGAACCCTGCCAATCCTCCGCTGCTGCCGCCGCCGCCATTAAACCTGTGAGCAAGTAACGCAGCCTGGGAGGGAGTGATGGATCATTTTCGGCTAAATGGGTACAGAGGAGGCCTGAAAGGGCTTAAATGGAGAAAAATGATTATTCATACGAGGATGAAGTGGGCTCCTTTTTTAGGCTACGGCCTCCAGAGAAGAATCGGTGCTCTTGAAATGAGTATCGACAGGAGAAATGATCTCAAGAGTGATGGAGCGGCTTCATAAAACCGATCTGATATAAAACCTTGGTGAAATTAAACATCCTCACTTGTTACAGCAACAACCAAGTACCGATTTAAAAGGAAAATATAAAGATATCGAAACAGAAATTTAAAAACAAACATTTACCAAAACTAGAAATCAAATCATATTTGCAGCATCAATCAAGACATTGACATAAGGATGCAATATTTCTTCCACCAAAGATTAATCTGCAATTTATTTTCTCATGAAAATGTAGATACATTTTTTTTTGTTGAAAAATGCCCTTTGTAATTTTACAGAGCGAAAAATGATGTTTTAAAAAAATTAAATAAATCTTCACATTTGAGAAGCTGGGGCAAGAAACTTTTGTTAAAAAAAAAAAGTGACTGAAACTATCAATACGATATTAAAATGGTTGGTGAATAATTTGAAATAATTTCAGGTATAAATTAAATCTGGTACAGATGTCTGTTCGAAATACCAGTAGAGTCGACTGTCCTCTTCATCTGTGTTCATATCCTGAAAATCCGATAGGTGGGCAGTTTTCATCGCCACCAGAGAACATCCTGTGGGAGAGCGAGGCTGAGAACATTCTGGCCAGGTCTTTGTGTGTGACCTTGTTGAGGGGGTATAAAGGACTATCGGGGGGTCCCCTTTTGTTACTGTATCACAGTGGCTGGGGGCGGCAGTGGGGGGCCATGACCCACGGAGGGCTCTCTTCTCACCCTTGCAAGCACTTCTACAAACACGTCGATGTATCCTATGAGACACACACACACACACACACACACACACACACACACACACACACACACACACACACACACACACACACACACACACACACACAGGGTTGGTCACACGAGGCTGGGCAGGATTGTGTGAAGAAATTTAGACGGTGAGAAAAGGGTTAATGGCATAAGAAAGGTAAACACGGAGAGATAAAGAGAGGAAAACTCCAGAGAGGAAGAGGAGGAGGAGGAGGAGGAGTGGATGAAAGGAGGGAAGTGCAAGATACAAAGATGAAAGAGAGGGAGATTTAATTACACAGGACAGTACTAAAACTAATGAGCTTTTGAAAACTGTTAATAGTTTTACTAATCAACTGATGATCAAGTGGCTAACTATATTTGGGACATTTAGGAGGAGAGCTGCAGCACTAATTTGAGGCCAAACTGAAGGCACGCAGAGGTTAATTAGGTTTAACCTCCCGTTTTAAAAGGCTGGTCAAAAAGTTACAATTAAAGACTTCCTGATACGATCTTAAAGGTACACACAAATAATGATCTGCAAATTACATAATTATCTTATAAAATAAATATAAACAAAATGTGTGTTAGTTAAATAAAGAGAGCAATTTCCAACTTTAGTGCCACTCTTGGATTTATGCATCACAAAACACACAACCGATCTAGCTGGGCCTTTCATAATACATAATAATATTGTTTTATGGATTCCTTTTTTTATATATATATATATATATTTTCTTCTGGTCCAGAGGTTTAAGAGTGTCACTTGTATCTAAATTCTTCTTAACTTGATTATGCTCAGCTGCATCCCACCTGGAGCTCAGAAGGGGTCAGCGTGTTGCTCAAGGACACTTCAACGGAGGCCTGAACCTCCCAGTTACAGCTCCCTCTCCCACACTGCTTTTCTATCAAACAGTTGTGACCTCTCATGGTGTGACACATTACGAGCGGGAGATTTAACCCTCCGGCTCGGCCTCAGCTCTCCCGGCAGGTGACCGGTGTTACAGCCGGGGGCCGGTGTTGGTTTTCCAATCCGGCCCCGGAGGGACGACAGGAAACAGACACTTCCGTCGCCCTCGTGCTTTAATAGACACCCGAGCCGAACTGACCATCCATGTCTCTGACCACCTGGCCCAGGCGGTGGACCTCACTTTGACCCCCACCTCACCTGGTGCACATCTGGGGTCAGAGAGATGCCAGGGAGAGAGGTTCACTGCACTCAGTTATTATTCGGCCAAATAACCAAGTTGGTCAAAATGTAAATTCAATGCTCCTCATTATCAAATGGATTTCTCTGTACATTGTAAATAGTCAAAGACAGGTCTCCTTTAAATCAATTAACAAGCTTGATTATTCAATTGAACTCTGTTACTTCTCTGTTAAATAGGTGATGCAAAGTGGTGAAGTTCATGTCCAACTTTCTACACCAATAACTCTCTCAACTGTTGCAAGGCTGGTATGTAGCTATAATATCAAAGAACAGTATTCTTATATAGACATGTAACTTTACTTGTAGAAAACCGTAACAGTTTACATATGCTGACAATAATTACATGAAATCCATATGATATTTATCTTGCGTAGGTTAGAACCCCCTTGAAGTCATTGTTCATGACATTATCAGTGTCCAGAGTATGATTTTTTTTTTTTGGTATAATGTGAAGAAAACTTGGTAGAAACAATTCAATTCCATATATGGTTCCTGATTCTGTCACTGAACCAGACTGCTTACCATCTCAATCATGATCTATCGTGACCGAACGATGATAATATTTCCCCAGGAGCTAGCTAGTCCAGCTAATCCCGCTCCCAAATCCGTAATCCCACTCCACATCAGCCCCTCTCTCTCTCTCCCCCCCCCCCCCCCCCCCCCGCTGAACTCTTCTCTCCCTCTTCTTCGTCCGACGAGCCACTCATCCCCTCCGTCCATCATCCCTCCGCTTTCCCTCGCTTCTCGCCTCCCATCGAGTCCCTCGGCCGACAGGTCGGAACGGTCAACAGGCGTCACACTCGGCTGAGCGCTCATTGTGCGCGTGAATGCGGCGAGGGAGGGACGCAGGGAGAGAAAGAGAGATGGAGATGGGTATTGTGCGTTAAAGAGTGCAAACAGAGGGCCGGGCCCTGCGCCTCCCCGATTTAGCGTCACATCAAAGCTAAGCAAACACACGCCCCCCCCCCACCCCCCCCACCCCAACGTCTCACCCTTAATTCTTCCGCACACCCCTCTGCTCCACCCCTGATTCTCTCACACAGACACAGACACGCCTCGACCCCTCAGCACAGTTGACTGGAAACAGTCCCGAGAACTACCGAGGTGCTGAAATCTGTCCGTCTCCTGAAACGAAAATCACCGCTTCTGGTCCTGGAAAATATAAACGCACTGCGAGAGAGAGAGAGAGAAAGAGAGAGGTGGAATAATTCAACAGTGAGATCCATACTGACGCTGTAGCTACAGGCTAGACCTTGTTCATGAGTAATGTTCCCTGTGTTTTCACTTAACGGCTGCAAATAAAGTTGTGTGTGGCTGAGTAATAGGCAGTTGGCCTGCAAGATATTTGGTATAAACTCCCCCTGTCTCCTCACTTCGGTGTGTGTGTGTGTGTGTGGATGTTTTGTGAGTGGATGAGAGTGTGTGTCTGTGCGGAGAGAGAGTGAGAGAGCGAGAGAGGTGTGTGACTGATGTGTGTGAACCGATGTTCTGTCTTGCCTGCAGCAGTGACGGCTCACTGGGGGGTTGGAGGACGGGATTAAACACAGAGGAGTGTCACTGTCTCGCTGAGTTATAGCACTCATAACACATACACACACACACACACACACACACACACACACACACACACGCACAAAACACAGCGCCGTGACACACATGTACAGAGACGGCGGGAAAAGACACAAACGCGCATCCTATTAAATTTGTATCCAAAAAAAAAAAATCACAGAGAGACACATCATGTCATTAAACACAATGTGAACCACATCAGTACATTACACAGCGACAATCACTCAGCACACGTGATGTAAATATGAAAATATACTGCAGCTAAAACATCACAAAATGATCAACGACTGTGTGTGAGGATTAGTTACAGACCAGAGAGTAGAAGACAACCAACAGCTACTTTCATCAACAACTTGATTGATTGGTTGATTCATTTTACTGCGTTTTGCATAAGCAGTACGCCCGGCACCAAATGCTTACAGGACACCATTAATAACAAAAAAGAAGCAGAGCAGTAGTAAGAGAAAGGCTTTCAAAAGTTTCAAGTGATTAAAAACAAATTGACGTTCCTGAGGTTTGTTTTGCGAGCTTTAGCAACAAAGTTAGACCAACTTAAAAATCGTAAACCTAAATAACCGTTCCACCCCGTCATCATCAGACCACCAGAGCAACTCTGGATTTGAAACACATTTCATTCAACATGGAAATTCTTAACTAATCGTAATAAGGAAGAAAATGGGATTTACTCTCAACTTCCACACTTCTAAATCACATCAGTCACACAGCCTGTTGTCCTTTTGGATATTTTTAAATGTACCAACTTTAAGGGCCAGAGGAAGAATTCCTGTTCACAACTGCGCAACTAAGGATCTTTGGTTTCTTGAAATAGTTGCTTTAACATGAGTTTCAGGGCCAAAGTTCTGCTATATTTGAGTACACGTCTGTAATTTTGGTTTTAGCAGGATATCCTTTGACCATTTTTCAACAAATCTATCAAGTAGCTTCCTTGGACACCTAATCCCACAATATGTTTTTTTTTTTACAATTGACTCCTTATTGTCTATAAAATGATAGAAAATTGAGAACAATATTCATCAAAGTGTCAGAGACTCCATGACAACGTCTACAAAATCACTTGCTTTGTCCAAAATCCCCCAAAACATTCAATTTACAATCACGTAAAAGCAGCATATTCTCATATTTTAGCTGAAAGTGGTACATTTTTGGCATCTTTCTTGATGACGACAATAAACTGATTATATAAAAAAAAAAAAAATGCTGACATGTAACTTTCTTTGCTCATGCAATCAATACATTTCTTCAATATGAATAAGCCGACATAGAAATCTTAGTATTAGACCAATCTACCATCTAAAATTTGAAATGACCTCAAAATGAAATGCTTAAAAACAGAAAACGGTGCTTTTTCTAGTGTTGCAATCACAGTCACAATGTACCACAAATTATTCATGATGTGTCGATTTTGCAGCCTGAATTCAAACAACCCAACCCAAAGCACCAGCTGTATCCCGGAGATTTAAACTAACCTCATTTGAAGCTATTTTCGTATTCAGATCTCACATTATGCTTCTCCTTCCTGAGGCCCTTTAACAAAAAAAGTGACCACACAGCCCTGATGGAGGGAAGGGAAAAAAAAAAAAAAAAGCCCTGTAAATTGGATTTAGCCCGGCCTTAACCTCAGCCCCTCTCTGTGTTGTGTGTGTTCTGGGGGCCAGGAGGCTAATTGAATTTGTTGGACAGAGAGATGGGGGAACGGGTAAAGACCGTCTGTCAGTCTGAAAGTTGCTCTTTGCACTTCTGATGACGAACTGTACCGACTGGAGCGGGGACACGGGATGACATATGCTCGCAGGGGCAACTCGCGCAAGACAGCTGCGTCTGCACCAAACCGCGACATTTACCGTTTACGTACGTGCTTTAAAAAACACACGACTTGTTCAGACCTGTGCTGTCGGTTCATGGCAGCCACCATGAGAGCGGTCCAACCGAGGCGGTGGCGGTGGTTTGGGTCCACGCCTTCTTTTAGCAGCCTGATGGGGAGAAAGAAACACAATACTTCGGTGTCATCATTAACACCTGCGCACGGCAGACCGTCCCGCCGCCGGTACGGCCCGGCCCGGCCCGTACCGATGGCGACGCGGCGGTGGAACAAAGATTCATTCACAAATGAGAATTAAAACAAATCGGGGGAAAAAAACAAGAAATCCGGCAGCTGATTGTGAGTTTGTTTTTTTTTTTAAATCGGAAGACTCGAAGTGTTAAAAAAAAAAAAACACCCGCTGAAACATGGTTTCTTTGTCTTTACGCACTCGCTCCGTGGCCACTTAACGTGTCTGCGTGTTCGAGCCAGGTGTGTGTTGAGTTTTCTTGCCCGAGGGTGTGACATCAGGTACCGGAGTGGCACGTCGCTCTCGGTGTGTGTGTGTGTGTGTGTGTGTGTGCGTGTGTGCGTGCGCGCGATCCGTCTGTCGTCTCTCGTGCTGAGCGGGCAGACACTGTGCGTGTTTACAGTCAACACAGTGGCCTCTGGCTGGTCTCCACTCAGCTCCGTTTTCACTGCCCGGGTCTTCATGCACCACCAGGGTTTGGGCAGGGAAAATGGCTCACCGCCACCGCAGCTGCATGGGAGCTTTTCGGGGGCGCAGCCGAAACCGAGCGGCTCTCTCTGCTTGTTATTTTACCAGAAGGTTACGTTGTCGGAGCTTTTTTTTTTTTCTTTTTCTCCATTTCACCAAACAGAAACATGTGGACGGTGGAGAAGTATAACGGATTGACTGTGCTGCATCAGGAGGAGTTAGTTAGTTAAGTCATACTTACACGTTGAAAGGCTCACGGAGCTGCAGATTTTTTTTTAGGTTTTGATTCATTTCTAGACTTGAAATAAAGTGGAATATTAATATAGCAGAGATGGCCAAGCCTTAGGGAGAGAAGCAGCCTCCAATCATTTCTTTAGAATGGTTAAGAACAGTGTCACGGAAATAAAGGCTGTTTCACAGCCTTTTCTGCTGTCATTAAAATGTTACTGCGAAGAAGAAAAGTTGCATTTAAGAAAAGCCCTTCCAATTTATTGGAATTTTATTGGCCAACATTGGACCATTACAGCTATATCTAGCTCAGCATATATGTTGTCCAAGACAAATATGTTTTACGGAATATAATGCCAAAATAAACGCTTGTAATACTTTAGAAATGGTTCTATTTGTGTATTTTTATTCATGGTTATTTAAAATTTCCAGTGAATTTCACTGCTACAATGCACTGATGGCGATATGGCCAATAAATTCTATCATGAATCTGTAAAATATCCTGCCTCATCTACACATCTTTGTCACATGTTTATGATAACCACATTTGAGTCAATATCACAATGTTTTGTTTTTTTATTTTCTCATTAAGGTATTGGTCCCAAAATTCCAGTATCCATTGCACTTTATCTTTAACAACAACTTTCAAATCTAAACGCTTCAGCGCACAAATGTTTACAAGCCATACCACAGTAGCGGTACCTCTAGTACAGTTGTAGCTAAGGAGCTGTGTTGAATGTCACCACCCTCCTCTTGTTTCCTGTGTTCCTCTACATCGCCTCATCCAACAGAGCAAAAGAATGCTAAATCATAATCTAAAAAGAATAATATAAAGAAATATTCTATTTCAGCACAAATTATAATAACCGGCAGCTTTCAACCCAAATTTCAGCATCTTACATGAACCTGCTTTGTATATCATCTCAATCTCATATATGACAGCACGTCAGCTTCTGATGCCAACTCCCCACTGTGAGTCTTCACCAGCATTGTACAACACATTTTGTGGAGCCCTTTTGAGAAAGGAGACCTCTACTCTCGCGACACACCCCGACACTCTACCGCTTCTATAAACGCAACCACAGCACTTAACACGCGTGTGACCTGCTAACTGGCTGTCTCGCTGCACTCTCACCTGCACCATCTGCCACATGTGCACAGGTAACCCAAGCCTGCAAATGGTGACACACATCGATTACCACACACTTAAACACATGAATGTGGATACAAGTGCCCAACAACACTCGAGAGCACCCAATTAACACACTTCGTCCACATGTGCACATTAATCTGGAGTTCTTCCCAACAGTGAACGGCATGAACAGGAGAAAAGAGACATTCGTGAGTACTGTGTGTATCCAAAGGTACACTCGTAGTTGGTTTTTTTTGGAGAATCTTGTGGTCACTAAGAGAACTCCACACAAACGTTCAGATTAAAGAGTCAACACCTTTGTCTGACTACAGTGTGTGTACCTGTGCCATTTTCAATATTCTAATGCAACATCATTCACAAGACAGATGGCAAACCTAAATTGTTGATATAATGAAGATAAATATAAGTAATGCAAAGAAATACGCTTCTTTTTTTTCCCAGTGAAAAACGAGAGAGGCACATCTGAGTGAGACGTCCATCCTGAAAACACCTCCACACACGAACTTCTGTACGGATGGTCCTCTTCTTCCACCTGGTGGATATTAGTGGTACTACAGCTACAGGTGACACAACTGTGCACTCTCATAACCGCAGCTGTCCCTGCTTTCTGTTGTGAAAATTGGTTTCAGCTTGTGATTTGTGATCATATACAAGGCAATACAAATCTGGAAAACCAGGTCCCATTAAAAAGGGACATTATTTTACTGCAAAGAGCAGCTTTGGATGCATCCACCCATGGTTCCTTTATTCACATACTTGGAGTTAAATGTTAAATGTAGTCCAGCTTGATTTTGTTTATAATATTAGAATTACTGGATATGGTCTCAGACAAAAATGAAAATGAATCATGATGGATGTCCAAAAAGCTTCAAAGCCTCCCAACAGTCAGATTCACCTTCACTCTGTCCACTGTCATGATGGCAGACTGAGGTTTGATTTGGTCCAAAAACATAAAGCAGTCTTACTACGCTTAGTAAATGAATCACGTGGTTCACAATGAAAAAAGACAAAAGTGCCTCCCCATGCAAAAACGAGAGAGAGAGAGAGAGAGTGTGTGTGTGAGTGTGTGAGGTACCTGGCCACATCTTGAGAGTTATTGGTCCTCGCTGCCTCCAGAAGACCATCACCTTGTTATTGAAAAAGCAGAATCATACAAAAAACATGAACCAGAGGCAGAGAATATGAAAAATGTCAGTACTCATTAGCAAAGTAGGGATATGCCCCGACAGTTTTTGAAGTCAAATTTATACCCCAAATATTCTCCTGACTCTACAGACCACTACAATACATGTTGACGCTTTGTGAAATTGTGCAGAAATTTGTTGACCTACAACATTGTTTAAATTTATAATGTTCTCTGTAGAAATTTAGTCAATGATTTATCAACAACGGACAAATAAGTTATACTAAATAAGACAACACAATGACAGCTGGTTAAGTCTACCTTTGGTGTCAGAGTCTTTCTTCAGGCAGAAGGCCACGGCTGCAGCAGACAGCACACCGACAGAAGCCACTCCCGCCCGGCTGGCTCCTCCACCTGTTCCCCGGCCTTCACCTCCACCGCTCTGCTCCCAGTACTTGTTGTTGTTGCGCCCTCTGCTGGCCAGAGCCGCCCAGGAGCCGCGGCGGTTCTCCAGGTTAGACAGCCATCTAGGGGCGAGGTGGTGGTACTGCACCGATGGGTTCAAACTGGTACTAGGAGTCTCCTCAGCCAAAATTCCCCTTTTGGAGATCCGGGAGGTGGACACGATGGGGTTGCGATTGGTCTCCGCCGGTGTCTCGCGGATGCGCTGGCTTGCGGCACCGCTTGCGCTGGTCTGGAGGACGCGGCTGCACGGCGACAGGCTGCGCGACCTTCGTGCAATTAGCCTGGTGGGAACCGATGATAACATGGCGATAAACTCACCGAAAACGAAACGGGGGACGAAACCCTCAGACCGACAGCGATCCCACAGGGCTAAAGATACCTGGCAAGCCGGGGACACCGGGTTAATCCAGATCTAACAGCCGATGTCTCTGAGATTAGAGGCAGCTGGTTCAAAACATCGGGACGAAAACAACCGCTTCACCTCATCGTGGCGTCGATGTCACTAGAATCCGCGGTGCATTCTGGGAAATGTCGTTTTACTGGAAACTAACGCGCCGGTTGCTGTGACGAAATATGGGCAACATATGATACAACTTCCGTGTTGTATTCAATCAAGTGAGTGTTTCATACTTATGTGGGAAGGCGGGCTTCATAAAGGGTCTGTAGACAGATGAATTAACTTTTCAATTATGTGTGTCTGCAAAATACAAGTGTTGTATGATGTCTAACGTTTACATTTCATGTTTTATTTTTTATTTTTTTTAAATTTTAACTTAACTACCGACTGTATTAAACAGAACAGCCTACCCTGATTTCTATACTTTGATTAACTAGAATAAATGACAAAATATCTGTAGGCTGCACAGTAGCTGTAGACTATGTTTCCACTATCAAACGCTTATACTGTATCCAAACAACAGGACAGAGCTGTTTTGGCTTCTGGGGCTTTCGTTTACATCTCCTTTGTGCAATTACTGTTTTTGAAAAGCACTGTCATACTGACAAAGAAATGATGATACAAGCTGTTTTATAAAAGCCCTTTGCCTTGTGCATCATAGCCACCAGGTGGCATCGAAACATAGTCCTGTTTAGGTTTTGGACAACTTGGACTGGTCAATCGCAGGTGAATGTCATTATCCGAGTACTCCTTAATTACAGTCATCAGTTTTCAGACATCATTTTGAGAATGTCTGGAGAATGTTTCCTTATACCATTTTAATCAGGGCCACACACATGTAAATGAAGCCCTAACGATGACCCAGATGAAGTCCTATTTTACAAGCAGTCCCTTTTACAAGCAATACTGCTGGTAAAATAGGGTTTTGATGTCGGAGCAATCCCAATAGAAAATTCTGCAATCTCAGTAAATTTGTTTGAACTGTCACCTTTTGTCCTACTTTTCAGCTGTACATCCTGTTTTCTCTCATTGTTGTAGCTTCTCCAGTCAAACTCTTCACTTTAGTTGCTTCCATTGTGTTGTCTTATATCATTTAAATGCTTCAGCTAGTGTGAAATTAAACTTCTCCTCTCTCATTGGCATACAGTATTTCTTATGTATACAGGGGTAAAGATGCTAAGTGTCTCCCTGTTTTACAGATTGTTGCTGCCTTTCTCCCCAATTTGAACAACCTGTTTTGTTTGTTTTTGAAGGGTTTTGCACTTTAAATATCTTAAAATGTTCTCTTTATCAGGAAGAAAACACACACACACACACACACACACACACACACACACACACACAAATATGCCTCTGAAATCAGAGCTGTAGTGCAAACTTGAGGAGAAACACTGCATGAATTTATAATTTCCTGCAATTGAAACCGAGCAGATATACCTGATATCTGATATGTAAATTTGCTTCTTCAGGTTTATCTTATTTCCTGTTAAAATGTGATGGTGCAGCAGGCGATAAGGCATTAGTATTGGTATATCAGTGTTAATGAAAGACAGACCCTTTAATGAGTAGCAGAGAATTATTTTTAGAGATGGTTTTCCTGCTTGGCATTTTCATCCAGACCAACTTGCATATCCTCAGATAGGTTACTATCAAAGATTGATAAATATAAATATAATGTCACTGAAAATGCCATTTTGTTCTGACTGAAATACAGTCCAAGCCATCCCACTGTGACGTACATTGTACAAGAGTGGGTCTCCCACAGTGTAGCTGTAATCTATTGGGTGGGTATGTTGCGTGCAGGCCAGAGGTTTGCTGTTCCTCAGCAGACATGAATCACAGAGGACATCTTGCTCTGCCATCATAAATTCACTGGCACCTTCACCGGCCATCTCATCTAAAGGCCACAGTTATGTTGGTGTGCGTTTGCTTTTGTAGACACCTGACTATTCTCACCAACTGTACTGTCACTCGCCTGCCAACATGTTCGCGTCTGTTTCTAAAGCAATTTTTAAAGTCATTCTTACTGTTGATGTCAACAGCAAAGATATTGATGGCTGATATTTGTGTCTTAGCACAGTCAGCTCCACAACTCGTGGACTTAAAATGTTTTGCAAACCCAGGTGATACCCACTCCATTAAAAAATGGCTCACTTAGTTAATCAGTCTCCTTATGAGATATCCCAGTGAGCAACAATGCACAACAGCAGAGCAACGAGCTCACCCACATGGACTGCAGCTAGAATTAATGTATTAATTAATAACAAATACACCTTTGCATGCTAGTATGTCGACAGTGGAGAAGGTGTGTTGCAGGATTTTAGTTATGTTGCATGCCAGCACAATAGTGTTTATACAATTTTTACCAACATGTAAGCGTACCGGGGAAACTAGTGACAAAAGCAACCAAAATAAATGTTATTGAATAACATTAAAAAAAAAAAGAAAACACATAAGTCTGCCATGCATCTTTGGATCTGATTGACAATTTTGTTAAATGAGCATTTATTTTTTATTTTCCTCCCATACAAAAATCTGTCCATCTTGTACTTTACTTGTTTGTTTTATTCTCTGAATCCAACCTATGTTCCTAACCTTGCTACCGTTGTCTGTTTCTTTTCACTTCCTAACTAAATCAGTTTCATTGTCATTTTCCACAGCAGACATTAGCAGGGACGTCACAGGTAAAACTAATAAGATTTATTTTCCTCTGTTAATCGTTGCAGCGTAATACAGCATTTAATGATGTTACTGATGTTTTTGACCTGTCAAAATGTCTGCTGTGAAAGTGGTAAGTTCAACTTTAGACCTACTAGGCAACTTTTCAAGACTCACTCAGTAGAAGTCATGTATGGTGTTTTTTTTTTTAATGTTTTGAATGACACTGAATGAATGATGCTCGTTTCACCCCAGTGAGGAAAGTCTCCTCTCACTCACCTGTCTCAGGAGGTCAGAGGTCACAGTCAGTGGTGGAAAACTGTGGCAGGGTTCTGTTGACAGAGCTGTTGCCTGGCAGCGCAGTAGACTAAAGGATGAAGTCATTCCGTGATGGGTGCACAATGCTGTATTATCTGTAATGTGTATGCTTGTAACACTGCCCGTCAGTCACCACAAAATGAAACCTTTCTGCTGAGAAGAAAAAAAACATTGCACGGCCTGTCTCTGTTTCATATCTTTACAGAAATATACACCGGACTCAAAAGAGCAAAATGTAACGTGAAGTTCAGTTTATTTAGGCCTGAAGATGTTGTGAAAACACCCGCAGATCAAACTGAAGGAGGCCAGTAATGGGCTTACACACTCCAAGATGACAGGAGGGAGATGGATGAAAGAGAAAATGACATGACAGACTGAGTGAAAAATAGAAAGAGACACGCAACCAGAGGGAGAGAATATGACAGACATTCAGTGACACTACAAATACTGCATCACAGAGCATTTTAATGTTATTGTTCTCAGCAGCTGTGAGTTTATAACATCATGGAACTGACAGCCGAAAAGTGAATAAGGATTTAAGACCAAAGAAAGGTGGAGTCTCCCGAATACTAGTTTACAGGTCAGCCAACAGGTGCACCTGCAGCTCCGCCAACTCCAAAGTAGTTTACAAAAGGTGTGCACGTATAGTTATGGTAGATAAAATCAGTCTGTGGTTAAAATACTTGCAGGTGATAAAAAACAACAAAAACAATTCAAACAATTCAAACACAACGGGTTGTCTACATCTTTGTGAAAAGAACCCGACCTGATGCAGTCTGCTTAGTATTTGTTAATATGTCATGAATAAAGATGTGCTTCAAACTACACTTTAAAGTGTCCATGGAGACTATAAAGTCTTGTGTTGTTAACACACAGCTCCTGTATTCGTAATTCGACTGGTGCATTTTAACAAATTATTTTAGACAGTGCTAAACTTTCCCAACCAATATGAATTGCTTTCCAGGTTTGGTCAAATCTTTTCTCGGCAGCTCTACTGGTCATACTGTCCAAACTTTAAGGATGTATGATATTCTCTTATAAATTATTGTGTGTATGGGAGGCTGGTTATTAATTCTTCATTTGTGCTTTTTTTTTTTAATCCTTTAAACATTTGCTTTGTAGCCTGAAGGGGAAAAAAAAAAAAAAAAAAAAAAAGCTAGCTCAGCATTAGCAACCTGTTGTTTAGTGAAAAATTGTGGCCTACAACACAAAGTTGCATAAAATGTTAGCTTTAAGTGTTTTTCACAACATGTTTTCAAATGAACACAATGCTAATTACTCTACTTATTGTGCAGAAACACTGATGTGTCGCCGTGTGTTTCTGATTAATGCTACTTGTTTTTTTTTGTTGTTTTTTTTACAGTGTTTTTGTGTTGCAAATACCCTCATTGAAACACTACAAGCAGACACTACCGCAGGACAGGGATGTGAGCTTTACGAGGAGCACCTAAAGGCAACACAGGGAGGCGCTTCCACTGTACGGGCCACTGCGTCGCCTGCCTATGCAGCCTGCTTTCTCCTCCTCTCCCCCACCACCACCACCTCCTCCTCTTCCTCTTCTTTCTCGCCGCATCTTCTCCACCACCTGCCAGCCACAGCAGCGACGCAGCGATGGAGAGCTTCTGCAAATTATTTTGAGCTCACAGAAGATCGAAGAGAGAAGGAGAAAGACACCCAAACAGAAAGACAGAAAAAGCTGGAGACACAGAGGCAGAAACGCAGAGTGACAAGCGGAAACACAGAAACATATGGTTTGTCCGAAGCGCGGCTGTTTCTGAGGACTGCTGAAGAAAGACAGAAACTTATTCAACCACCGAGATCAATTGAAAGCCGCATTTGTTTCGTCCATCTCGTTTTGTGTCACTTCTTTGCCTCGTTTTCGTGCGCTCTCACCTGTGCGCAGCAGCTGTGCCAGCACACCTCTGTTTCATTAGTTTGTGCAGGGTGGATTGCGGTTGTTGGACCTCCCTGAACGCGCGTGCACACACACACACACACGCACACGCACACGCACGCACACCGACCATCACAAGACGCGGTGCAGCCTACAAAAGCTTCTCGCAAGAGGGGAATTGAATTAGCCAAGTTGTTTCCACAGTAGAGGAAGGAAAGATTGGTTGTAGCGCTCGGTTTCCCTTTGCTTCGCCGGTTCACCGTGACTTCACCGGGCTCGACAGGAGTCCCCGTCTCTCCTCTCACTTCCTCACGGTTACGAGCCATGTCTGGACCCACCGTGACCATCCCGGACGACCGGGCGTTCGCCAGCTTTAAGGCGCAGAGTCTGTGCGAAGAGGGCTGGAGTACGACCTACAGCAAGGGGGGCATCACGGTGTGGAGCCAGGGTCTGGAGGAGGGGAAGTCCGTCCACAAAATTAAGGTGAGACTACTTCATCAAACAGGTATGAAATGTAAGTTTTAATAATGGAATGCATTTCATTCATTACACGCTCAACTACAATGGATTTAATCGAGCATCTGTCATTTATGGGGATAATATAAAGTCGTGTGGTCATGAGAGAACAGCACAAATACGCAGGGGAGAAATAAAGCCCTGCTGTACAGAAGCCTATAATCCAGTTGGCAGAGAAGTGCTCTTTCTAAATTCCCATATGATTCAAACTGCTGACATGGTTTAGCTGCTGCGTTTTGCTGCATGGACCCATTGTAGTTGCAGAGGCTTCCCACTGAAACCAGATTTTAAACGACGAAGCATACTGTATGTTGTTCCTTTGTAAGCGCACACGAGTTAAAAAAAATAAATAAAAATGTCACTATGATGGTTACAGAGCTACTGTACATTTCAGTTCAGGGAACACATCCTGCTTTAGCTGTGGGTAATAGTGGTGATGTGAATTGATGCATCATGCACGCAGTAAGAAACCCTCTCTGTACTAAAAAGAAGTGAGCGCTGCAGGTAATCTCAGCAGGCAGGTTTGGCTCACTGGAGACACGTCAGCCTCTGCAAGTGAAACTATTTTCAAGTCTCTGTGCAAAAGTATTGAGTATAATATTTAAGCTCACCTTGTTGGCTGCGGTAGAATTAAATTTGCATACAGTTTGTCATCCATTTAACGCACAGGTAAGCCGCAAAAAAAAGAGCACAAACTGAAATAGTGCAACAAACAACAGAACTGATTGTTCTCCAAAGAATAGTCAGTTACATGATAAGCCATGAATGAGCCAGTGTGAATTTAAGGATTGCATTTAGTGGTTACAGTGTCAAATCTGATGATGCCACTTTTCTCACATTAACTAACTCAACTGTCTTTGGGTTTGATGGTTTGACTATGTTGGCCTCTGCTAATTTTTGAAGGCCCTTTGAAGACCTGGAACTACATCAGGGAAAAACGGACATTATTAAACCAAGGTGCGGCAGCTGGAAAAAGGTTCCTGTTTAGTTGTTTTGGTAAGATAAAGTGACTGACAGGCATGTGAAAGTACGCAATAAATAAACTTTGTTATGTAGTTAAACAGCAGTCGTGGCAGTTCGCCTCAAGCGTGGATGTTTGTCTTGGGAGAGGATGTGGAGGCATTATGAGGACAGTGATGTGACTTTTTAGCCATGGAAAAGCTGCTGCGTAGCGGATCATCTAACACAGTAATATGTGACCACAGTGAGTTGGGTTGTTGTTAGTGTTGTGACACTCACACAGAGTCCTCACAGCACACTCGTGGCAAAACATGATGAAATACGGAGAGATGCTTATAGAAATAGTTTGAATTTTTACACGGTAAAATACAGTGAAAGTTGAACTTGAATAAATGGTGGAAGCAATTGTAACCTTCAGTTCCCTCAAAATCATTCAAATTGATCAAGCACTTTTCCGGTGCACTCTACAGTCGACTCTCACAGCCTTAGATTTTGACTGAGAACCTGACTGACGGGTTATTTAGTGCCTAACTGTCTCAAAACCTCTCGCAGTGTCTTGTAGTTTTACTTGAAGACAGATGTGGCCTCACTGCATTTTGGGAAGGTTGCTTCAACTTTTCAGCCTTTACTTTGTTCACCGGTTTGAACAAAACTGATCTAAAAATCTGATTAATGTCAGTTGCTATGGGATACACCTTCCTCACATCTATAGAGATAGAAATTTAATTCTCCTTTGTGTACGTGTGTGTGAGGTTTCCTGCTGTGTATCCGGGTTTAAAGAGCGTGAGAGGGCCGCCAGGTGTTTACTTTGTTAAATAAAGTGGCGTGTGCGTGTGCACGGGTGTGTGTTTGTGTGCACAGAGGTGTTATCTTCATGTGCAGGGTCCACAGAAGCAGAGGACCCAGCCCCCTCCATCCATCCATCTGTGTGTGTGTGTGTGTGTGTGTGTGTGTGTGTGTGTGTGTGTGTGTGTGTGTGTGTGTGTGTGTGTGTGTGTGTGTGTGTATGTGTGTGTGTGTGTGTGTGTTTGTGTGTGTGTTGGTTGTGTAGTTCAGTGTACGGGCCAATCAAGAGTGTGTAAATCTGCCTGCTGTGTGCTTACTCCGGGTATGTCCCTGTGTATGCTGAAGGAGAGGTGTGTGCATCAGCAGGGATTAGTGTGTGTGTGTGTGTGTGTGTGTGTGTGTGTGTGTGTGTGTGTGTGTGTGTGTGCGCGTGCACACACTAACCCTAACCCACAGAGGGAAGGGATGTGCTTATTCATGCTTTTTTATGCAGGACAGGTGTGCTTCCTTATGAAAACTGCAGACCGCAAATAGTGAGAAGTTCATGCACAAACACACAGCACACATACACACACATATTTGGAGTTTGGGTGGGGCTTCTATCTGTAACAGGTACTTAATCTTTATATGCAAATGTGACAGAAACAGGATTTGATTTTTGCATTGTACATTGTTATCTATCTCCTCATTTCTTTCTGTTAGAGAAATTACACAGAGGCTGGATTCAAAATCAAACACATCGGACATTTATTCTTGCAAGAAGGAGCAAATACATGTACACTCAAAGAAGGATGTCCAGCATTGCTCAGCGTCTCTCCTCCGTAGGGCAGCTTTTATACAGTGTGACAAACAGTTGACAGTCACCCCCACTCCCTCTGTACATCTGTTTTTGTAGATCACAGATAGTACTGAGTGACGTCGTAGGTCACAAGATAAAGACATATGGACGTCGTAAATTAGACCATGCTGTGCACAGATAGTACTGAGTGAGGGCGTAGGTCACAAGATGAAGGTACAGAGACATCGTGTCTAAGACCATGCTGTGCACAGATAAATGGGTCCTTCCTGAGACAATAGGAACATGTTGTGCAACAGATAGACAAACATTCGACAAGTATGATGAGTTCATTATTTTTCCATCACTTTCGGTCTCCCATCCTCAATCTTCCATTGTACAAATGTGTACAAAAGAATGAAATTGACTACTGTTAAGAGTCAATATGGTAGTTGGTGAGTGGGTTTTAAGCTCATAGGTGTGTTGGGGGGTGGGCAATCAGATTTGCCACAGATACAGCTCTTCTATTTATAGACGGAATAAAAGCATGCATTTTTGCTGATGCGTGTCGAATGATTAACGAGAGACTTTTTTGGAGACTTAACCTCTCCGATTGTTTGCATTCCCCTCTTTCCCATAGCATTAAAATGTATATCCAAATGAGTGGAAGAGAGAACAGGCTGGCAATCATCATTATCATTAGTGGTCTAATTACCATCGGCCTCATTATCATTGTGATCATTGCCACTGCCATATTTATCAATAATGACTGTTGTATCGCAGTGTAATCACTCACGCGAACCATCATCATCCTCATGATATCATTTGTCAGAGCATGACACATTCCACTAACATACAATATGTGTGTGTTAATATGTAGGTGGTTTTGTATACTCGTTTGACCCTCAAACAAACACACACACACACACACACACACACACACACACACACACACAAAACAAACACTCCGGCGTGTGCCTTCTCCCACGCCGACACAGAGGGAAGCCCGGCTCTGAATCACACATGCACCCGCTGTATTTTTTTTTTTATTTTTTTTTTTCATAATTGTCTTCCACAATCATGTATCAGCACCCGGAGGAGCAGATGATGGGAGGGAGGAAAAGAAGAATGTATCGGGGAGAGAACAAGAGTGGGTGAGATGGGGAATAAGGGACACAATGAAAAGTGGGTGGTGTGGGTTAGATGTGCAGGGGTCAGCGGTCACTGGGCACTGTGTGGGCAGAGGGCGCGGTGTGGACGAGAGGAAGCAGAGCACCACACGCACCTATTGTTTGTCTCTCGCCATCTCTGTTTTATCTTTCTGAACTCGACTTCACCCGCCTCCCTCCGTCCCCATCTTCAGGCTTCATCGGCCGAGTTTACTGAGTTAGTATGTAATAGAATTACACACACGTGTACTTACCGAGGTATATGTCTCCATTCTGCGCCCAACGTCTCCCTGCACCTCTCTTCTTTTGCCTTTTCATTTGTTTTTCCTTCTTCCTCCTACTCCTGTTTCAGGTTGCCTGTGGATACAACACATCCATTATTCGCCCTGGTCTTTGCTGATCCACAAGTCCTTTGCCAATCTGTCTACACACATACGCATGCATATAATACACACACACACGCACACACACACGCACACACACACACGCACACACACACACACACACACACAGATGTCAAATATGAGACCTTGCTGAAACTAGTGCACTGCTTGTGGTAGCATTTCTTTAGATATAGTACATTCAACATCTGCAGGGTCTGTATTTTCTTCAAAAGTAGGCTTTGGTGCAGTTATTGTACATTTTATTTTGAAAATCCCATCATACTATATTCTGTCCTCTGTGTGTGGTTTCTTTTTAATTCCATTATGTAGAGTTAGAAACTAGCCTGTAATTTTGTAAGAAGCATATAGTGTCTCCTTCACTGCACTGGCTATGGGCCTCAGTGTAATTTTGTAGGTGTTGAAACACAGCTAAGGACCTTTTTGTGCCTTTCACTCAACACAGTTTGGTGCATGCTTCTGTCGTCTGTGTTCACACTTTGCAAGTGACTTCATATAGCCTGTCGTACGTGACTAGCTGTCTCGTGTCCCTCAAATCTGCTGAACTTTAATTTCTTATTGTCGATTGCTGCCCAAGTGACCTGTGTTACTAGTCTGACGGGACAATTTCAAAGTTCTCTCTATATTAGTGTCAGTATTTGAAATCATATCTCAGTCGGTCTCCTGAAAAGAACCATACACGTGCTCCTTTGTTTCCTCGATAATGACGACATTAAACCAGCTAACACTGATGAGTCTGCACCACGTTCGCTTCAGTCTGTATTTTCCAGCTCTCTGCACTCAATCACTCTTCATTGTTCTCACGCTGGGTTCTTTCTGTGTTTGGGGATATTATTTCAATCTAACATTTTCAGCGTCTTTTGTTCCACAGCATGGCTCTTGTGTAGCCCTGTGAGACTGTGCCTGTGTCTAGGGGCTATATACAGTAGCTAAAGTTGATTTAAAAAGCAGTGACTCGGTCAGTGGCAACAAGTGTGCAAAGCTTTACTGATACAGCGAACACACTGTCATAGTTGTACATGTATTGAATTACATTTATTTTTGGGTTGCAAACCAAAATAGGTCATTGAGAGTTATAATAATCTGTGGTCCCAGGACAATAACTTTACTTAATTTGGGTCTTTGCCAGAAATTCTTTTAGAAATGGAAACTTTTTGTGAGTACTGTCCTCCTCAATAGATTTCCAACTCCAAAGAAAACTACATAAAAAAAAAGAAGCTTTTTATGATCCTAATGTTCAAAGTGATTGCTTGATAGTGACTTTTTTAAAGTGCTTAGTCAGTCAAACTTGACTGATTTTGGTAATCCCCTGACCTCTACTCTAGTACTATTATTAGTCAAAAAACTAAGTGATTCACAGTAGCCTGTTTGTGTTTAGTACTCAGTAGCAAATTTTGCATGCTAACCTGCTGAACCAAGATGATAAAATACATTTTAGGCTGCACCTCTTTGGAAAACTGTTGTTGACATTTTTACCATTTTTCTGACAATTTTAAAGTCCAAACAACTAATCGATTAATCTAGAAAATAATTGACAGATTAATCAATAATGTAGGTAATCGTTAGTCGCTGCCCTACGAGACAGCAGCATGTTGACATTGTGAGCATGTTAACATTTAGCCTAAATCAATGCTGTGCCTAAATACAGCTTCACAGTGCTTTTAACACAGCTGTCATGTTATCATTTTACTCATTCATATGTGAGTATTTCTGTCAGTGATTATTAGTGAAGGATTTTATTGATCTATAGCTGAAGGAGCACTTCTTATGACAATATTTTAGGAGGCTTAGGCATATTTGTGCTGTTCATAAAAGTGAGCACATCATATTTCACTAGTTATTGATACCTCCCATTTCACCAGCTTTGCAGCCAAATGTAGATTGAAGCAGGTGATCATTTTCTTACATTGAACCCTCAGAGAGCAGGAGAAGGAAGAAGGAAGATGGGACAGATTGAGCTTTAAACCCAATGGAATGATTTGTAATGGGAGTTAAAATCACGTCATTTGCTCTTTTCTTCTTTCCTCTCAGTCTCTCGCTGTCTATCACTTACTCCAAGTAAGTGCTTCTATGTCCCTTTTTGTACTTATCACTATCCTCTGTCTTTTCATGAATCTCCCCTCTCTTTCTCCTTGTTATTATAAAGACTAATTCCTCCTGGCAATTGTAACTGTAGTAACACCACTCCTCTAGGAAAGACCTCTCTTTACCTGAGGTGTAGTGCCATCTACTCCAAAACATCAGGCAGGAGTCCCCAAGGTTTCATTAACAAGCTGTGGCCCATCTACACAACAGTCTATGGTATGACTGTATGGACAATGATTTAAGTTAAGATTTCCTAAAGTAGATTTTAGGATCCAAAATTGGTACATTACATTTTGCACTTGTTTTATTGAATCTGGGTTGCACCAATTAATCATTCTCGTTTCTGCTTTGAAGACTTCACACACATGTTCTTTGTTCCAAACAGCAGGTGACTTGTGGCTTTAAAAAAAAACCTCCCTGATACCTTTTTACTCTACACGTACAGTATGTGTGTGTCTGTCGAGACATGATTGTGTTGTTTTTCATTTAAGAGCTCAGGTCTAGTAATGACTCATCTATGGTCAGTGGCCTGTCTGTCCTAATTCTCTCTCTGTCTCTCTCTAATTCTCTATCGCTCTCTCTCTCTCTCTCTCACTCACACACATACACACACGCAAACGCACACACACACACACACACACACACACACACACACACATGCACACATATTCACCACTCACACTCAACACACATACTGTATCCTTTTCTCTTCTATGACACTGGCACTCCAACCATCTGATGTCTAATCATTTACACATCAGTTGCACGCGCGCGCGTGTGTGTGTGTGTGTGTGTGTGTGTGTGTGTGTGTGTGTGTGTGTGTGTGTGTCTGTGTGTGTGTGTGTGTGTGTGTGTGTGTGTGTGTGTGTGTAGGTTTTTCAAACTGAGTATGTTAAGGATCCTTCAACACTCACTCAACATTCACACACATCCTCTTACTTTACTTCTTCTGTTCGTATATCAGATTAAGTATGAATGTTGAACTGTTGTTTCATACTTAGCTTTCATTGCATGAATGAAGCCAAACTCTCTGTAGCTCCTCTTAACACTTGCACAGTACTGAACTCTGAATTTATGGGATGCAGTTTCGTTAACATCTAATGGATTTCCTGCTTCATATAGCTTGCATAAGATGCAGGCCTATGAAATGTGAAGTACTGCATGATTAACCAGCATGAGTTATGTAGGATGAATACACATTCAGTAAATGGGGTTTAGTCTGTGATTGAGTTATATTAGTTCTGTGTACTTTTTCTTTATTGCCTAACAATGAGCACTGTTTCTGTGTGTCTCTCTCTCTTAGTGTCGCATGGTGTGTAAGGACGTGTCAGCTGATACGGTGTACGACGTTCTCCATGACATCGAATACAGAAAGAAATGGGACTCAAATGTCATTGAGACCTTCGATATCGGGAAACTTACGGTCAATGCAGATGTTGGCTACTACTCATGTATGTTGCATACTAACATGTAAACATATGCAGTGTACAATGTGTCTGCATTCATTTGTCAATTGTATGATTTGGGGTAGTGAAGGGAAGCAGAGACACGCTGTTCTATGGTGTTTTGTTCACCAGAGTTTTCTTGTTTGTTGAAAGGGAAGTGCCCGAAACCTTTAAGGAACCGCGATGTCATCACGCTTCGCTCCTGGCTGCCAATTGGAAAAGATTACATCATCATGAACTACTCTGTCAAACATTCTGTGAGTATACTGTACGCTCAAGCACACACACACACACACACACACACACACACACACACACACACACACACACACACACACACACACACACACACACACACACACACACAGCACGTACACATGCCCAGCTACGGCCCTGCTCATTCACCCCTTAATAACCATATGTGTAATCAAAGGTGCACAGGAATGCTAATGCAGCATTGTGAAGTAAATGGCCCATTTTGAAATGAGTGAACATTGGGTGAGCCGAAATTAAGATTAGCCCGGTTTGGACATTGTGCTGTATGAAGAATCCTTACAAAGCTCTCTGTGTGTGTACTGGTCATTTAAGATTCTGCTCATCCAGAATCAGTTCATCCAGGAAGTGAAGATAGTCTGGCACCTTTCCAACGAGAGAGCACAATCATGCCTCCCCCCTTCGATGCTTTTACCTGAGGGAGACAGATGTACTGTGCCAGCACGCCTCTACTTTAAATGTGGTGTTGTTCATTTTATGGTTGAACATATTGCATTTTTAGTTTGACTTTCAGTTGTGCTTTTTAAGAACTTGAGTAATTTGAATACCAAAGACCTGATAACATAAGTGATGTCCAGTTTGGCAAAAGGCCTGAAACCTCGGCTTTTAGTTTGGCTTTATTTCTGTGTTTGCTGTCCAGCTGGAAGAAGACGACAGGAACTATCTCATATAAAAGCTTGTACTCATCACCTGGCTACAACAACCAATTATTTCCAGTCTTGATTAAAATGTCAAATATCTGCTCGATTATTTGATTGTCTGGTTTATAAAATGTTTGAAAAAAGTAAATGCCTCTTCCAAACAACAACAACAACAACAACAACAACAAAGAAAAGCAGCAAATCCTCACCACTGAGAGGCCCAAACAAAGTAATGATTGGCATTTTTTCTAGAAAAAAAAAAAATTGCTGATTGATTTTCTAACAAACCAGCTAATCAATTAAACTGTTTCACTGTACCTCTCTTTCTTTGTTCTCCTGTGTGCCTTTTTTCTTCTCAGGTCTTGTTTTCCTTTTCTTTTCTCGCTTTCTTTCTTTTTTTATTTTCTCCAGTCTCATTCTTCTCCTTCTTCCCTCTCCATTTCTCTGTCTCAGTTTTGCTCACTAAACTAATATTGACAAAAGGATAATACCTCTCATGTGACTGTTAGCTGTTGACTTCCACCTCTCCTTCCGCATTCCTGCATCAATTAGTGGTTACCAACACAATAGACTGTGTGTGTGCATGTATGTGTGTGTTCCACGTGTGTGTTAATGACTCCTAGTTCCTGTGTGTGCATGTGTGATTAGCTCTTGATAATCAGCAGAACTTGAGCGCTTGACTTGTGGAGTGCAGTTAAAAGGGACCCTTAGTGGAGCGGTGAGTTCATGTGCCCACCGCCAGGAGTCAGTCCACTTCCACTGCATCTTGTGGGACATTCATTATTCATCCTTCCCATGATTAACAACTGTTTTTCAGTCATAAATTTGCAAACTTTTCAGCAGTAAGCATATGCGATCCACCTGCAATGTGTAGTAAATGTGGTTTGCTCCAATGCAAAAGGTGCCAATGGGCAGGTTGTCATAGAGTCCAGTTTTTACTTGCATGGGAGGCCTATATATTTATAGTACAGCAACAGCTAATGGCTTCTAATGACTACTCTAATAGTGGATCCATTGTGCACTTTCTTGGCCACAATGGTGGTGGGCTTCAGGAATAGCAGAGCCGGTCAATCAGCCTGTGGGTTGGTTTGGTTTCGGCTAGCAACCTCCAGATAAATTTATATTGCATGGAGGAAATTTGGTTCAGATACCCATGTTGCCCAAAATATTACTAGGATCCTCGGACTTTTCATCACTCCCCATCATACTTTGGTTTATATTTGGCTATAAAATACCTGCAAAACTAATAATGTTCCCGTTGGCATTTGCTGCACTTTGCGTAATCAATGGTAATTAGCAATGTTCGCATGGTAACATGATGAGATGATAAATATAGCAAAATTGCTTGTACAACTGCTATACATCATCATGTTAACATGCTGTTGTTAGGGTTTAGCTCAAAGCACCACTGTACAGCCTCACAGAGATGCTAACGTTGCTGTAAACTCCACTCCTTGTTAGTTATTGTTATTCTAAATAAAAAGTGGCAATAAGTTATCAAAGCTGAAGGTGTCTTGAATTGCTTGTTTAAGCCAACAGCTAAAAAAAAAAACCGATATAGGCTAAAGTAACTGTTAATACTAGTCAGGAGGTTTGTGATGTGGATGTTTGAAGACTATAGAGAAACACCTCAGTGGTGAGTAATGCTTTGAGTAGGCGCTTCTAAAAAACCATTAGCTCACAACATTATAATGCTGTATCTGATTTCCCAGAAATCCACAGATGGTTCACAAAAGCTGCCATTGTGCTGTCAGCAGAAATACCTACGATGTAACCATCTACCAGAGAAGTGCAGTCACCAAAAATACGAGTCAAATAGTGGTGAAAAGATAAAGCGGTTATCTCAAGTTCTCCTCTGATAACGGTTCTTAGCTGACTGCTGCTCTGTGTGCTTCTTGAGTGCTCTGCAGTGTGCCTGTCCCAATTAGAGCTGGCAAACCAGTACTGCACTTTATCATCATGAATAATACTCTTAGATATATATTCAAAGGGGCCAGCATTGAAATCGTGGGCCGTAGCTGGCCTTTACTGCTGTGTTATTCACAGGGTAGCGTGGACTGGATTTGGATCAGAAATATGACTGTGAAGCAGAAAATCTGTTTGACTGGCAGCTTCAAAACAACACAGCAAAGAAAAACACAGTTGAGTGTCAACTAAAGCCATTAGATGGACTGTCTAAAAGGCCTGGTTTGTATCCATGGAGCTGATACCAGAAAATGATTTCTTAAAATCTCTGCTTATGGGTGCTTGTTGTGTGCGGTTTCCGCTCATTGATGTAGGTTTACTTTGGGTGGAGTGTGTAAAGGACATTTACGCTGGCACATAAAAACAATCATCCAGAGCATGTCAAAGTGAATGAAGAGTTTAGGGGGTTCCTTATCACATTCATTAATTCTTGTGTGTGTGTGTGTGTGTGTGTGTGTGTGTGTGTGTGTGTGTGTGTGTGTGTGTGTGTGTTGTCTCCACAGAGATATCCTCCTAAAAAGGACATGGTGCGTGCTGTTTCCATTCAAACTGGCTACATGATCCAGAGCCAGGGATCTAATCACTGTACCCTCACTTACATGGCCCAGGTAGACCCACGAGGTAACTATTACACATGCACGCACGCACGCACGCCAATTGAAACCCACCGCTACACTCACATAGGTGCTTAATGCATGTTCAAAGGTCTTTGAATTATTCATTCCCCTGCCTTTATGTCAAAATGAGTCGCTATAGTAACCATATGAAGGACAGACTATTTGACTGTCTTGCTTTCTCACTCTGCCTCTCTTTCTCAATTCTCTCCCTTCTCTTTTTCTATTCGTTGATAATGGTCTCTAATTCTACCTGTAAATCACCTCTTCACTTTTGCTCTCTTGGATCTGAGTGCTGATTGTGTGAAAGTCTTGAATTACCTGTTGGTAATGTGTGCGTATGCGTGTGAGAGTCATCTGGGTGCAGTGAGTAGCAAGTTACTAAGCTTTACTTGCATGCTGCTGGACTGTCATGTAATCAAGCAAATCCCTCTTTTATGTCTTCCTCATCATCATCCTCCTCTCTTTCACTTTGATTATCTGTCAACCTCACACTTTTATCCGTTTTACTCTGTTCACACTTGTCTCTCGTTACAGGTTCATTACCCAAGTGGGTTGTCAACAAGTCTTCCCACTTCCTTGCTCCTCGCGTAAGTCGTGTGCACATTAACACGGATGCTGAGTTCATTGTGTGTTTGTGCCTGTGTGAATCCACGGGCGCTGCGCATTAAGGTTACACAGTGCAGTGACTGTCACAATGAGAAATGTGTGCATGAATACCTTTCATGCATGTAAAAAGTACAGTCTCTTCTACACATTACAGATGCATCCTGTTTACTGTGTTTGTTTGCCTGTGTGAGAGTGTGTGCGTGTTTGTTGAAATAGGGCAGAGATTCTCTAGAGAGCACCTCGGTACGGAGGAGTCCCTTGATGATCATGTCAGAAAATAGCAGCTCAGTGAGATACACAGATCCCACTGAAAGTAACCATGACTTTTATAAATACAGGATTCATTTTCTTCCAGGCATTTTAAAGAATTTTGTACCATTATGTCACAAGACATAAATACAGTGTGAGGGTACGTGATGATTTGGCTTTGACTTCAAATTTTCGATTCTTGTGGCGCTACTAAAAATCACCTCCCAGTATCTCCCTCCTGGCTTCTCTAACCATGTCCAATCTCCGTAGATGTCACCATCTCTCACACCTTTTCTTTGGCCTCCCTTTATCCTGTCCCTCATCCATCTTCATCGCTATTTTTCTAGAGTGCTATTCCAGGCTTCTGTATATGTATTTTCAGCCCAGTCTGCCTTATCTCATTACTGAGGGAGGGAAGATTGGCAAAGTTTTCAAGTGCAAAAAAAAATTCACGCTATCACTGGCATCATTTCTTGTCTGATAGCAGTGTGTTTAGGATCAGTGCAGATCTATAAAAAAAAAAAAACATAACGTGTGTTGTCTTCCTTATGTTGTTTATCTTTGCCTTATGTTTTCTAGGCAATGAAGAAGATCAACAAAGCCTGTTTGAAGTATTCAGAGTGGAAGCAAAGACATAACCCTGGCTTCAAGCCCTGGCTCTACCCGGAACAGACTACATTACCCAACATCCCATTCTCTGAGCTCAGCATCCAGCATGCGGAGAGCCTGGAGAATATTGATGAGAGCTGCTTGGCTGAGACCCATGAGAGAGAAGACAGCGACTAACACAAAAACACATCCGGGCACACACACAGTCATGTGTTCATACACACACACACACAAACAGTAATGCAGGGATACATGGATGCCTGATACGCATATATAATTACATGTATCTATATGTGACTCTTTTTGGAAGTATGTGTGTGTGTGTATACATGCACATGCATACTGTACATGCAGATGCATACGCAGGCATACGAACAGGCACATGTATGTTAGCATTCATGCACAAAGACAAACTCATACTTCCACAACTCGATGGCTTACTTGCATACATAATGTATGAACACATACATAGACAAACATGCACCATAGATACACTCACGGTTACACACCCACCCACTCACAAGGGGACCCAAGAAAATTTACTTTTACAAATTAAATATTAGAATAAAATAATATTTAGTGTAATCAGAAAATTGTCTGTAAATGTCATGTTTTCATGTCTGTTCCAGGAATATACAACTTTTCTAATTGGTCCCTATGCAGAGTATTATAGCAAAATATAGTTTTGGTAAGCTTTATTGTTAAAATGTTTAGAGACTAATGTGACAGTGCACATTTGATTCAAAATATGACCAATTAATTTTTAGAATTAAACTGTCCTTATTTAGCTAGTTGTCTAAAATTTAAGTGCAACCCCTAATGGTACACATCTGAACACATTAATACTATACTAACGCACTCATGTATACATACTCAGTCTGTGTCTCTCTGCCTAGGTTGTCTTTCTGTCCCTCATTATGTGTCTCCATCACATTTTGTAAGCACATGATAAATATGCAGGTGTGCAGAAGGCAGCTGGAACCCCCGACCCAACCTGCATCCCTCTCTTTCTCTGTCTCACCTAAACACACAGAAACACGTCCAGATGTACATTAACACGTACTGTCTGCTCCTCTGTTTATGAGATGTATGAATGTATTTAGAGTTTAAAAATTAAATACAGATTCCTACAAAGGTTTTCAAATTTCACTGGTGATCTGAGTATTTATTTTCTGTATACGTGTTGATGTACATGCGTCACGCCCTCTGCTTGGCTTCATGTCTGATGCTGCCGGCAGGTTTGCACAGTTGTGTTCATGCTAAAATAGGTTTAAAGAATCACTGACCTGATTAACTGGTTGATCTGCTCTCATTCACACATTCTTTCTGTAACAGACACAAACACACACTACACCCATTGATTTTCAAACTGCAGTGCCATGATTAGAACAGGGAAACACCATGACATGCAGCCTATAGAGATAAACTGCTTTTACACACATGCAACTCCATGCGTCCATAGCATATAAGTCTGTGCACTGGCCTAGATCAGAATTCGGAATCCCCCAATCTGTTGGCATGGCAACTCCTCCATCGACTCAGCACCGAAGAAAGACAGCGTGATGAGAGCTTTTATGTCACAGAAGAAGTCACTGTGAGCATACTGTAAATGCACCACATGTACGGTGGCTGCAGTTTCGGGTTCCCTCTGGCGAACTAATTGAATTGACTTGTCTTGTGTGAAATCCACACTTAAAGGAAACAGAAACATAAGCATGGCTAAAAACTGCATTAAACACATTGGCCACACAGCTGAGAAAATTAGTTAAAAGCCCAAGAAGCTGTCGGTCTGTATCTGAAGCTGACTCAGTGGGAGGAACATAGTAACACACTGTAAGTCATGCACATGTTTTTTTCGCATGTCTTCTTCGCTGTCTGTTCCCCTTTTTTTTTACAACATCCGCCTCTGCATATGCACCACCTAATAAAGTATGAATGATGAAGGAAAGTGTATGCGAGAGATGCACAAAAGGCATGAGGTGTGTGCAGCTCTGGTGTTCCTCCTTCTCTCTACTTTTTGTTCTTTCCTACAGCTGTATTGATTGTTTATCCCTCTGCTCTTGTATATAACCATCCATCTATCCTCAGAGTCTTAATGAGGGCTCACGCCCAGCCATCATCATTTCGTGTGCGTGCTTGTGTGTGTGTCAGAGGAAAGGGCTGCATGCGCGCGACTGTGAACTGTGTCCCAGTGGCATCCCTGTATTGTCTTCCCTCCTCCACAGCAGGAGGAGACACATAAGCAGCATGTCGGCCAGCAACCCTGTGTGTGTGTGTGTGTTTCTGCATATGTGTCACACTGCCACCCCCACAGCAACCCGGCCCACCAGGGCTGATAGCCTGGTGATGACTCATCGCCACCCCACCTCCTCTTCATCTCTTCTCCCACTCCCTCTCCCACCATCTCTTGTATTCTCTCCCCTTACTCTGTTCCTCAAATTCTCCTCCTCTCTGCCCTTGTTTCTTTAGATCCTCCTCTTCATCGTCTCATCCATCCTTTCGTCCTCTCCTCATGCAGACCGCTCCTTTGATCCCCTTCTGTGCATTACTTTTCCACACCTTTTCCTGTCCAACTTTCACCGTCTCTTCTCTTCCTATGCCACTTCTTTAATCTCAGTCATTTGTTCTCCCTCATTCATTCCCATCCTGTCCCATTTTGTCTCCTCTACACTCTCAAACTCGTTCATTAATTGCTGCTCCCTCTATTCCATCTTCAACTTCAACTTCCTCTACCTATTTTCACCTCTCCTTTATTCTTCCATTTTCCAGCCTATTTCTCTCAAACTAATCTTTTTGGTCCATTCTGCCTACTGTATCTTTACCCCAGGTCCTAAGTGAAATGAGAAACATACTGCCAAGTCACTGACTTGTCATAGAGTCAGTGTGTTGCTCACGCAGGGCCCTCGACTATGACGTGAGGGAACCAAACACTTAATCAAATTAGTGACTCAGATATAGAGGCCATAATAACAAGCATTGTCCTTTCAGCATCAAACCATCATGACCATTATAGCTTTGGTGGATCACGGTGAAATGTGACCTTTGTCAGCCAGGTAAACTCACAAGTGGGATACCGTTAAAGTGATTTATGTGTGGAGTCTTTGGGGACATCAGGAAGTTAATGCTTCCAATTTGTTCTACCTTATGACTTTTACAGCACACCTGCATGCCTTTTTCTCAAGCTTCTGTCATCTTACTGACTCTTTTCACTTTGGCTGAAATGCAATCAAAGGAATCCTCTTTAAAAATGTAAGGTTCATTGAGATGCAACATTCTCTTTTTACTGTTTCTCTTTATCATTTTGTATTTGTTTTTTTTCGAACTTGATGCATTTTGAAAACCATCTACAAGCTAATGAGTGGTTGCCCTCTTCTGGTTCCTATGGGACCTTACAACTAAAAAAAAATCATAGCAGCCTGTCTGATTCCATTTATGCCACATCACCGCCATCTCAGGAATAATGTCTGTTCAAAAATATTTCTTGGTCACAGTAAATCATTTTTAAGACTATACCTAATCATACCACATGGTGGGCTCATTGACAGAACAGGAACCAATAACAGAAATATAAAATTGTTGGCTTCTTCTCATTTGACTGCAGTAATTGGAGTTAGGTGTAATGATACATAATTATTGAGTGAGACATATAAGTAATTAAACCTCCAAAATCCAGTTAAAATTTTTCTTGTGTTTATTTCTTTCTGTTTTTTTAAAATTTTGGGGAAATGATCTTTTCAAAGAAATTATAAATATACTGTTGTCTAATCTTACTTAAAGTAGCTACTACTTGAAGCCTACTTTATTTGAGTATTTCCACTTGATGCTTCTTTATATTTCCACTTGATGCTTCTTTATATGTCCACTAAACTACACATCGTAGGGCAATAGGCTATTGTTGTTTTTAACTCCACTATATTTTTTCGGACTTGAGTAGCAACTTTTAATATGCCTATAACATAGCTTATATAAAATATATAAACAGTAATATATATATATATATATAATGTTGCACGTAGATTAGTCTGTTCAACAGTATCACAGTTTTGCATACTTTTGATGCTTAGGCACATTTTACTTAACTAAAATGTACTTGTAATTGAGCATTTTGTCGTTGTTATTGCTAGACCTTGGTCTAAGTGGGGTAATATCTGGTTAAAGGGGATTTGCATCAGAACAGACTGGGCTGTCCAGTGTTTCTCAGTGGTCACATGATTGGTCTTACGGAGGTTTTTGCTTTTTTTTTTTTTTTTTTCTGCATCAAGTTATCTACAGTTAGTAAGACAAACACCAGAAAAAAAACCAAGTTGCGAGCCTTTCAAATAAAAGGTGAATAGTTTAAAGTCGCGGGTGTGTATTTATTTTGAAAGGTCACGCCGGAAACCGCTTTACGTCCTCCAACTGCAGCTTCTCACTGGATCCTTGAGAGTCGTCGCTATTGCTGCGTTTCAACCGTGAGAAAAATGCTATCCGCTGTTTGGCGTTGCAGTCGCGGTCGCTAATTTCACTTCGACGCCAAAAAACGTCAGTGTGTCTCGGCGAGGCGGACACCTAACGGAGCTGCGTAAGGGTAAGTTTGTGACAATAGTTCAAAAACTTTAGTTGTTTTTTTTGTTTTTTCCCGAGAGAAACTTTTTTTTTTTTTTTTTTTTCCAAACAGCGGGCAATAATAGAAACGCAAACTTAACGGGATAAAGCCACCGGGGGGTGGTCAGCTGAAAACGTGTCCATTCAGTGTCCGTGCGCTGACCGTCGGCTTGACCCGCGGCGGCGAATACAACATTAGCGGAGCTACACGCGCGCTCGGTGGGCCAACAAATCCTCACCGGTCCGCAAAATACACGTCATTACGGTGAATACACGCGCGTCTACTTCTGTTTTCAGCAGCGCGGCGGTAATAAATTGGATGACATAATTCTTCACCTGTAAATGTCACCTGGTGGGGCTGTTTTTTTTTTTTTTTCTCTCTTCTTCTCAGCGGTCTCAGGCTGCTCTGTTCATCCCCTGACGGGACTGTTGATCCCCGGCGGAATTCATTACGTCTAATCTGGTGTCGTGGATGGCTTGACTTAAGTAGTTAAAACCAAACTAATCGATCGGGTGATTGGTCCCCGGCCGTCAGGAGAGAGAGAGCCTCTCGTCGTTCCTGAACTGTATATTGCAGCAGGTGGACTGGTTGACAGGTGGTCATCAAGGGTCCAGCATTTTTTAAACCTAGTAGAGATCTGCTATACCGCCACACTAGACCACCCACACCCTCGTAGCTGGTGCCTGAAGATTTCTACATCGGCTTATTTCTGCTTTTTTTTTTTTTTTTTTTTGTACACCAGGACACGGCTCACGTATTTGCGCAATGTTTTGCGTTCCTACACTGCGGTAATACGGTGTGAGCAATATGTGAAACTGTATGCTTCATTTCAGATAAGTTAAGATCAGTGTGTCTGTGTTTTTTCTGTTTCTTTGACGTTTCCTTTTTAAATAAAAAAAACAAAATAAAAAAAACAGCCTGTCTGATGTGTAGCCAAAGAGGAAGTCTTTGCATGTGGGTTAATAGTCTGAAAATGGACCACATTTTGCATGACTGGTTTGTTCAATGTTTCACTGATCCATGAAAATGAAGTCCCCTGCTGTTGTGGTTGAATCAATATAATTCTTCTGCATAAGTCACAATATGAAACATGTTTTAGTAAAGTTAATGCAACTTTTATGGTTTTATCACTACCATAAATTGGAGAGCTTTAGTACGGGACAAGCTAAGTGCCAATAATATCCTGCTCCAAAAGGGCAACACAAAAGTGACCTACTAAATCTTTATTTTGGCAGACTGGCAGAAGTGACCATCAAATATGTCATGGCCCTACTGACCTTTTTTTTCCCCTCCTGCATTAAACTACAAACTGGTAGTGAGTAAGCCTGTGAATGTTTGCTTTTTTTTTGTACACAGAGAGCCACATAATGTGGTGCTACAGGATGCTGTTTATCAAGGCACAGATATAAGTATCACTCTCAACCCCTTAACTCAAGATTTCTTAGTCTGTCACTATAAAAATCTTGACTTGGATGGATTGTACTTCTACCAAGGTTGTTGGCTCTGAATTATTTATTGGTCCAAGACATCATGTTGCAGCTGAAAGATTTGTTAATCTCTATCTCTTGTGTCTACCACCTTTCTGTCTCTCTCTCTCTCTCTCTCTCTCTCTCTCGCTGTCTGTCTCATGCACTCACATGATTACTTGCTGCTGAATCACTCTGTAATGAGGTGAGAGGTGGAATTTTTGGTTGTGCAGAGGATGAATAGAGCTGTCTGACAGACTAAATGACAAGCCAGGCTGTGAAAGAAGTGAAAACTTGGAAGCCCGCGATTGAGGCGGTATCCCGAGATGATCATTTCGGCTTCAGGATTGGGCTTTTTCACAAGGGAAAGGGAGGAACACACTATTTTGTGATGAGTTTGTGCATTTTCTGAAAGAGAGATTAGTTTGACATGCAGGAACATTTTTTTTTTTTTTTTTTAATTATATCTATGGTTTTCCTTAACCTTTCCCAACTGAGTGCAAGTGCATGTGTTTTATTATTGCGAGATACACTTAGCTAAAACTAATCCAACAGTCCCGCAATGAAGATGTTCCTCGGAATATCAAGATGAAGATCGATCGCAGTTTTTGTTAAAACAGTTTTAGAGACAACTGCGATGTCATTCTGGAAGATGTAACCGCCTGGAGTGTTCAAAATGTTTCTTT
This sequence comes from Embiotoca jacksoni, assembly GCF_022577435.1. NCBI lineage: Eukaryota > Metazoa > Chordata > Actinopteri > Embiotocidae > Embiotoca > Embiotoca jacksoni. The sequence goes on from NW_027185274.1 coordinate 8,132,392, forward strand.
TGTAACTTTGTGTTGGGCACTGATGCACGTTGAGTAATATCAACTGATAACCACCATGAGAGGAAATCATGATCGGGAGGAATTTCTAAGTGTTGAAGTCAAAACATGTCTTTTTAAAAAAAAAAAAAAAATTTTATTGGACTCTTCGGTTAAATGGGGTCTGTAGGTTGGGATGAGTCGCCATGGGAAACATCTTTTTTGTGAAATGTTGCACCCGGAACAGTTAGCGATAAGCGTGTGTGTGTGTGTGTACACAAGGTTGTTCACTAGAGTTACATTGTTCGGATGCATTGCTGTACTGGCAGGACTGAGTCACTATTCAGTTCTAATTGAAAGTGGGCTGAAAGCAGCACTGTTATGGTCTGGTCGTGGCTATATGAGTCATGTCCTATATGTGTGTGTGTGTGTGTGTGTGTGTTTTTCAGCGATCCTTGTAAGGAAAACATCTTGATTAACAATCTGGGGTGAAAAGAAAAGTTTTGAAAATACCAATTTCAGAAATCTGTCGTATCGAGCGGCGGCAGAGCGAACAACTTCACTGTGTGTTATTCGGCCAGTCAAGTCGGCATGTAGGTGGTGAGCGTTGTGAAGAAATTCTTGACCAGGAGCATTACTCTAAAATTTATGGTAATGTGATTCGTGTTCACAGGATGTGGTTGATGCTGTAGGTTTTTTTGAGGCAGATATCCATGTTGAGACAAGGGAGTCGTATTGCCTGTGCTGCTTTTATTTTGTTATCGTTTAATTATCCGCAGACGGAGGTCACAGAGCGAAGGCACTTTGGGCAGTGTTGAGCCAGTCCGAGTTTCGTACGTCACAATGCAGAGCTGTGTGGTGTAATGGGCTGTTCCCTCCAGTTGTTAAAATGGCTGCAGTGCAGCTTTAGAGGTTCTGTTGAAATGTTGGCAACTACGTGCTGAGGTTGCCACTGCACAAAGTGACGTAACAATTAAACCCATTTCTATACTGGAAGTTTGGCACGGATGGTACAGATCATTCATAATTAATTCATACAATTAATATTGTACTGTTAGCAATTGGTCTCGCAGGGCTTTCTCTCTCCCGAGTTCTACGCTGGTATATTTTTTTTAAAGAAGAGTTCAGGAATTCTTCACATTTGTATAGTCTGTTAGTATTTGTTTCATATCATGATGGCAGGTGATAAAAAAAAAACGTCCTTTCGGCGCGTTCAAGGAAATTGGAAGTTCATTTCTCAAGGTAACACGGTAGAGTGGTGGACGAGTGATCTGTTAAACATCAGTCGTAAAGACAAACTCAGGATATATCGCATACACCAGTGGCGATAATCAATCATACTGTAAAGCACGTGTGTCACACATTAAAACATTAGTCTAAGTAATGCTGAACAAGGTTTTGATTTGAAAAGGGTGTTGTTTTAAAACAGTGCATTATCCAGGATATTAGCACGGCGTATACAATTATATTCTATTTTGACCGACGGGTACAGTGTCACATCTGCAGGAATATGCAAAAAAAAACAAAAAAACTTCTGCTATGATTATATGCGTCTCTAATTAGTATACAAATTACAACAAGACAGCAATGCAGTGTGCTGAGTGTGTTTGTAATACACTGTATCGGGTATCCTTGGTATTATTACTTGTCTGTTTAACTCGGCGCCCTCCTTTTCTGAAGGCTTACAGTCACACTGCTATCATTTAATTTCTGTTTTGCATCACAGTATGATATCCCGTCTAAGAAATCAGTACTAATTAGATAGTGGTAGAGTGAAGGGGCTGCACGAAAATCAAAAATGCAGCTGACATCTTAGGACATAAAATCTATCCAAATATCCATCCAAAGAAATGAAAAATGAAAACTAAGGCAATGTTCTCTGTTTCTTTCTCTCTTTTTGGGGGGGTACTTTTGCTTTTATTAGACAGGAGCAGTAGAGACAACAGGAAATATGCGGTTAAAGAGCAGAGGAAGGACATGCAGAAAAGGTCGGGCAGGCCTTGAATCAGGGGGACGGGGACATACTGCTGACGGCATTTGAATCTACGTGGTCTGCGCTAACAACTTGGCTCTGGAGTTGCCCCTCCCAGTTTATTTTTATTCAAGAAAAGTACAAAGATGGTAACAAACAGCCGTTTTTAGCTGGGTAAACACACACACACACACACACACACACACACACACACACACACACACACACACACAAACTCTGGGTGTCGAACTTCGATACCTAGGCTACATCCACACTAACAAGTTTTAATTTTAAAACATTCTGTATGTGATATAATGATTTATAGCCTGATACTATAGTTAATAATATACTTTTAGCCTATTGACACAATGCTTACTGTTTATTACAACTGTGCCACTCTGTATGTGGTGTGTGTGTACGAGTGAAACGCGCAGGAAGGGGTGGTCGTGTGTTTTTGCGAGTTGTTGCTCAGGTCAAAGACGGTTCTGTTAATGAGAAAACCAAATTGTATCTTTGTACAGTTTGTTGCATTGTCTTATAACATAATCTCATTCTGGTCTGAGAGGTAGAGCATGCACTTAAAAACTGAGTTAAAAATCTGGTTGGGCAAGCGGAGTTAAACCTGCTGTGAGCCAACGCTAGCGAAGGCAAACGGAGACAAAAAAAAAAAAAAAGCAACCCTTCTGGTTATCTGTCTGTGACTGTAAAAAAACAAAAAAAGGGATATGAGACCTGAAACACAACTTCTGAGGCACCCCTTCACACAAAAACAAACGCAGCTTGTATACAGGGTATCACTAGGTGAGCACTTGTTTGAGAGTGTGTGAGCAGACTCGAACATTGGGCCCCCACCATGCTTTTCCTTCCTTCTTGTCAGTGTGTGCGTGTACTTGCCCAGGCAACAGAATGCTCCATTGTGAAGGCAGCACAGAGACCCTGTTATTGGCATCTGAGTGGGAGAGACATGGAGGGAGGGAGAGATGAACAGTGAGGGAGAGTGGAGAGAGGAAAAATGACTTGAAATGTCCAGAGTGCAAAATGCTGGTTGAAAACTGCCCAAAATAAAAATGTAAAAAAGGAGACAAATTAAGCTTCGTGAATAGGAAGTCAGCAGTTGATAAAAAAAAATTTACGATGACTGTAGAGAATTTCTGACGCCTTTGCAGTTTTCTGCTTGGTGGTAATCTGTTGATTTCAGCCTTTTCAGCAGTTCAAAAAAACACTCAGTTTATTGAATATTCTTGTTTGCTTTACTACCGACAATCGGATGAAAGCATCAATATGAATTTGATCTTTCTTGATCTACAGAGATAGAGCCAAGTCACGTTAAGTCTAGTGAGGCACAGGAAGCGGGTTGCCTCTATCGACAGTGGAAAAAAGTTGCTTGCAGCGACTGAAAAAGTGCTGGATGAACCTGCACCTTCTTTCTATTTGGTCTTTTAAATGTCAAAACAAGGTGAGAGCTTTCGACACGAAGCCGAAGGAGCCTAAAATGTCTTGTTTTGTTCCAATCAAGAGTCCGCAACCAATAGGTTATTTATTGTCATGGATTTCTGAAAAAAGAAAATATTCAAGTTTAAGAAGCTGGAATCACAGAATTTGAGCACTTTTTCATTAAAAAAAAAAAAAAAAAGACTCCAAACAATTAAATGATTGTTACAATAGCTAGCAATTAATGATCTTTCGATCAACTAATGGATTAATCGAAGAAGCATTGCAGCTTTAATATAGCAAAGAAAATCTAAAGTGATTTTGACCATGTCACATTTGGATTATTGCAGCAGATTTCACTTATCTTAACAGAAAAACGACTGAGAGGCAACAAATGTCCAACATATGAACAGCAGTTAAAGAGATGTGAATGTTATTCACGCATACAGTGGTGTGAAAAAGTGTTTGCCTCCTTCCTGATTTCTTATTTCTTTGCATGTTTGTCACACTTAAATGTTTCAGATCATCAAACAAATTTAAATATTAGTCAAAGATAACAAGTAAACACAAAATGCAGTTTTTAAATGAAGGTTTTTATTATTAAGAGAGAAAAAAAAAATCCAAACCCACATGGCCCCGTGTGAAAAAGTGTTTGCCCCCTAAACCTAATAACTGGTTGGGCCACCCTTAGCAGCAACAACTGCAATCAAGCGTTTGCGATAACTTGCAATGAGTCTTTTACAGCTGTGGAGGAATTTTGGCCGACTCATCTTTGCAGAGTTGTTGTAATTCAGCCACATTGGAGGGTTTTCCAGCACCAACCTCCTTTTTAAGGTCATGCCACAGCATCTCAATAGGATTCAGGTCAGGACTTTGACTAGGCCACTCCAAAGTCTTCATTTTGTTTTTCTTCAGCCATTCAAAGGTAGACTTGCTGGTGTGTTTTGGATCATTGTCCTGCTGCAGAACCCAAGTTGGCTTCAGCTTGAGGTCACGAACAGATGGCCGGACATTCTCCTTCAGGATTTTTTGGTAGACAGTAGAATTCATGGTTCCATTTATCACAGCAAGTCTTCCAGGTCCTGAAGCAGCAAAACAGCCCCAGACCATCACACTACCATCACCATATTTTACTGTTGGTATGATGTTCTTTTTCTGAAATGCGGTGTTACTTTTACGCCAAATGTAATGGGACACACACTTTCCAAAAAGTTCAACTTTTTGTCTCGTCAGTCCACAGAGTATTTCCCCAAAAGTCTTGGGGATCATCAAGATGTTTTGTGGCAAAAATGAGACGAGCCTTAATGTTCTTTTTGCTCAGCGGTGGTTTTCGTCTTGGAACTCTGCCATGCGGGCCATTTTTGCCGAGTCTCTTTGTTATGGTGGAGTCATGAACACTGACCTTAACTGAGGCAAGTGAGGCCTGCAGTTCTTTGGATGTTGTTGTGGGGTCTTTTGTGACCTCTCGGATGAGTCGTCGCTGCGCTTTTGGGGTAATTTTGTTCGGCCGGCCACTCCTGGGAAGGTTCACCAGTGTTCCATGTTTTCTCCATTTGTGGATAATGGCTCTCACTGTGGTTCGCTGGAGTCCCAAAGCTTTAAAAATGTCTTTAGAACCTTTTCCAGACTGATAGATCTCAATTACTTTCTTTCTCATTTGTTCCTGAATTTCTTTGGATCTCGGCATGATGTCTATCTTTTGAGGACCTTTTGGTCTACTTCACTTTGTCAGGCAGGTCCTATTTAAGTGATTTCTTGATTGAGAACAGGTGTGGCAGTAATCAGGCCTGGGTGTGGCGAGAGAAATTGAACTCAGGTGTGATAAACCACAGTTAAGTTATGTTTTAACAGGAGGGGGAAAACACTTTTTCACACAGGGCCATGTGGGTTTGGATTTTTTTTTTCTCCCTTAATAATAAAAACCTTCATTTAAAAACTGCATTTTGTGTTTACTTGTGTTATCTTTGACTAATATTTAAATTTGTTTGATGATCTGAAACATTTAAGTGTGACAGACATGCAAAAAAATTGGAAATCAGGAAGGGGGCAAACACTTTTTCACACCACTGTAACTGTTGTCCTTTGTTTTTATCACCTTCTGTATTAGTGGTTCCTTAATGTTTATTAACACGTGCGCGCACGCACGCACGCACGCACACACACACACACACACACACACACACACACACACACACACACACAGTTAAGGCTCTGCAACAAAGTGCTGAGGTAAAAAAAACACTTTCTGGTTAATGATGCTGACATCTGCTTATTAAATGTGCTTGTGTGCTCTAATATATTTTTTTAGAGTCTGTTTGTGTGTTTAGTGTGTGAGTAACACCCTATGGGCCGCTGAAGACCAATCAGACTGTAATTCATTGCATGGACTGTGTCTGAGTTCCTCAATTCAAAAATAGGAACTGTGTTTGATCAGCGAGAAGAATAATACTGTCCCTGTACGCTGTGGTCCCTGCCTAGTTAGAGGAAACATTTGACAGGAAATGAAATGCACTCATTTCACCACAGTCACACTCTGGCAAATATCTATTTCTAGAATGAGCTTCTGGGTGCTCACAGCCTCAACAACCCTTTCTTCCAGTCACCAAATAATGTATACAGTGTTATTAAAGATGTCCTGTTTTGCAAAATCTCTTACTAGCTTGGGAGCTAATTTGTCTGTGTAATAAAGATTTTATTTGTAGAGAGTGTATGTGAAATGTCAGCTTGTTTTTTGTAACAGTAATTTTCCAAATTTGAATTTAACAGTGAAAATGCTAAATCTTCGAATGAAAACGAATCGAGGCAGATAGAGACGTTTATCCTGTCTTCTAAGAGAAAGTCTAGTTTAGACAGTCTTTAGACATGATTTATTAATTCACAGACACCTACCCTATCCTGTGTCTTGGCTTTGCTTTCAGTGAAGAATACATCTTACCAAAACATTGTATTTTAATTTCCATTTAGTCCCATATCAGGCACCTTGGTCCAAGTGATATTTAGTGTGGAGTGTCCCTCATTAAAACGTGTGTGCGCGCTGAGGAAATACTGTGTTTGTGGCTCTGTCTGAAAAAACAGCAGCTTCCCCTGCGGTTAAAAATATGAGGCACAGAAACAAAACGCAGTGAAAGCAGTATCTGTTTGATTAATAATTTTGAAAGCAGAAAATAGCTTTTGGTGGTGGTGTCCTAAATTATTGCGGTGAAAAATGACCTTTTCGGTTGTTTTTGATAGCTTTAGTTTGTTCATGCATCAGAACAGTGCTTCCTGAGCGATTGCCTCCATTCAGGCAGGTTTGCATCATGTGAATACTGTTTGTTAATCAAGGCCTGGAGTTGTGACTGATCTGCATATGAACATTTTTTTTTTAGGCAGCTTGAACACTGTCATGAGTTACATTATTAATATGACAAGACGTAGTGCATGAGAAAAACTAAATCTGGAGTGGAAAGTGCTTTAATGGGAGAGCTAATGTGAAGGCTTTTAGGGAAGCCAATCTTAAATCCACTTGTGCAGCATTGAAGTGTGTGTTTGAGAGGTTTATGGAGAATTGAGTGAGTGTCTGTGAACATGCTTTGTATGCTCGTACTTCCTCCCATAGTTGTGATAGCGCGATAGTACCGACTGTGTGTTGGCCTCTCAAAAACAATATTAGTTTGGAAATAATAAACATACTTTTAATGTTTGCCCGACCCTGAGATTGTGGTGAGTGGGCCTTATGTGGAACAGATTAGAGAAAAGAAATACAGGCCTACTAGCAGTTTCGGGGGTTCAAACCAGACACTAAAGTGAGCAGAGATGCTGTTGAAGATGACAGTCTTTACCAAAATGACTTAACTGCAGGAGAATCTTAGTGTTGAGGCATTAAAACAACTTCCTCTTTACCGAGATGACGGACCATCACCCTTGACCGTTTATCTTGCATAACTCTAACACAGCTGCTTTCATTTTATAAACATGCCAATCACTTATAGTTTTACAATTTTACTGATTTATTAATGATAATGATTCATTTGTCTGCATCCAAAATTATTACTACACCATAGCGCATTTCACAATACAGGATTTCTCAAAATAGAGTGGTATATTGACTCATGTGATGCACAATGATTCATTTTGAGAATCTAAAACAAGGTTTCCAGTCAGTTGAAATCCAGGGAAAAAAAGTCTTTGTTTTGGGCAATAGCTGCTGTTTTACTTGTTCTTTGTAAAAAAAAAAAAAAAAAACCTTCATTGACACCATTTCTTTTCTCGAAGGGATGCAATGCCTTTCTTTTACAGGGACCATGTTCATGTTTTGTCTCTTCCACAGGTTGTCCAAGTCATGATCTGAGGTGTCGAAGGTCTGCATTTTCTCTGTGGACGTGGACCGTCACTCATGCGCCACACGCATACACATCAACCATGTCTGAGTCTGAATCCTATGGGAATGTGTGGGACTGGTTGTGCGTGCTTCGTCTGGAGCAGTACGCCGAGGCATTTGAAGACGCCGGCTTGGCAACGTTACATCAGTGCCACCACCTCACAGCAGAGCAGCTGGAGCGGATGGGCATCACCCTGCCAGGTCACCAGCGACGCATGCTGGCCAGCCTGAACAAAACACATGGTCATTGTGACACACACTCTCCTGTTGCACAGTCTGAGAGATCGCAGGAAACGGATCATGCTGAAGTCTTGGCGAGAGAGAGACCTGTGCCCGTCGCGGTGGAAGAAAAATATCTGCTTACGGAAGGTGAGAAGGGAGATGAAGAGGCATTGAGACCTGCACCTAGGGAGAGAGAGAAACCACTCCCCAAGGAGAGACAAGTGTCCAGAACGCAAGAGAGCAGTGGAGAAGGAGAGAAGAAGCCAGTTCCTGGGCAAAGACAAAGTGCAGCTCGAGGAGGAAAAGAGGAAGAGAGGAAGGGAGGACTGGATGGAGAGGGGGAGAAGCCTGTGCCGAGAGAGAGGACTAAGTTTCGCACTGGCGCCCCAGTTGACTGTACCCCGAGCCCCCTTGTCTCTCCAACGTCTGACCCCTCTTTACCTCCGGTCCCTCCACGAAGCACTCCCAACTGCCCTCCACAGCGCTTCACCTCTTCCCTGTGCCCCTCATCTCCTCCTCCACCCTCTCACTCCCCTAAACCGGACAGACATGCGGTCAAAGTTCCAGACTTAAAGAGCCCATCTGTGTCCCCACGTTCCACCCCTACAAAAGCACCACCTCAGACGTTAGCCATTCAGCCACCTGCCCAACATCTTGGTGATGGAGGAAGAAAATCTTCTCCCACCGGCTCCCCCAACCATGACAGAAATGCTCCACCTCTCCCTCCAAAAGTCTGGGCAGGATGTAAAGGTCCTCCGCCAATCCCACAGCGGTTTCCTGCGCAGTCTCCCGGGACCCTCAGGTAAGGCCTTTTTTTTAAATGGACACTTCTATTGCAGCTCTCTCATTTTGCAGTGTTTGTGGTTTTCTATTGGGCTCTCTTTCACAGTACTTGCGTAAAAAAAGAAAAGCACACTGTCAGCATTAAGTTGTTTCCAGATACCGTACAGCATTTCGGTCATGGACTGTGTAATGTGTGTGTTGCAACACTAATGTAAAAGGGTCTTTACTGTGGTTCCAAAATTACCTGTCTGTTTTTTTTCCTGTGTTGCCTGTATTTATTAATTATCAAATAATGTAATATAATTGTAATATTTTAAAGAAAAGAATAACATGAGATTGCTTTATTTTGGTTGGTCTCACTACCTTACCTTAAAAACAGCTTAGCGTGGAAAGTTGTGCTGCGTTAAAGAAAAATGAGAAAACATAATCTATTTGATTGTCAGTGGTTTGTGTTAGTGTTTCTCTGGGTTGTGAGATCAATTTAATTGAGAAATGGCCAAGGATCTCACCTCCTGAAATGAGTTCTTATTTGAATGCACTGCCATCTGTTGGCCGAAGACATCTCTTGCTTCCTTTACTATCAGTTATGAAAGATAAGGTGGTGCCGGGGACTTTTAAACACTTCCTGAAAGTAAAACCAAACGCTTCCTTGAAACAAGGGGCTGATCACTTTGACCTTCTGAGGAAACATTGAGCTCAGTGGCCTGTTGAAAGTACAGCTATGAGCAAATGGAGCCTCTCTGTTAGGCTGTCGTCTGTCTTGTGGTTGCCACCGAGGTGCTTTTGTTTTTTTCAAAGGCTGTGTAGAGACCTTTTCTTCACTTCAGTGTTACAATATTTTGCACTGGGACTATTGTTTTGCCTGTTTCTTGCCTTTAGAGTGTTTTGTAAACACGGACGTGTTTGCAATATTGCAGATTTGCAGAATGCCTACAGAAGCCACACGTTTTCCCACAACAAAGTAGTTTCACTATATGACACTGTAGGAGTTTTTTTTTTTTAATGATATCTGTTATATATTTTGTGTAATTCCTGATAGTGCAGAAAATTAGAAGGTCTTTTTTTTTTTACTCTGTGTGCTTTGTCACCTTTAAGGAGAAGAAACTTAAGGTCTCACCTCAGGTTTTGGAGTAGTTGCATCATTAGTAAGGTATGCATCTTTCTCTCTTTTAAAGGGAAAGTAAGTGTAGAGATAGGGAGGAAGTTGCAATGGAGAACCAGTAAGAGCAGTTTAAAAACTAAAAACTCTCCTCATTAGCATCTGTGAGTGACGTGCAGAAAGAGAGAGGGAAAAATATATAAATAAATATTTATATATATATATATATATATATAGAGAGAGAGAGAGAGACAGAAAGAGAAAGAGAAAGAAGTGATTTGGCACTGGGAACTGTCCTCAGACTTTTTTTCTCGCCTCTTTCAGAACACATTCACTCGCTCTTTTGTTACCCTGTTGTTTCTTTGTCAGAGTGACGTTTTGCCTCCTCCCATCTTCTGGTTCACTTGTCATTTCCTCCTGCTTTTTGATGTGCATGTGTGTTTAAGATTGTTGTATCATCATGGAAGAGGACTCCTTTTGAACATGTCGTGACAGGTAAAATTTATACAAATCATATCTCTACGTGCCTCCTCTCCGTCTTTACCGATCTTTAGCATGCGCTCCGTCTTTTTCTTCCCCCTCCTCACTCTGCTCCGTGTTAGTGTTGCAAACAAGGCAGTCTTTCTTTCTGGCTGTGGTCAAGCTGTCTGCTGAGTTGCTGCTGTGCTGCACTAATTTTCATGAACAGAGAATTAGGTGCTGTTAGTGAGCAGAGGAAAGCAGTTTAAAGCTATATTGATCCTGTGCGAGACCCAGGAAGTAATGGTGGTATTGGTAGGTTACCTGTATTTCTGTGAAGATCACAAAACAAACAATTAGGAGGGGGTTTTGCAATCCTGGCATGTTTAGTCATGAAAAAAATGTGAAAGGGTCAGTTAGTTTGCTGTTGGTCTGGTGGGTCAAACTGCCACATTGAGCTTGTATTTTAGACCAAAGAATGGCAGGGAAGCCATGCAGTAAACACATGCTTGCCTAGAATGCTTCTTGTTTGTCAACACCGCAAACAAAAGGTACATTACGTATTGTTGGGTAAATAGTTATGGCTTTAAAACAAGTTCACGTCCAAAAGATGTGTGGGAGGAGAAAGGAACGGTAATTGCTGTCATCTGTTGGTTAAAAGAGACCATGTTAAATATAGAAGCGAGTGAACGGACCCCTCTCGGCACTCTTCCTGAGAAATAGGAACAGGGCAGTTTCCTGTCATTGTCAGTTTTGTGTGTGATTTTCTTTCATTATTGTTAAACGGAGCTAATAAATAGTTTGTTTAATTTAAAAAGAATATATATATATACACACACACACACACACACACACACACACATAATCTGTTTCATTATACCTGTTAAATACAATCTGTTTAAATATATTTTTTTTTTCTTGTCTTTTTTGATACATCCTAAATAGCTTTGCTGCTTTGACCCATGTGGTCTGAATTGAGCCACCATTTTCCACGAGTAATATTATTTGTCTGAAGCCTTTATTTTAGACTGTCAAGACTATGTATGAAACTCAGTCTTGCCAAACACTAGGTTTTGACGTAGTCTTGTTCATGTCTCATCTCAAGCTGTTTCCTACAATGTGTAATGTATAGCTCATGTCCAATTGAAAGATATTATTGGGGCTGTTATGAGAAGGAAATTCAAAAAAGAGTGAGGAATAAAGAGGAACTTTCCCAATACTGGACAGAATGAAACCACAGGCTTATGTGCTCACTCTTGACTTTCCTGTCAGCATGGAAATGGTTTATATGAAGTTTTACATTGTATAAATCCATTCATTTTACAACTTTTTGGTTTGTGTCTTTGTGACTAACCCAAACAAAAACTAATAAAGTAGTAACATTATAAAAAGTAAGCAGCAAGAAAAGCTGTCAATCAGGCCAATGTCTTGTACTGTGTGGTCCTAAAACAATACATACAACATATTGAACCCCATGTACTTGCAAACCTAGTCGTAAACTATCAGTGTGACTATAAATGATGCAGGAAAATGTAGATTATGAAAATACCCAAACTAATAGTTAAAATACAATAATGGAAGAGTTGTTCTTTTTATAATTAAATATGTACCGCATATACTTTTAAGGCACTGTGATTATGTACATTTGCTTCACATTTCCAAACACATTAACATGGGTGCTGTTTTTTGTTTTGCATGTACAGATTAGTAAATGTGTAGAGTGGGTAATATCTGAAGAATCAATGTTATTTTCCTAACATCAGGCCTACTGACCCTGTGTGTATAGTTACACAATAGAGGTATTTTAGGTGTGTTCAACCAGGAGGAGACTCTCGGGTAGTCCCAGAATTCCCTGAATAGATTGTAGTGTACACACAGTGTAGCATGGGAACATCTCGAGATCCCTGAGAAAAAAACATGAGGAACTAGCAAGGGAGAAGTATGTGTAAGATCTGCTTCACCACTACGACCCCGGCCCTTAAGAAGTGTCAGGAAATGAATGTATCAGAAGTGTCACAATGTGAACATATGGGAGTTTTCTTATTTACGTGTATACTCACAAGGGATGTTCTGGTATTTAATATTCATGTAATGATTATTGTGCTAAAAAAGAATTATCGTAATATTATAAACAGTACTATATTGCTATTTAACCAACTTTCCTGAAATATTACTATTAGTGGTGCAAATACTCTGATACTACTTAGTAGTTAGGGTCAAATGACTTCAGACCGGGTTCGGCATGAATTTAACCAAACCTGTCAAATCATAAACTGTATTTTGCTGCTTTGTTTTTCTCTGCAAATGAACTCAATCACACAAGAACTGCTGTACGATTGACAACATGGTGACGGCTCTCACAAGTAACTATCAACTGTCTCTGTAGTACGAGTAATAAATACAACAGCCAGTGTTGAAGATGACTCATAAAGAAGAATGTATTGTCTATTATGTGGATGCAAGGACTTCTCTTGTATTATATACTAAATAAAATGAATGCTCTCTCTTATTTAATGACGTGACTCAACATCCATTAACTAACTGCACTTCAGTAGGATTTGACAGGCAAGTGATGGCCAAGGTTGCTCGAGATAGCTATGAAAGGAGCCTTGTTTTCTGTTCCTGCTGTGATCGCCGTATCTGATTGGCAAAGTTTGGGCTGTCTTGTGGCTAGTCAAAATATAACTGCAAATAAAAAGAGGGGAGCTGTGCTGTGTACATGGTGCCATCTTAAAAATGTCAATAACCACAGTAATGACTAATAGAAATTGTTGTTGTTCAAGTTGTCACATTAGAATTTTTGGTGTATTGGCTCCTCGCCAGCGCGTAAACATTGTACTTGTGTGTGTGTGTGTGTGTGTGTGTGTGTGTGTGTGTGTGTGTGTGTGTGTGTGTGTGTAGGTTAGCATGCATTTACAGGGTATCCACAGGTATTCTGTATTTACATGGAGATGGTATCTTACGGCTGATGCAGGTTCGGGCTTGCTGCTTAAACCAGAAGTAGAGAAAGAAAACTAGACAGTCAGGAGGAGAGCAGAGGGACAAACGTGTGTCACAATCTGGGATCACTCTGGGGTACTTCTAGTACCGCTGAAGAAAACTCGATTCATAATCTCAGTCAATAATTTGTTCTGAGGTTACCAGAGTATTTTTTTTTTCCTTCATACGGTTTTGTGACTTTTATAAGTTCTTTTGAGCAAAAGCTCTGCACAACTTTGTTGCCTGCAACCAGAGTTCTATAGTTTGTGCCTGGAGTCAAATCTCAAATGGGTTATCTTTTTACTATTGAATGAGAAAGGAGCAGGAGGAGGGTGTCAGAAGGAGAACACCTTCCTTCCCAACAGAAGATGTATTCTCTCGGCCGTCTGTGTGGAATTTTTAGTCGACCTGAGACTACCATGGTGTCCGAGGACTCATCTCCTCCTCCCCAAACCTCTGTTGACCTGTCCCGTACCTCTCTATCCTCCAGCCCATCTCCCATCAAGACAGGCACTGATGAGGTGCAGAAAGCCCAAACTCCACAGATCCCACCGCGCATCAGGACATTCCAAACTCAAGAGCACGCACAGCAATCGACTCAGCCCGACACACAGCCGGCTCTGCCTGCTAGGAGGATCCCCCAACCTCACCGTGAGTACAAGAAGGTCTATAATCTGCATTTATTTAGGGGCAATGGGTGATAAACAATATGCAACAAAGGTTGCCTGCTACATTTCAACTAAAGACATCTTGGTTTATAGTCAGGGTCTACAACGGGGTGTTTGTACATATAATCCTTCTTTTAGGTTTTTATGGATTGCAGGTTGAAATATACTGAAGCCCACATTTCTTTATATAGAGATAGAGAATACCATGCGTATGAATTGCATGTTTACATCCGATACAGTTGATTTCATGGAAACCTATACTTCCAGATGATTTTTCCAGCTTCACTCGACTTTAGGCTTAACCAGTGCTCCAGTCCACTGTTTCAGTGCTGTGAACAAACAGTCAACGGTTACAGTCAACCTGCAGCTCGTGTCAGATTTATCCCATTTTGACATTTGGGCTGCAGTTATTTTTTTTTAACTAAAATGTGGAGCTCAGACCTAAATCTGAAGTATTTGCGCAGTATTTAAACATACAGTTTATGCTTAAAAATACATTCTGTAAAATGACATTTTAAATACCAATGGAAATACTACTCTCACTTTGAGGCTACAGCCACAAGGGTAAAAATGTTAGCTGATGGTACTCGGGTAAAATTAGCCGACAATTGTCATTTTAAATTAAATCTTTTTAATTTTCTGGAAAAAAGGCATGATCACCATAAAATATACAGGCATACAACGACTAATACTAAAATGAACAGAGAAAAGAAGAGGATTGGAGGGTTATGCACAATTTGATAGACCAGTTATTGCACATACTATAAAGTTATTAAGACTAATTAAGAAGTTGATTCCGAAGCAGCCTTTTGCATGCATAGTCTGTGGCCACTGTATGTTTCTCGCGTATAAATGACGGTTTCAGTTTGAAGTTGTTTTGCTGATCCTGCATGCCAGAGTATGTGCTAATATTTGTTATTAACTGCAGGTGCTCAACCTGAATAACTAGTTTTAAAATAAATGAATACAGAGAGAGAGACTCGTACCACACAGACAAATTAACACCTGGTATAGGCCCAGTACCTCATGCATTTAGTTTGTGCATGTTCAAACGAGCACTAATCCTGACCTAAATAACTCACTATTATTAATCTGATTGACTTCCCGTTCAACAAGTATTTTCCGCATTTCCCAAAACTGCTTCAACAGTATCAACCCAGAGTGAGTGTGTAAATGTATTCGCTTCAAATCGGATGTTTATTCATCAGAATGGTTTTAATGACTCGACTCTAAATTAAAAACCTACAAAATCAAACATTTTCTCTGCATATTACTAAATATGCTATTACAGAACAATAATATTACTGTTGTTCCAAACCAAAAAGCAAGTCAGCCCCTTATGCAAAGGGAATAAGCCTTTTATGAGATTCTTGTGTTGCGTTATGGTTAATTGAGGCATTTGCCAGTAAAGAAATTCCCTCTCCTCCAAATTGAAAACTAGAATCTGAATGCTGACATCATCTGTTTTGTTTGTTTGTTATTATAGAAACAAAATATACTTTTTTCTCTGCATTATAGGACATCATGGTATGTATATGTTTCCCTGCAAACCACACTTCAACAACAAGACTAAAACTGTACAACTCCACTGTGTTCTCTTCTCCTGCATCCTCTCTCAGGGTTGGGTTCGGTCGAGGATTATTCCGATGACTACGAGGATCCAGACTTTGTTTACTCCGGTGTTCATCGAATGAACACAGCTGACAGGGTGAGAGTGTGCAGAGTTAGCGGGAATGTCTTCTTCGATTACTCTCTCCCTCCTTTTCTCCAGCTGTATTATGTGAATTACATGTTGTCCCCTCCAATAGGATATGTCCCTGCAAGTCCCTGGTCGCCAAAAGGGGCGGTACAATTCTTTGTGCAGTGATGACGAGCTGTTGGATGAGGATGATGAGTGAGTCATGCAACAACACACAAACAAAACAGTTACACAAACTCAAAATAGATGTAAAATGATGCCCGCAAACTTTTCTTGCTTTTTCATTTTGGTTATTTTGTAACAGGCCATTGTGGTTGCTATATCTTGTTAATTTTAAAATACACTACATTCATAAAACATTCAATGCTGTTATGCAAAATGTAACATTAGACCAGCTGTGAACTGGTTGATGTTGTCAAGTTGTGCAATGTGATAATGAAAGTGTGGTGAACTGAGACAGGTCTGATCACACTACATATTCTATTTGGTATAGAAATGCTACTTGCTCCTTTGGGATGCCCACTTACCATCTATTCTATCCACAAAAGATGAAATATCCAGCTGCATGATACCGTTCTTTCAGGATTTTAGACAAGGTCATTAGAGCTTATATCAAGACTTTGTTGTCTTCTTTATTGAATTAATACATTTGCATGACTGATCTAACTTAAACTTTAAAACTTGATTTGTAAGAGTTGATAGTGATTATTACGTGTGTAATTGTTTTCATGCCTATTTCTCTGCACCCAAAGTCCTACCCTGTGGCAGTATGGGGGTATCAGCGAGGCGCAAGGCAGTGTCTACCTGCCAGACAAGGGCAAACTGCCTTCAACCACCAAAGAAGACACTTCTCAGCTCTCTGCTGTCATCAAGATGGGCTGGCTGGACAAGAATCCGCCTCAGGGGTACAACTGACCACACAAACACACTCACAAACTGAGGTTCTGCTAAAACGGGAGATCAACTGATTTAAAGACTTAACGTTGAGCGTAAAGAACCACAGTAAACAACTATAACTAACTATAATTAATGTGTTTTTCTACGTGTGTCCTCATACACAGGGCTCTTTATTACCAGAGACGATGGGTAAAGCTAGATATTGACTATCTGAGATACTTTGATAATGAAAAGGTAACAGCACACACATGTTTCCCACACACAAACACATGCACAAAGTGATGGTGTCATGAGGTCCCACATATCCCTGTGAAACACACACACACACACACACACACACACACACACACACACACACACACACACACACACACACACACACACACACACACACACACACACACACACACACACACACACAAACTCTGTATGTGAAACTACACACACCTAAAATAGACAAGTTGGATGTAACAGACGAGTTGCTGTGTGTGCTGTGTGTTGTAGGAGGTGTATTCAAAGGGGATCATCTCCACAGCGTTCATCACTAATGTGACCAGTGTGGGGGAACTGAAATTTGAGGTTGTCACCAACAACCGAACCTTCATCTTCAGGGCTGAAAGTGAAGGTCTGTGTGTTTTTCTGATCATCTGTGTATGTTATAAGACACATACAGAATAATATGTGTTACTGCTGTTCGTAATATATATCACGTGCACGGGTTTTCAATATGCATGTAATATGTATTTGTGAATATACTAAACGCATGCTTGTGACGTTCATGCATGTGTTTGTTCATCCATTCCAGCTGAAAGAAACGAGTGGGTGACTGTACTGCAAGACTACACCAGAGGGCGCCCTCGTCGCATTACCATGAACCCTGGTTCACCATTGACCCCAGACTATCAGGGCTATTTGGAGCTCAGAGGATTACGCTCCAAACTATACACTGTTGTTGCCTCAGATAAAGTCTTCCTCTACAAAAATATAGACGTAAGAACCCCAGTTTTTGATTGCTGAGATTAATAGTTTGTACAAATGACAGAATTGTAATAAATGTGTGTTTTGTTTTCTTTATTTTGCAAAATACTTTTTTTTAAAGATGAATTGAAAGAGTAGTGTCATGTTGGGTGATTTAAAATGGAACTGCTGATCTATAATGTAAGAAAAACAAAAGCATAAAAATGAATTCTCTGTATTTTCCCTCCAGGACTATCGTATTGGTTTGGGTATCACATCCATTGAGATGAATGTAGGAAATATTAAAGACACAGATCGTCGTAGCTTTGATCTCACCACACCATACCGCATATTCAGGTACTGTATATGCACACAGATGCAACACACACTTTCTGACTCTTTCTGCCGTGTGTGTACAATCAGTACAGAGAGCAATCTGTAGTTTTCTCCCCCAAGCATCCTGTGCATAAACTGTTACTGTGTTACTGTTATTATTTCAGTAATTCAGCAGGTTGGTTTACACTTTCTCTAAATTATTTAATTGCTAAAACAATCACTCTTCTTTGTAGGTCAGTGGCTGAGTTGGTCTTGGTGCTAGGATACTTGCAGAAATTAGATCGTGTTGTTTTACCGAGAACTCGCCCCCACCTATCCTCAGAGACCTCAGCTGGATGTCGTTCGAGAATGTGAAAAGCTGTTTTGTTTGACTGTGTGAGTTTGTGTGTGGTGTGTGGTCTTTTGGCACAGCCTCTAGTGGAAGGGCTCAGCTTGACAGGATGGGGAAATGTGAAAAGGCTTGTGTATTTCTGTGGACTGTTTTTGTGTGTGTCTATCTGTGGGCGTGTTTGTTTGTTTGTTTGTTCTCTCTGCATGTGCAGTGTTTACACTATTTGTGGTAAATTTTATGTGGGCTCCAAAAGTCTGAGACCACATTAAAAATGCGCCATGTTTCATGTAAACCTGGAAACAATCAGAAATGTTCACAATTTAGAACCATTTGTGAACCACATAGGGAGTTGTGGCATGTGAATCAAAGAGGAAATATTCAAGACTCTTCACTATTTGTAAGTCAGTAATCAAATTTAAGCCGATTTGTGGTATCGACCATGTTACTTTAACTCCTTTGTACAAACAGACTCTAAAACAATTTGAGAAAACAGTTGTATCCGGAGCACAACCACACAGACCAAAAATGACCACACCATCAGGAGATCAGTACGTCAAGCTTTGTTCACTGAGATGGCAACTTCTTCTCAGATACAGTTGCTAAATAAAGAAGGCAAGACGCCAACGAGCAACACTATGCTCAAAAGAAGGACGTCAAGTGGTGGTCTCAGAGGACGGGTAGTGGTCTCAAAACCATTTGTCAGGAGGGGAAGCAAGGCCAAATTTTAATACAATCGAGCATTTTACTGTGGAGGACCAGAAAAAAAAAGTCCTATTGGCTGATGAATCCGAGTTAGAGAACCTAACAGTAGGTTGTATGTAAGGAGACAAACAGGAAAGAAAATAATCCCGCAGTGTATCAAACCCACAGTGAAACATGGTGCTGGGAATATTCAAGCCTGGTGGTGTATTGCTACTCCGGAGTTGGATAGTTGTACTTACCACAGTCATGCTCCACCCCCTGGTTTGTATCTTTGTGGAGAAGGGTTTTCATACTGCAGCAGGATAATGAGCCCAAACACATTTCAAAGCTTCGCATGACCTACTTGAAGACCAGAGAAGACCCAGAAGTGTCATGGACTTTCCCCCACAGTTACCTGACCTCAACCCCAATGAATATTCCTGGGGCACTTGAAGACTCAGAAAGTCAAACCTTCCTGACATCATGAGAACCTCATTGGATAATTGTCAGATCATGCTGGGATAACATGGGTTATCAGGTTTTGCACTTGTGGAGTCAATGCGCTGTCATTATAGCAAAAAGGAAGTTGTACCCAAAACTCAGATTTTCAGAAATTTATATACTTCTTCAGAGATTAAACTTTTCTATAAAATTGTTTAACTGATAATCTTTTTTTTATTTTTTTATTTAAACTAATCCAAAATAGAAGTGTCCTCACTAATGGTTTCAGACTTTTTTCTTTTTCTTTTTTTTAACCTGCAGCAGATATTTCAGGAAGGAGATGAAGAGTGTATTTGTTTGTGTAAAGTGTGTGCTTATATATAGGAAAGTTTGCGATTTTGTTTTTTAGTCATTCAAGAAGTGTGTTTATGTGTGTATTACTATTTTAAGGGCAGATAGGACCAGAATGTTGCCAGACAGATGAGAAGAGGAAGGATTCAGACATGAGAGTGTCTGTGTCAAGCCACAAGTGTGTGTGCGTGTGCGTGTGTGTGTGTGTGTTTTCCAGGTTTTGATTTAACTATTTAGCGAGTCAGTTCCTTGTGGGCTCATGAGCACAAGGACACAGACACAGAAAGCTCTTTCCTCTGTCACTCGGGCGTTGGCTGTGACACTATCATGTCAGCATTGACACTCGGCCATGTGTTTGTCCAACTCCGCAGTTTCATCGCAGAGTCAGAGCAGCTGAAGGAGCAGTGGGTGGATGCCATGCGAAATGCCATAGGTGAGGCGTTGTCCAATAGCGAGGTGGCCGAGCGGATCTGGGCGGAGCCGAGCAACAGTGCCTGTGCCGACTGTGGGGCTCCCAAACCTGAATGGGCAGCCATCAACTTGTGTGTGGTGGTCTGCAAACGATGTGCAGGTTTGTGGCAGCGGGTTTGGAGTAATGTGCCTTTATTTTCTTAACATTGCGATTGTGGTTTCATATCCGTGCTTGTACATTTGTGCGAATAATTTCTGTTCAACATTTTTGTCTAAATGTTTTCAAGTATCTACTTTCTCAAATATTTTTGAAATGTTTTGAGAATCCCACTGAAGATTTTTTTTTTTTTCCCCCTGTTTGTTGCACAGTAATAGTGATGTGAGTCAAATATCACTTTGCCTGGTTTAAAAAGTGGCTACGGACAACTGGAATCTCACAGTAGTGTTACATGTTTAGGATTTGTTTAGTCTTCAATAAGTGTGTGTGTGTTTCAGGAGAGCACAGAGGACTGGGTCCAAGTATTTCAAAAGTTCGGAGTCTGAAGATGGACAGGAAGGTCTGGACAGAGGAGCTCATTCAGGTACACAGAAAATCAACCCAAAGATTTGTAAGACCTGGTTGTTTAGATTTTTCTAATATAGAACAGCTGACCATACAGTTTTGAGCAAAAATTAGAACACCATGAGACCAGATTTGTTGCTCAGCAGGGACATGAATTTATGGCCAGTTTAGATGCTTAAACCCTGACAGAGATACAGATTTAGATACAGGTACAAGGTTAGTAGATACACTTTTGTAAAGTAACACAGTCTAACAGAATAACTCTGCAGTTAATGTTTGTGAAGCTCAAAGTATCCAGTTTTTGTTCGGTTCAGCTCTGTGATCATTTCTGAGGTCGTAGTTAGTGTTGGTGTTGCATTGGGATTTTATTATGCTCATTTACTTCCATACAAATATTCATAACTCGTTCCAAAAAAAATGCAAAGCAATTAGTAACACAAAAAATGGACAGTGCACAGTATGTTGTGGATATAATCAGAAGACTCAGAACCTTTACACAGATGTTTCCTTCCTCCCTTCGTAATTTGGAAACATTTCTTTTAACCCTTCTTTCTCTTAACCCTACAGGTGTTCCTGTTGCTGGGCAACGAGCGGACGAATAGTTTTTGGGCAGCTAATGTCCCACCAAGTGAAGCCTTAACACCCTCCAGCTGCAGCGACGAGAGAAGACGCTTCATATCCAACAAATACCGCCAAGGAAAATACAGGAAATACCACCCTCTGTATGGAAACCAGACAGAGCTCAACAATGTAAGTTAAAGTCACTATTTTGATTGTTTGAGTTTGTCTGGGTTGAGTTCATGTTCACACTTGTATCTGCACAGTGTGTTATGTGTTTGTAGACATTTGATATGCAAGACTATATTGGAAAGTTAGTCAGCATATCTTGGAAAAGAAAAGCTTTTGAACCCAGGGTAGATTCAGAGGCATGTGAGATTGCTGATTTAGCACTCGGCTACGATTAAATTGTATTTTTTAACCCATTATGGTGACTTCAATCATTTACTTGCTTTCTGACACTTAATTCAATTTAATTTTGCTTTGGCTGTTGTGTTGCCTCAGTTCAGTGCCTCCCTTGAGATTTTTCTCCTTATGCTGTGTGCATAGCTCTCATAGAGGGTCACAGGTTTAGTTGTGGTTTGTGACTAAGACTCGCTCGATTATTATTGTACGGACCAGTAAGTCAGATGGACCGATAGACAGACAGGTTTTCCTTTGAAAGCAGTTAAAGGAGCATAAAATTAAGTGAGTTCTTGGTTTGAATACACATTTAAAAGTCTTATATTGCTAAGGACGGTGACAGTAAAGTAGTCAGTTTACAGTTAACTCTACAGCCAGCCTACATTTGCCCAAAGTGGGACATGCTGTTTGACTGTAATTGAAGTTGTATCAATTGGAATGAAATGCAGGTTCCTGGATTATCAAAACAGACTCAATCCCAGAATATTGTCGAGTACAGTCTGCCAATATCATTACCTTTAAGAGCTGTCATTCAGACAGAGACAGTGGGATATTGAGGTTTCGGACTAACCCCTGCAAATACCTGCTTCTGAATCAGTTTGCCAAACGTCTAAACTCAGAAGACACATTGCAATGTAGTCCAGGAAATGCCAGTAGACAACATTCCTCTCAGCATTGACAACGGTATCTGTCCTTGTGTCCTTGTCAGTGGGAGACACTCTTACTTGCATCCTTTTAAGACGATACATTTGGTCAGTATGATTCAGAAGTAGGACATTTGGGAACAGCCTGGGAATGGCTGGAATTGATGCTTTTATATTGTGCCCTGTGGTGCTCCATCATGTGTGGTGGTGTTTCAGACCCAGCTGGGTCAATCATTAGCTGCTTAACCCACTTAACGCAAACCATTTGTATGGCTCACAGACCGAGTGTGTGAGTGAGTCACATTTAGCACCTGACTGGGAGTTATGTTTTTCCCTCCTCAAGCATTCAGGCTTCTGTGTCTGTGTGTGTGTGTGTGTGTGTGTGTGTGTGTGTGTGTGTGTCTGTCTGTCTGTCTGTCTGTGTGCGTGTGTGAGTCACTGTGTTTGGGATGTACAGAGTGAGATAAAGGACGTTTTTTTTTTCCTTCTAGTTTTAAAGCAGTATTTCTTCAGCTGCTGTTCGTCCTCCATGATGCTTATTTCTGTCTTCTGCACTGCTTCATGTCTCTACTGCTCTTTCAGGCTGTCTCTAAAGGACAGGATCTTATGCAATTTCTAAAGTTTTCTGTGTTTTGAAATGCAGCACCTCCTCAAATAATATATAATAATTGAACTTTTTCAGCTGTTCGTTGCTGCTATTTCTTGGGTGTGTCTTACGAACCTAGACTCTACAAATGTGTTTGTGTCAGCTATACAGTTATGTGACATGGCATTAACAGTAAGGCTGTGTGTGAGTGTGAAGGAGGGAAAAACAGAAGTTGTGTACCATATGTGCTCTCCAGTGGCCAACCCTCAGGTTTATTGGTGTAATCACGGCCTTTTATCCCCTCCTCTCTGTTTCCTTTCTTCTTTGTTTTTCCTTTTTTCTGAATGTGACATCATTACTCACTGATTTAAGTGGAATGTGCTGTAACTCCGCCTCTCCCTCCCTCCCCCTTCTCCTCCTACCCCGCTACCCTCCTCATTGTTTGACTGGGACAACCAAAGAAAGTTGATCTCTTCACTCCTGGCTCTTTTACTTGTTTGTAAGTTGCTAAAACTTTTTACATTCTGTCTGTGTAAACGCCTCACAAATACAGTGTTTTTTACATTTTCAACTTTGTGTGCCTGTCTGTGTCATTGACATTCAAACAGAGGAGTGATTTAAAAGGAACTGAAAACTTGCAGGTAAGGTAATGTGTAAGCTGAGCTGTAGGAGAGGGTAGTGGAAATATGTCTCTGTAGTTTTGTAGGTTAAGCTGTGAAGAGTGTGAATTTGTGTTTTAAAGGAGGTAGGTTAGTCCGACTAAAGCAATGTGTGTCACTGGACTTTGGATGTTTGGCCGTATGTGATCTCTCAGCACAATTGAACAAATGCATATAATGAATGCAGGGCAGAGTTTTGCCTGGGGACTAAGGACTGTTATGCTGTAGCTGAGTACACATTAGAGTTATTGTGTGTCAGTGTGTATGTTTTTCACTGGAGTGGGCTGAGGTATGTTAACATGCATATTAATGTGCCTGTGTAGGCATGTTTGTGTGCCTTTTTTTGTATTTGTGTGTTTGTGTGTGTCCATGTGTTCTTTGTGTGCTCAAAGTGGATAAATAAGCTCACCTCCGTCAGTGGGTCTCTCTCTCTCTGCTCTATAGGTGCTTTCCACAGTTTTATATTCAATAATATAGTTTTATATTTCCTTGTAAGACCATACTTTTCCTGCTTTACAAAAAACATGAGCCGTTTTTCATTTTGCAGGCAAACTACTGGTCTTTCTTTTTTAGAGGACATATACTGTGCTTAGTCATCAGTGTGTCGAGAATAAAATGACAGCCAGCCAGCCATGAGTCTGTCTTTCTCAATGGTGTGTTTTTATATAATGCTGCTATTTTTTTTTCATCGTGTTTTGACTGACATCAAAGTGCTTCGAAGGCTTTGTTGCTTGGTGGTTTCCTCTGGGTGTCTGTGAGAGACACCCAGAGCAAGAGAGCATGAAATGGAGTTTGATGTAATGTATGGCACGGAGTTCTTCAACACAGAGAAGTGTTGTCAGTTTGAGAGTCACTCTGCTTTGAACTGGGACAGTTAGCACAAATAAGACTCGCATTATCAAAGCAATCTGTTTTTAATGATTTGTCAAAAAAAGGCAACTTCCCACCTGAACAGCCTCCTTGCCCTCCTCTGAGGATTAGTCCAAGACTATTTGAGCTTCAGCTGTATGTCGTATGTTGACCATTTGCTGGTGACAGTCAGCATGTTATTGACACCTATTATAGCCAAATGACAGCTAAGAAGCAGAAGTAAATACTTTTTATTGGCTTGTTTTTGTGCTTTTATAGTTTTGGAAAATAGCTTCCACAGAACAAATTCTCTCACCCTCTCTCGTTGTGGATTCCCTGCTGTTGCTCATTCTTTTGTCCGATATTTCTTCTCGTCCCCATCTGACTCTCCTCATTTCCTCATTCACAATGTTGTATTTTACATCTTTTTCTTTTCAACTGGGAGATCTTCTTGAGATGGGATCTGCTTTCATGTTTATTTTCTAGTGCTTTTTCCCCTCTCTCCCTCCCTTCCTCCCTCTTCTTTTTGGGGGGGGTTAGGGGTTAGGGCTAACTCTCTTGTTTCTCCTAAATTTCTCATTCAAGCTTCTTTCTCCTCCAACTGTCTGGATTTTCACCTCCACCTCCATCTCCTTCTCTTTATACTGTCCATGATGAGGTAATGATGGAACTTATGTGGATAGGTGTTTCTCATCTGGATTTAATACATGAACATACATACAAATGTATAAGTGTGGGTGTAGTTTTGGCTGGACATTCAGTACATATACTAAAATCTAAGCAAGAGTCTGCTGATTGTGTCTGTTTGTCCGAACATAGGTTCAGTTCCTAGCCAAGGGCAATCGGCCTCTGATGAATGTGCCGAGCTGAAATGCTTTCATGTTCTATTCACAATATTTTCTTTTCTTCCGTCTCCCTCATCTCTTTCTTTTCCTCCAATTCTGTCCCATATAACAGCAGAGGCCAGATGGAGGCCTGCAATTTTAGACACACCCAGATAAAATCTCTCAGTCTCTTTCTCTTGCTCTCTCTCTGGGGAAATTGGGTAAGATTCTTGAATTCTCTCTTCTCTTCTCTTCTCTTCTCTTCTCTTCTCTTCTCTTCTCTTCTCTTCTCTTCTCTTCTCTTCTCTTCTCTTCTCTTCTCTTCTCTTCTCTTCTCTTCTCTTGTCTTCTCTGTGTGTGTTATTACATTACTCCCTTTTTCACAGGCAGCAGATGTTATAGAGGGTGAGGTCTTCAAAACACTAAAACAAGCCATTTCCTCATTGTACTTTGTTCCGATTGGTCCGCTTCTTTTGGTCAGACGTAACGTGGTCGGCTATTACATTAATGGACACTGACCCACATACAGCACAACACAGCTTTCACGTGTGTCCACATGGAGCCCTCAGTGGGCTGGTTTTGTTCTGTGTTGCTGCAAAACACACACACACACACACACACACACACACACACACACACACACACACACACACACACACACACACACACACACACACACACAGTGACGAGGTTGCAAAACATCACACCACACTGATCTTTACTTGTTGGCAGCAAAGCACTGTTTGTGAACCACATTGTGGGTCAAATTACAGTATATCATGAAATGGCTTTGCCTATAGCAGAGTGGCTAATGTTAGCCTGCAGTGATTGATCTGAGCTATTGATTTTTCTGCCTTAAAGCTCCAGCCAGCACAACTGAACAATTTGTACTTGTTAATGTTGAAAGGGTGAAAAATAGCTCTCAGCAGATTTGGAAACCATTTGCTCTTATAGCTCCTGTGATGAAGAGTGGCTTAAACCAATGTTTGTGTTTGTAGTTGGATTTGGTTGTCTCTGTTATGAAATTTTAGGTGCTGTTTACTTATTATACAAATAATGGCAAAATGAATATGTAATTGTCTTTTTCTGTATGAGCTATGAGCTTTTAGTTTGACAATACACGTACATTTTATGAAGTAGAGGAGCTATTTACGGGCTCTGATGTTTGGCTTTGCAACTAAATCCATGATGTAATGTCAATAGATACGCATCAAAATTGGTCAAATATTAGAAGTTAAGCGCCTCGAGATAAACAGTTGGTGGAGCTAATTCTCATCTGATGTGTCATTAAATAATTGTAGAGGAAGGAGGAGGGATGAGATGACATCATTCAAAAAGCACCAGTCAAACCTCCAACGATGGAAAACAACGTGGAAATAGATTGAAAAATGACATCTTTGTCAGTTTCATTCAGCTGTTTTTATTCAGATGAATTGAAAAAATTCCAATGACTATGCAAAATGATTGTGCTGAGCTGAAATATTTACGATCAGACAATTATTTAATGATCGTGACAGACGTCGTTGTCGTACAGTTTTCTCAAATTTGAAGCTGCATTGAATTTTTCTGACATGATTTCATAGTGAAGAGCATCGTAAACAACACATGTTCAGTTCATTCTCATGAGGGAAAGCAGTTCGGCTGCAGCCAAGTGAACTAATTGACAAAATAGAAGCAAAACGATGATGCAGGAGACCTCCAGTAAAATGTTCCCCGTTCAGAGCAAAAGAGAAAGTTCAGTGCCACGTCAAGGCAGAAAAAGGTGAAGATTTAAAAAGTCAATCCCATCCACACCAGCCATCAGCATCCTGACGAGCACATGGTTTGATCCAGTTTTCCATGATTGTGCTGCGAAAGCACTGCCACTCATGTGCTTTTCCGAATGGTCTTTCAGGTTGTCAGTGCTCAGACTGGGAATTCAAACTTTTGAACTCTCTCACCTTCATCTATACCGTTCTCCTCCACTGTAGTTAAACTCATTTTCCCCCATTAAAACCTGGTACACCTCCACTTTTAATAGCTCAGTGCCATTCCAGAAGACGTATAACCGATTGTACATGAAAAGGGCATCCATATGAATTGATCCATTTCTATATAAATAGATGCTGCGACTAATTATAACGGATTACTCTCGATACTGAAATACGAGTTATGAAATAAGAAAGCAATGTGAAATAACATCGATTCCCAAGCACTATATACCAGTTCTGTTGTGGCGCTCGTGATCCATATCGTGAGAGCCTTCATGTGGATGTGTTTCTCCCCAGATGGCTGACCGCAGCTTTTTCTTCAGATGTCTTCAATGATGTGTGAAAGAGACAGTCCTTATAGTCCCCAGACACAGTTTGTCTCTATGTCTTATGAGTGTGTGTGTGTGTGGGGGCGTCTTGTGCAATTTTAATCTTTGTTAATTGGTTTGTTTGTCTGCAGATGTGTTCAGAGGCTCAATAATGCTGAAATAGAGGAGGGGCTCTGTCTGTGTGTGACAGACTGCTGTGCAATTTCTCAGTCAGACCCAAAAGAACTTATTGGTTTTAACAGAAGGCAGACTTTCCACATTTATAGCATTGTTCCTTCTCTGACTTTCCCACCTTCCTCTTTATTCATATTCAGGCTTACAGTCTTTCCTTGTTGTGGTTGAATGTAACTAAGTACATTTACTCAAATGTAATAGTATCAGTAAATTGAACTGATAATACATCCTTTTAATTAAGGACTGTTAATTGTCGTGTTGTCTTTTTAAACTGTGTTATATGTACTATATATACTTCTTCCACCACTGCTTATTTTGTTACTTTTTATTTTAAGGTAAAGCTTCAGTCCAAAGACATCCCTGTAGTGATGTAGGGTTGTTGTCATGTACTGAAATTTGTTTTTGTTTGTCATCATGTCGTTCAAAACCAAATTATTTTCTTTAATAGTGATGATAATAATGAATTTTAGGAACTAAAAAAGTAGTTAAATATGCAGTGCGGGAAGATACATTTCCTCTGATGTTTTGACGATAGTATTGTTTGTTTTACATTTTTTGCAAATTATTGTTTTTATGTTTTTCCAAAGATCCATGTAAGCTTTTGCCCACCAAACCTGTGTTCATTTAAATCTTAATATTTGTTTTTGTCCACATGGCTTCATGTTGCACATTCAAATAATGTAATTGAAATGTTGAAGATTCCTTGAGGATTACATCAGTGAAATAGAGATTACATGACAATTAATCATATCTACTAATACATGTGCAGGAATACATAAAGAGTAGCAAGAGCTTCTCAGTCCAGGTGAGCTCTAATTTTGCTCTTGAATCATTGTTCATCTTGTCAGTGCTTTACTAAGAACAGGATTTAAAAACATTAAAAACATCATGACAAAATGACTCCAGGCTGCCTTGTTATTAAATGTGCATGCAGTGGATTTGGAGAGCACACAACAATTGGCACAAGTCTTAAACACCTGAGAACACTTTGTTGGTAGTTTTATGTTTTAATAACCTCCACAGCTCCAATGAATTCCTAAATAATGACTTGAGTTTTGACTGACTGAATTAGTTTTTTAACAAAAACATAGAATACACTCCATTAGTTTGTATTTGGAAAGAGTTTGTCCATGCTGACAGGTAATGGACCAAGTAAATCAGTTGGAACTTGGACTTGTTTACACCAACAAGCAACATCTTTTTCATTGTTTACTTTTACAGATGAACGTTCACTCATGTGTTTCCCTCCTTCTACTCTCCTCCCCTCCAGGCTCTGTGTATAAATGTACAGTGCAGCGATGTGCTCGAGACATTGAGCCTGATTTTCTGCGGTGCAGATGTGAATTGTTCAACTGGTATGGCAAGTTGGCCTTCCCCTCTCTCCCTGGCCAGCGCACACTCGCAATCCCTACAGGCTGAGTTAATTAGCCATAATCTAAACACAGGTACAGTATTTCCTCACACACAAGGCCACATGAGCACCTTTGCTTTTAATGGTACTTATATCAGGGTTGAGTAGGGTTTCCATGAAACTTAATAACAACAACAACAATAACGGCAACTAAAGAAAGAAAGAAGGTTTCTTGGCACTTTTGTGTAAAAATACACATACATTCCCACATGTATGTTTAAAAAAACAGATACAAATAAATCAATAAATAATGATGGTAAAAATGTCTTGCAGTAAAAGTTTCAATGTGTTAAAGTTAGCGGCTTAAACAAGGATATTGCGTTTGTACGTCTGAGATCTGGTCATTCAATGATAGCCGTGCTGGTTTTGTGACAGAAAAAAGGTCATTCTCAACAACCAGGAGCTTCCTGCCTGAGGACCAAGGCCGCATGAAGGTTAATAATGGGAGAGCAATTCAGAGATGTAATCTAGAGCCAGGTTTTGAAGTGCTTCAAACGGAATGAGTAGGATCTTAATATCAATTCTAAAACCCACTGGCAGCCTGTGTAAAGACATTCAAAGAGAAGTGATAAAGACTCTTCTCTGGCTCTGTTTGAAGTGCAGCTGCTGTATTTTGTACAGTTTGGAGGCTGAATTGATTTTTGAGTTACTCCAGTTAAGAGGCCATCACAGTCGTCTAATCTTGAGGAAATGAAAGCGTGTCTGATGGATTCAGTGTCTTTAAAGCTTAAAATTGAACAAATGCTGTGTTCCTGAGATGGTAGAAACTTTGCTGATGTGTATCTTGAAATTGAGGCAGTTGAATATTACATTGAGATTTGACAAGAAGCTATAAAACAAATATAAAAAAAACATCGCTTTCGTTGCATAATTACCGAATTTCCCCACTGTGGGATTAATAAAGTCTAAATTAATATAATCTAATGTTCAGATACAATAGGCTGCTGTTTTCAGCAAAAAGAGCTCTGGAAACCTGAAGGTCCAGAGGCCCAATGCCAATGCTTTCCACAGGTCTGGTATATGTTGCACAAGAAAATCATTTCAACTTTTTTGTCTGTAGAGCTGCCACGATCAGAGGTGGGCGAGAATATGGTGCCGGTCCACTACCCACCACCACCTTGTGTGTCTCACAATGGCTTCCTGTTCAAAACTGCATCCATGGCTCGAGCTATCACGGAGCACAAGAACAGAGATGGTAGGCACAGACTCTGTGCAACACCAACACCTGTGTACACACCTCCTAATGCATCGACTCTTTTGTTTTGTAAAGTTATGTAGTGCTTGAAAAAAAAACCGTGCTCACTGTTGGCTTAATGCAGTAAACATATAAAATTCCTGATTCTTGATATTATGCTTAGTAAATGTGCACGTGTCCATCCGTACAGAGTTCAGTCGCCGCTGGTGCACACTAAATGATGGCGCCTTCAGCTACTATGAGAGTGACAAGAACTCAAATCCCAACGGAGCACTAAAATCCTCAGAGATAGTCTGTTTGGCTGTCGACGCGCCGGAGAAACATGGGTATACACACTCGCACACACACTCCTTTTTTTTTTTTTTTTTTTTACACGCATTTGACTGACTTTCTTAAATGGTTTTCCATATTTTCTGTCGTATTTATTGTGTTACAATGTCAAACGTTCATATTAAACGTGGCCAACTTCTCAGACGATGAGGTGAACGTATGTAAAAGTTATTCTCTTGAGAAAAGAGCTCCGGCGTCAGACTAATCTGAACACTCGGTTTGTAACGAGGTGACGTCAGCTTGTCACAGATTTGTTTTATATCGTCTGCTCCAGTTACAGAGACACACCCATCCATCTACATTTTATCTGTCTATAATACCAAAAGCAGTTATGCTCTAGCAAGGATATTCTCTACCTTCTGTTGTTTATGTTTCCTTGTGCGTCACTTCCACCTGACCTCTCTTTCCCCCCAGGTATGACTGTACTTTTGAACTCTACTCAGAATCTGAGCGTCTCTATCTGTTTGGCACTGATGATGCAGACAGCCACAAGGAGTGGGTCAAGTCAATTGCCAAGGTAACAATCAAATATGTACAGACATAAGAGTTTCTTCTACTTTCTGAGATGTGCTCTTACAAAGAGAAGATTTGATAACCAGTAGGCTTGTAAAAATTTGTGGTTTCTGGTGAAACTCTCTACAGCTCTGATAAGTAGAGGCTGAACAGTTCCAGCTGTGCTTAGACAGGAAATGCTGCACAGCTAACTATTGCCGATTTATTTCCTGTGTCTTATTTTTGTCAAGGCACCGCAGTGTTTACAACTGACATAATTATCAGCTGCATTATGGTGTGCAATAAAGGAAAAGTTACTTCAACCTTCTGCTCTCAGCTGCGGAGAACCTGTATGCTTCATGCTGACATAGGCTGCCACTTTCCAGAACTGGCTGAATAAAAACTACTTGTTGAAATTGAAACCTGAGTGGATCAATGACTCCTGCGTGCTGCAACAGGCTCAAAAGCTGAATTTGTGACCACATGACTCACAGCATGTATGTAGCTGTGCCTCCAGTACTGTACAGAAGATTTAACCTTTCCTATAATACTTCATGATCAACTATTGTTTTTTTTTTGTTTTTTTTAGCAGTGTTTCAGTGATGCACAGAATAAAGATCTTAAATCCTCATCAATAGAGAAGAAAAACGGCGATTAATGTGCAACGTAATGCGAAGTCTCAGACTCCTCCTCCTGTTTGCAGAGCTTCATCCCAGCCTCGGCGGAGCCCTTGCTGAGATTGGGTTTTGAGCGGATCGGGCGGCTGAAGTGTAAAGACGGCTTGAACCTGCAAACATCCAAGGTTGGGTGGTTTGCTCTGGTGGGCTCCACTCTTCACGCCTACCTGGAGGACAGCCAGGGAGAGGAGATCCACCTCCGCAAACTGAATGAGCTCTGTGAGTGAGACACGCAAACACACGGATATGAACACAAATGGCACTTTTTACTGCATGCATGTACCAGCTGTATGCCGTGCAAACATAGTGACAGGGTGAGAGTCCTCAGAGTGATAATGGTCAGTATTTTATACTTGTGTTTTGCAGCAATTCAACAAGACAACGAAGTGCTGGTTCTGGTGGAAAGGGGCAGGTGAGGGAGAATAATTACAGATTGCTTGTTCTATTTCTAATGTTTCCCGGTTAATGCCTCCATGTTAAACTTCACAATCTGTTCAACAGTTTAAAGCATCTTAGAAGTCTGTTTATTTGTTTTAGTAATAATTGTAAAATGTGTAAAACCGTTTGTCCTTACGTGCTCTTCTGCTCCTTTTCTTACTCTTTGCTTGTTGACTGATATAATTTGATCCAAACAGTTCGCTTCTCTCTTCTGCTGATCTTTGTCTTCGTTCAGAACTCTGTACATAGAGGGGGAGAGGAAGTTGGACTTTTCTGGCTGGTGTGGGGCCATTCAGGCGGCAGCAGGGAGCGGAGGAGACACGCTGAGCCAGCAGCAGCTCACGGAGACAGACATACCCGTCATGGTGCACAGCTGCATCGGCTACATCACACAGTGTGGTAAGAGGCATCAAGAGATGGACACAAACAGCAGACTAACGTTTTGTGAAATAGCCTGATGAACCTCACAGAAGTTTGCAGATATTTTAACTGTTCAGTACTTTTTGAGGCCATTGTACGCCTGCAGTTTCATCATAGGGGAAGTTACACACAGTCTACATTGCTGTGGTCTTGGTGTTGGCCTCTTTTGTGTGTCTGTGTGTACTCGTGACGATAATAGCAGGAACTCTGGCTCTGGAAGAGACCACAAAACAACAAAACAGCTCTGTTCCACCTCCATTTCTGTCCTTGCTCCCTCCATGGTGTTTATCTTTCCCTTTGTTTGTTATTGTCTTCTTTATTCCTCCCTTATCATTCTTCCTCCCACTCTCCACCAGCTGACTGGCCGTACTTCACTCTGACCAGGGAATAACTGTTCTCACCATCATGTAGCAGTTTATCGTCCTTCATAATATGATCAAGTGCTGGACTTTTGACCTCATAACCACAGAATGAAATATTGTCACTTCTCCTTCATTTTAAAAGAAAACATCATTGTGATTGTGTGTCACTTGAAATGTTTGACACACAACTAGTTGAAACAGACTTTTAATGATGAGTCAGCGCTACTACAAACAGCTCAAAAGAGAGCAAGTAAGATGGGACATGTTTTTTTTTTTTTTTTTTTTTTTTTTTTAATGAGCAGAGGCCCTCCAGTAGGCATGACTTGCTCTGAGTAATTTAATAAATCTCCAACAGTCAGTTGATTAACTAATGATGAATAATACAATCTCTGACATCATGATAAGTTCAACATGCTTGAGAGTTTTACCCTTCAGAGAACATCAGTTGCATCAGTTTGCATTGTTTAACCTCTGAAAACCCAAATCTACAAAATGCCACTTTATTATCAGATGTGTCGGTGTTTGTAATACTTTGTTTTCTGTGTGTGCTTGTTCATGTTTTTTTTTCTAGGCTTGACCTCAGAGGGAATTTATCGTAAGAGCGGTGTGAACTCCCGTGTGGCAGCGCTGTGCGAGAAATACCGTCTTGACGCCCGCAGTGTCCGTCTCAGGGAAGGCGAGCATCAGGTGGACGACGTCTCCAGTACACTCAAGCGCTTCTTCAGGGAGCTGGGAGAGGGACTGTTCACATCAGAGGACTCCAGCACCTGGCTCAGTGTTGCTGGTAAGATATAAAAGACTGCACAATCAGAGTTTTGGCATTTTATGAATTGAAGAAGTCATTTCACTTAAATAACAAACACATTGTTCTGCTTACTTATACTGGGATTCAGCCATCCAATTAGGTTTATTTTCATATTATGAGGTTTGGACATATTGTTCTATATTTGTTGCTGAGGCATCTAATGCCACGCAAATACAATGCATGGTGAATAAAATCTATTCATTTTTTAGGATCCACAGATCACATGCCTCGCTCTGGACAGTTTTAACAGTTTAGTGGTTATATTCTTCTAAAGAAGTGATTCCAACAGACCAACTCTATGATGTGTTGTTGTGCAGTAGAGTTTCTACTACTGAAACTACACTAAAGATATAATCTTGAATAGCGTGATTTATTTCCACTGTTCTGTGCCAGCGCTGGTCTGGCTGCACTCGTACATCATTCTGCTACAGCAACATTTAAAAAGCATTCAGGCTTGTTTTGTATTTCTTTAAACCAATCACAATAGTCTTGGGGAGCGCGACGCTCAGGATGCAGCGACGGTGCCCTCGCAAAATAGCGTCGAGATGCCGCAGCTGTGTGTCAGAAGTCATGACTGTACCGTTTTGAAGAGGAACCCTACAAAGTCCTTTCCATTTTGAATACATGCACCTGGACTTGTCTGCGTGCCAGTTTATAAGCAAATATGGCATTTGTGTCAGAGCTCTGTAGCAATTTTTCATCAGGAGTTTTGTCACTGTTTGCCTGTATTTGTTTATCTATAGATCCCCTTTCACTGATCATTTCTTCTCCATCTTTCTCTCCCTTTTATACTCCCATCCTATGCTTTCCATCTTTACAATTTCCTGCCACTCTTTGTGATGCTGCCTCTCTTTATATCTCCTCTGCATTCATCATTTTCTCTTTTCCTTCTTTTCTCCATTTCCTGTAATCCAGGCACTCAGGATAACAGCGTGAAAATCTCTGAGTACCAGCTGCTGTTGAACAGACTGCCTCGTGTCAACAAGGCTACACTACAAGCCCTTATCAACCACCTGTATTGGTGAGAACCAGATAACAATGATTCACATCCTAGCTCTGTTTATGTCACACATACCCATGTGTGTTTTCTACCGTGTGTTTCAGCGTGCAGCGTTTTTCTGAGCTAAACCAGATGAACCTCCATAACTTGGCCATAGTGTTCGGTCCCACACTGTTCCAGACTGATGGAAAGGACTTCACTGCTGGCCGCGCCATAGAGGACCTCATACAGCACTACACACTCATCTTTGAGGTCAGACCCCGCAGCTCGGCATTATGCAAGTGGATGATAAGAGGAGGCAAAACATTTTGCTCTCAGGGTGTGTTTTTTTATGTTAAGCGATGACGTCAGGAAATGGCACACACACTGCACAAGTCTAAAAAGGTTAAGATGTCAAAGAACATGCCATCTTATTTTATTGGCTGCAAGAAAAAGCTCCAAAAAGGCTGGAACCATCACCAGTAAGCTTTCAGGAACAGATTTAATTTATTCCTACTTTATTTTTAGTAGCATTTACACATACAGTACATAATCATCTTAGAAAATAGCCCTTAACCAGTGTAATTTTTAATTTCTAGTAAATTAATTTGGAAATTTAGAGGAATTTAGATTCAGGAAATGTGTGAACTGAGAATGAAATCCCACTATATAAAATGTACTGAAAGACAACCGCCAACTCGACAAAGTCTTATCTTAATGTAATTTCTTTGGAATTGAGTAGATAAAAAATGCTTCCTCATGTGAGTGGCATTAACATGACAACATTTGTGATTTACTGCAACTTCAAAGTGCCTGGTGGGAGTTTTAAATTGAGATCTAAAGATTGGCTCGCCCCTAGTTGATGATTGATTATTTTTATTTGTGTGTGTATGAATGTGTCCGTTCTGGTTTACAGGTGGATGAGCAGCAGCTAAAGAAGCAGCTCGAAGAGATCACTGTTATCATCCAAGTGCGAGAGAAACTCAACACAAAGTTTCCTGTGAGACCCACACACTTTCAGACAACACAGTAATCTTATGTATTTTAAACAACGGATCTTTTCAGATACCGTTCTGCACATAGCAATGTTTTTGTTGTTGTTTAAGTCACACATGATCCGTTTCATTATTGTTCAGTTCTTCAGTTTATGTTAGTGTGACAATATAAAGGGTTTAAAATCATGTCATTGTGGCAAATTGCTGCTGTTTATTATCCTGATGTTGTTATATTTCCGTCTGATCTTTTTTCTGTGTGCGTGTGCGTGTGTGTGTGTGTGCGTGTGCGTGTGTGTGTATGTGTATGTGTATGTGCGTGTTTGCTCAATACTTTAGAGTACTGAACCTGGAGGCCACTTCATCTGTACAGTGTACCTGGAGGAAAAGAAGGACACAGCGGAGCAACATGTCAAGGTCAACTGGATTTCACTAAATGACACAATATTATCGGGCATTTCACAGTTTTAGTTCCACGTTCTTCTCTCGTCTGGTGTACATTAAGCAGCGACAATAACAAACCGGCTCCATTTGCATGCAGCCATACGTCTGCTTTGCTGTGGCGAGTAACTGCTCTGCTCTGCTCTGTTCTTCCCTCAGATCCCTGGTTCAATGACAGCAGCAGAGCTCACATATGAGGTTTTGGACCGGCGTAACATCCCAGTTAAAGACAAAGAGTACTGGAGCTGCTGGGAGGTCAGCGACAAGGAGGAAATGGGTGAGACAGATGGGAAGACAGAGGGACAATAATTTGACAAACTGACGACTTTTGTGTTTTTAATTATGGTGACAGGACTCTTTTGGTTTGGAAAGCGACATGGGTTTATATGATTAAATACAAGCTGTGTCAAATTAACATGAAACTTGCAAAGACCCACAGCAAAACAAAACAATGACACATACCTGTGAAGTGCTCTCCACTCAGCCTGCAGGCTGAACTACCCAGTGATCCCCTAACCCGGAGGCAAGACAATCGTTCTCAGCCCTGTGACTGCGCACGCCAGGGTTTGTTGTGACCCTGGTATGTGGGCCATCTGGTTCTCCACCAGGAAGTCTTTGGGTGCCTTATCAAATGCCAGTAACACTCAGCTAATTTGGCAGCTTGCCTATGACTAGTCAGAGAAGCAACCTGCTGATTAGAGGAGGAGATGGAGGAATGTTTCTGAGAAATGGAAGGAAATTAGAGAAAGTATGAGTGACAGGAAGAGCTGCAGGGAACTCTGTCACTCAGCTGTTTACAACACTCCATATTTCTGGCTATTTTTGAGTTTGATACGTAGATGTGAATAACACAATTAGTTCAAAGATGTAAAGTGTCATTATTATAAATCAAGTCTGCATTCCTGAGTTTTTATAGCTTTCAAAAAATATTGCACACTGAGAATCATGGCATCAACTCGTTTATCTGAGGAAGACATTTTTCATATCCTGTTCTTTCTTTGCTCTCGTTTTTGTCTTGAAATGTCTAAATTTGTCTTTATCATAAAGAAATGACTTGCGGTTGCATCAGATTTTGTTACATCATGCTGTTTTTCTGTGTGCTTGTTTGTTCCTCAGAACGACCGCTGCACTACCAGGAGCGAGTCTTACCCATCCTTCACTCGTTCGGCACCGACTCCCATCTGGTCATCAAGAAACACCTCGCTATGGACGTGATGATTGTCTACCTTGGTAAACACAAGCCAACACAGATTTACTCTCAATATTGCTGCATTGTTTCGTTCGCCTCATTTTTCTGTTCTTATTTATATCTCATTCTGTCCTCCAGGCAGTAAAGTGGATGCATCCAAACACGGGATGATAAAATTCAGAGAGGAGCGAAGCATCCTGGGATTGGGTCTCCCCTCTGGAAGTTTCCATGACCGTTATTTCATCCTCAATTTCACATCGCTCAGAATGTACAAGGAAGTCAGAGTAAGCTCGACAGAGATGTGTTAACAATCTTTCACTTCATCTTTTCAGTTGTCACGTTCTTTCACAGGCTCATAAGCTCTTTTCCTCTTCGTCTGTCAGAGTAACCGTCCAGAACGTGATTGGCCAGTGAAAAACCTAAAGGTTTACCTCGGTATGAAGAAGAAACTGCGCCCTCCCACGTGGTGAGCACAAATTACTCGCTTCAGCGCACGTAAAAAATGAATCTAGTGAAAGTATACCGTTTAAATAAAACATCTGAATATTTTTGATATGTGTTTTCAAAAGGAAATGATATGCTGTATGCACACCACTTCTACAGCTCTGCAAGAGTGCATCACCTCTGCACCACAATACTACTGTTGGGACTGACTAAATCTGCACGACAAAGCAAAATGCTGCATTTTAATCTAATTCAGATTTGTTTTGTCTGCGAATCTGCCATTTAACACACAACAGTGATGGTGACTGGCTGTATGTCAATATGAGTAAAAATAATATCATCCAGCATGGGGTGAATGATACATATACGTGCTAGAAAGAGTCCAAACTACATGCAAAGAGCGTATAAATGTCTAAACTGTAGAAAAAATAATGGATTTTTAATAGACTTTTTCATTCAACTGCCTTTTTTTTAAATTTTTTTTTTTTTTTTAACTGGAATCAAAGTGGTCAATGCCCCAGAGTTCACTTCAGGATTTATCAGTTTACTACTGCACACAGGTTGAGTGCCAGTTCTGTAGCCCCACTCGCTCTTCAGCATCATCATTTAAAGGAATAATTAATGGGTGACCATGAATAATTAATTTTCTAATTTTGGATAAATTTTTCGCCTTATCTAAAATCACTCATGGCACCGATAAACACAGTGACCACTAGGGGGCAGATTGAGCCAAAGAATCAGGAACTGGGGCTGCTGCTGCTGAAGTAATCTTTCTTTGTCTTATGTCTAGTTGGGGACTGACAGTGGTGTATGAGAGCAAGAAACAAGAGAAGCCAGAGAGACAGCAGTGGTGAGTAGCCGTCTGGTGCCGTACGCTCGGAACAAATTATGTAAACATAGCTGTCATCCCAGTGCAGTCGCAGCTCAGGCCAATCCTGTCCATGACGTCAACAAGCATACTTTTTTTTTTTTTTTTTTTTTTTTTTTTAAACTGTAATTTATCTGCATTAAACCTCAGCATAAGATACATTTGTTGCAGTGGGCTGCTCTTTCTGCTTCAGAGCTACACTGTTGTTATTGTTCTGATTTTGTTTTGTTGCTCATCTAGAGATGCAGCAACCTGGCCAATATACTCTGTGTATGTTTGTCCATAATTGTGATAATACCTCCATAATCTGTGTTACATGTAGCATGAGAATTACACATGATAGATGAGCTGCACTGACATGCATCCAGTACTTCAGCCTTTGTCAAAAACTAAGATGAAGGTAACTACTGGATCGATACTTCTACTACTAACTGTAACACATCTAAATTATATGCCATTTTCAGTTTGGTGACTAGAACTGGAGAATGTACATTTTTACTCCCGTCTAACACCCAAAGTTGAAGCATGACACTATACCACAACACTGATCTACTGTGGATTCATTTGTCTCCGCAGTAGCAGCCTTCGGTGCCAACTTATTCAGCTGCTTGTGACATGTTTGCTGGCCTTGTGTTCAGCAGGCAGCGGCTTGTTTCCCTCAGTAGCAGCATGATCGCACTTATGATATGCATGTAAATGTGGCCAACATTAGAATACGCTGGCAGCTTCTCTGTAGGCAGAGAAAACGGGTCAGATCCCTGCATGAGAGTTGGGAAATGGAGGCATAT
The DNA here is from genome assembly GCF_022577435.1 of Embiotoca jacksoni. NCBI lineage: Eukaryota > Metazoa > Chordata > Actinopteri > Embiotocidae > Embiotoca > Embiotoca jacksoni. The sequence continues at coordinate 8,171,833 of NW_027185274.1, forward strand.
GAAAAGTCGGCTCCGCCCGGGGGGGGGGGGGACGACGACGACGGACGAGCATACCTATATCCACGGTTCTATTCTAGTGTGTGTGTGTGTGTGTGTGTGCGCGCGTCCGTGCGCTCAGTGTGTTCGTGTTGCACTGGGCTCTGCGTTGTCAACAGCAGTCGACATCTTCACACTTGTAATGGCAGTGCTGTTGTCGTCACGCTGCAGGCAGTATCATCTTTTGGTTACGCGCCATCGTCACGTCCCTCGCAGCGAGAAAACACACCTGAGAGGAGGACACAAAAAGAGAGAGGGAGGAGAGCGTAACAAAGATAGGGAAGCAGGCGGAAGGCAGGGAGCGTGTCGCAGCTGAAGGGGGAAGTAGTGTATACCGAGTGGGACATTTAGAATTTACTGCAGGTAAAAGAAAACTTCGTAGAAGAGTGGGTATAGGTCAGGAAGAAAGTGGAAATCTAATCAAAATGAGTGAGCGACCCGGGTGCCCATGTGGCTGTCGTGCTGAACTGCTCTCTCCTCGCTCAATTTAAACACGTCTAACTTAATGTGTTTATCCTGCTACTGCTTCTGTCCCCTCCAAACTCTCAACACATTCATTTTCCCCTTTTTTTTTTTTTTTTTTTTTGCTGTCTGTGCTATTTTATCAGCAGTCACTCGAGTTTAATCTTACAGGGACACTACATTTTATGTAAATTGTATTCGGCGGCTTTGTGGAAATCCTTCATGATAAATGAGCCACATTCATTCTTCTGCAGCTGATAGTGTTGGAGATTAGCGTGCAGTTAATTACAAGTAAAAATGAAAAACTCCGAATGAGATAGTATACTGTAGGTTTGTGTGCGAGGATAGAGGGACATTCTTCCTTTGAATCCCAACAAGCACTAATGAGCTCCGTTAGGCATGACGATGCAAACTAGAGAGAGGTAGGAACTCTCTGTGTGTGTGTGTGTGTGTGTGTGTGTGTGTGTGTGTGTGTGTGTGTGTTTGTTAGCATGTGAGCCAAATTGCCTGACTGTAGCTAAATTTCTGTCTGCGGTACATAATGAATAATGTTTACTGTTTCGTTTTTGTATCAGTGTTTTGTTGTGTCTCAGCAGAGGGCCCTTGAATAATCGTCGTAGTCTAAATCTATGCTCATAACAATAATAACTGTGTAAATAAAGCCTCTTTATTCAGCACCACAGCATGGCTGATGACTCAGAGGGCTGTGTGACGGCAACCTGAGTGGCATAAAATATGCGTGCGCGCGCACACACACACACACACACACACACACACACACACACACACACACACACACACACAGACGTTACAGACGTTACAGAGGGACAAACTGACACATTTCACAGACATGGACACATGCTGAATGCTCAGGGTCCTAATCAGTGTTACTCTTTGGGAGAGGTTTAAATTAGGAATCACACTCAGTGTTTACACTTGCGGCTTCACCGCCGGGCGCCATAGGAGGCAACATGTCAATTTAATTTAATATCTCTTGACTACCTCCCTTTCTTCTTGTTGTTTTTCTTCAAAATTCCCCCTGGTCTCCAAATGCCTGTCTGGTTCCTTGTCTCCAAAACCACAAATACACATGCGCACACACACACACACACACACCACCTCCCGATTTTTATCACACTGTCTGCCTCACTTTATCACTCTATTTATTTGCAGGTATCTCTGCTGTGACACCCAGGCAGAAATGAGGGAGTGGTACGCTACATTTCTCAGCATCCAGGTACGCGCTCTCTTTCTTAGAGACACAAACATACAAACACACTCCATATTCAGGTCTTGTAGAAACCAAGTAGTGATTCAGTACTTTTGGACGTAGTTTTTTAGCATCTAATGCAGCACTATTTTATTGAGTATGTCTCAACACGTTCATTTAAATGACACGAAGCCGACACGTGCTTCGTGATCTCTTCCTCATCGTGTAGTACTGTAGTATTGTAGTGTGTCTCATCGTATTGTAAAACCTCTTCTTTCCTCCCTGTCCCCGTCTCCCCCGCCTGTCCCGGTCCGCTCCTCATTAAAGTACGATGGCGACGTGTGGCCGCAGGACGGACTGAAGCAGACGCGGGTGAGCCGCGTGCTGCCCGACACGCGTCACGGTAACGTGTCACTGATACCGCTGCGTGGCAGTGAGAATGAGATGCGGAACAGCGTAGCAGCTTTCGGCCAAGACCCGCTTGCTGTGAGTCAATCTACCAATCACTGGGACTAATCTCTGGGAAACCGGGCAGCTCACTCCAGAGCTGCTGGCTAATGAGACACATTCATGCTGAACAGGTGGGCCAGACCCCTCAACCTTGATCCCCTTCAAAGAGCAGAACTAAAATTCACACACATCTTGTCGCAGTTTTTAAATATGTACTTTTCTGCTTTCGTTTTGTTATTTCTTCTGTAACAAAAAAAAGAAGAAGAAAAAAAAAGAAAGGAGGACAGGAGTTGGGGGTTGCACCTGTGCAGGATCGATAATGTCCGTTTCATGATTTATCTTTGATTTCATTCTATGACAGGGTCTGGGTTCTTATCTTAAACTGACTATTGGACTCACTAACGTGAGTGTTTTCATTATCCTTCCAGCATAAGAGAATTAATGTCTTAATTCACATCTGGGCCTAAAAATGTCAGAGAATCCAGACAATGTGAGGAGGAGCAGACGGCAGCATCTTCACTTTGCAGGCGTTTTGGACCGAGACCCTAGAAAACAGAATTACAGCATGAGTTGTTTTGGTGAAAGCGTGCTTCGAAACACAGAAGGAACAGGAACAAAGAATAACACATTGGAAGTGAACTCGTGCCTGAGGGCAGACTGGTTAACACTTTGTTTCACTGCACTGCTGCCGTACCGGCTCACGCAGTTGCACACTTGCCATGAATTTGACAAACCTCATCACCGTGGGTCTGTCGCACTGCATTCGAAGCGCACTGACATTTAGCCAGACCTGTTCAGCAACATCAATATCACCCTCTCCATCTGTTCTCCTGCTTTCATCGGAAATTTGAGTGCCAAATGTCCGCAATCTGACGATGCAGTTGTCTCCTCCTGCTGTTTACTAGCGAGCACACGCCGCTTATTAGTTCGCTGCAGACTGCGGCAGCACGTAAGGATCAAACTCCGTGTGGCCAAACTTCCACCGGCAATAACACGGGGTCGCTGTGTTGTTGCCATCCAGAAACTTTCTATTGATTCTCGCCTGTACTGTGTGTTGACGAGAGAGAGGTTTTTTTTTTGTTGGGAATGGGAGAAAGGCTGTGATTGCTTCGGTGATGGGACAGCAGCAGGTGCTGGATTTATGTGTGTGTGTGTGTGTGTGCGGGTGGAGGCGAGAGATTCGGTGCTTGTTGTCCAAATTGCAATGCGAAGTGAAAGCGTAAATATGGCACACTGACCCGGTGTGTCAGTGTGTATCTCTTTGTATGAAACTCACTGACTGTTGATGTAAGATCTGTTCTTTTGTGTGTGTGTGTGTGTGTGTGTGTGTGTGTGTGTGTGTGCGTGTGTGTGTGCGTGCGCGTGTGTGTGAATCCACATATTTCTCTTTTTGTTTTACACTGACATTCCTCTTTTTCCCATTCAAGCTTGTCGTCTCTATTTCCTTTCAGTCCATCACTGTCTTCACCTCCCTGTGTTTCCTCCAGTTTCTCCACGTGTCCGTCTCCTTCTTTGTCATAAACCTTCAAATGTTTATCTTTCAGCTCTTTAGAGATGTTCGATAATGGTCGCGACAAAGCAGGTAAGACAGTTTCACTCTCAGATTAGTTTCAAGGTTTACGTTCCAGAAGATTATTTTTGAATTACATGTCACCAGTAAGTTTTGTGATTTTTTTTTTTTTAAACTAAATTAACTTAGTTCGGGCAATTTGGTCATTGTTACATTCATTTATAATATTTTCTGTTTCCACTTTCTAAAATGTAATGTCATGCTGCTGTTTCTTATGTTTGAGTTTTGGACTGAGACACCGGACGTTTAAAGTTTGAGTGACAGTTAAATAATTATCTCTGTTTAAGATGATGTTGGTTTATCTTTCAGGCTACATATCTGTGTTTATCTGTTCTCATGACCTCAGCTTATTGAGTCCACATCTCATGAGCCGCCTCATATCTGGTTGCCATGGCTCCAAGACATCCGTAGTCTGGATGGAAATTTTAAGCTCGACTTCTCAGGGGATTTTGAAAATGCTCCGAAACTGATTTTAGGTTTAGGGAGAGAAGATGCCTGGTGGTTTCACTCAGTATGAAATCAAATCTGTACAGATGTTTGTGAGAAGATAAGTGTGTGACAGATTTGAATCCCTGACCGTCTGGATGTTTGCTCTTTTTAAAGGGTGGATGTTTTCCCTCGTCGGACCAACCCTAAACATTCCAGTGACTTCTTCATTCTGCGACTGTACACACCAGGGTGATGAACACTCACACAGCACGTGGATTATGGCCTAACACTTCTCCCCTTTGACTAAGAACTGGACTAAAATATGAGCAGACAACAGGATCACACGTAAAATGCAACCCACAGTGGTTTCTGTGCACAGAAGAATTTTACTCGATGCGCGGAAGAAGAAGCGGGGAGAGGTGGCATTGAAATGAAAGAGACCACAATCACCGTGAAGAGTTCCTGAATGGCTTCCAGCTCGCTTTGCAGCCAGTCTGCACCGAGCGTGGCACTGTTTTACATCATTGGACTCATTAAAGACGAGCTGAGAGAAACCTTCATTTCTTCCACGTATTTGTTTCAGAAAAGACTTATTAGGTTAAGGTAACTCGAGGCACCAGCAATGAGTTCTCAGCCAGTTTTGGTTTTGTAGAAGTTTGACATGCATTTGTAGCTGAATCGTTTTTTTTTGTTGTTGTTTTTTTTTTTAACTCACTTTCTATACGATTGCTCAACAAGTCATTGGAATAATTGTGCAGTTCAGAATTTAATAATCGCTCCTGTAAGCAAAGCTGATGTCATTGCCGACCGTAACCGTATTTTGTCTGGAGTTTGTTCCACAGGGAGCGAGACCAGAGCTCCAAAATGACAGGTGATGGATCGATGTCTGTTACTCTGCAGGACGTTTGCAGGCACTGTGCTAAACCTTGGTCAGAGCTGTGACAAATGTTTTGCTTGTGTCCATTTGTCTGCATGTGTGCCCCAGTGTGCATACCACCTGTATGAGTGAGGGGTAAAGGTAGGAGAAAAAGAAAGCATTATTTCTCACTAAAAGAACATCACATTTGATGGCAAAGTGTTTTTTGTTAAAAAAAAAAAAAGTTTTGACATATGTAATGAAATAAGATAATTATTTGATTTATTGTTGTTACTCTGAATCAGATAAACTCGGTGCATCTTAAGAAGGTCACATTTCAAACCATACTTGCTTATTCAAAACAAGATTTGTTTGTCTTGGCTCAATCAATAGTTGTTTTTTTTCTTCTCGTCCTCCCGCACTGCCTCTCCTCCGTAGGTTCTCATTTACAGCCTGGGATATAATACAGTATAGTTGTCATTAACCAGCAGTATTTATAAAGTTTTACATTATGAATTAATCACATTTAAATGGACAAGTGTCTCTTATTTGTTCACATTACACAACATAAAGTCTTCGCAACAATGTTGTTGTGGTTGTTTTTTTTTATAGTTCGGGGCACACGAGTCGTACTGAAAAATCTGTAAGCACAAGAATCAAATTAAAGTGCATTACAATGCTCCACCATGCTGTCCTGGGTCCAAACTGGTCTGTATTTTGTTTAACCTGCCAAAACAGTTGCCTTACCAGCTACATTGAACGTAGCCAGCTCCGTGTGCCACCTGTAGGTTTCCCTTAGTGTGAAGATGTATTTATTTTTGACAGCTGGATTCTCCGCTGCAGAACGTGGTTGCTCGGCCTCAGTTGGTGAGGTGTCGTGATTTTTTTTTTTAGCTAAATGTTAGTTTAAAAGCCTTCAAGCACAGTACCTGTGAAGAATATGTATATAGTATGTGTAGTATAAGTGTGTGTTTTTAGCTGCCAGCTGACCTCAGCAGGAGTCGAGAAATGACTCAACTCGGTTAGTCAGAACACTTCCTATAGAAAGTATTCACTCTCTACCTGTTTATGGTTTATTGATTTACAACAGAATCTCAGTGGACGTAGAAGAGGGCTGATCATCAGATGTAATATTAAAGGTGAAGTGATAAGTTGGACCTTTTTGGATCGAGGTGATCTAACCAAATAGTTTCTAACAACGGGGTTTCACACAAAGATCAGCCCTTTCTTTTTTTTTGTGATTTCTAAACACCTGCAGGATTGATGAATAAATAATGGCACAGTTAATTATTCTACGTTTTCATCTGTATATAATTTTCCTGAGATCTTTTTTTTTTTTATCTCAATCACAGTCCAATTTACGTCACTACGATCTAATGTTGTAAACCAAAACTCCAGCAGAGGTTTTGTCTGATCATTTCTACGGGCAGCGTGTACGTTCTTTCTGTCTGCCTTTCCGATTGTTAGTCGGCCTTTTGTCGATTTTTGCATCTCTGAAACTCTAATAAACACATTCAGCTTCTTGTACGTGTGCATGTTGTTTCTTTCTGAACATGCAGTCATATAGTTAAGTTTTTATTCTGAAAAGGAATGAGTGTTTTTTTTTCAAAAGGTTGATGTCCTCTAGCTCTGCTTTGGCCTCATGGTAATCCACTTGTTTTTCTCTGGTGCGTTCATGAAATTAATGTTCAAACACACAATCTGTCTCACGGGGAAGCTGTGAAAAGACGAACTGGGCAACAACAACTCGCACAACACTTTTCACTTGTACTGTAAACGCAAATATATAGGGACAGACTTTTGCGAGGCCTGCGGGTTTCATGCCGATGTCATGCTATAGCTATAAATTGGGAGCCTTACAGATGTGCTTCGAGGAAAAATGTCCGCAGTGTGTGGGCGGGTGTGGGTGAGGTACAGTGATCGTAGGGAGGGCCCTGAGGAAGTTTCTTGTGTGTCTGTGTGAGTCACGGTGGTCCACCAGCTCTCCGTGTTTTAAACAGAACTGACACATCAGGGTCACTCTGTACCTCGAGACACACACCGGAGACCCCGCGAGGGACTTACACTCAGGAGATCTTCTCCAAACCGTTCGCAAACACGCACAGAAGACCCACCAGGGAAGAAAACGCACTCACACTCACACACACACACACACACACACACACACACACACACACACACACACACTGGATTGCCCTTTACTATATAGGTCAAAGCAGCAGTTGCATAAAGCAGAAGGATGGAGACAGATGAGTGTGGTTCAGAGAAGGGCCACGCATGGAAGACAGCGATAAAGTCAAAATGGAGGAAATGACCAACAGGGCGGCGGGGTGTGTCAGCCCACCTGCCAGCTCCCCCAAAAATATAATGTAAATGTTCAGCGAGCACAGTGTGCCACAAGTTCAGGAATAGAGAAACAATAAGAGGGACAACAGCAGCCTCCTGCAGAAGTCTGGACATCTACCTGTGTGAGCCAATTTCCTTCATTTCCACTCAGAGCGCACAACAACAAGAACAGTGTGAGTGAGTGACTCCTGAATTGGCTTTCATTGCATGCTGCGCTGCATCAGCAGACAAGGAGACTTCGTTCAGGGGGAAACGTGTGGGTTTGAGTCCTGACGTTAATGTTTGCTTAAAGGTGAAAATACAGCCCTCACCTCTGAGTCTCTGGGAAGAAAGCAAATATAACAATCAAACAAAACAGAACTTGTGAGTCAAATTAAGGATCCTGCTTTTCAGAACGACATTTGAAAGAGAAGGCACTGTACAATTTTGTATAACTTATATCTATTGCCCTAATATTTATGATACTACGATTAAATAACAACATTGTTAAGATGATTCTTTATACAAATCAGAACAGATTCAGTGGTGAATTTATGACTGTAGTTTGTGATGTTACGAGGTGAATAGAATATCAAAAACACCTTTCAACTATAATACAGTCCGGTATGATATTACGTCAACAAAGATTTCTCAAAATATAACTGAGTTAGCAGAAAATCAACTAATGCAGGGTCGTCTGCACAAACAAGAAATAAGGTGTCTAGTATTTATTGCAGTCGTGTTGGGATTGTAATACACTGTAAAGGTATTTTTTAAATTGTGTCTGTACTAATCACAAGTATTTGTATGAGATTATGATACAAACTGAACAGAACAGCAGCAAATACTGTAGGCTACAGCACAAACATTATTTATAATTGAATGTCTTTTCTTCTTTCACTCCATGCCCACCTCGTTTTGAAAACTCAATCTTGTAATGTGTTTGTCTTTGAAACTGTAATCTGGGGACAATTTTGATCAGCGAACAAATCGTAAATTTTTTACTAAACCTGCTGGATTTGCTAAATTTGGGTTAATTTATTTCGAGACGTGTTTGGAAATAGCCTGTGCAGTTCCAACAAATGTTGATTTGAATTGCAAATCAGTTCAGTTTTTTTGGATTTTGAAAATGGACCCACATGCAGTCTGTGAGCTAACTCTATTTTTGTCTGACAAACTAACTGATGTATGGACTTGGGCCTGCAGGAAACCTTTTCAGCAAAGTATTTACACAGTCAATCACATCCGAACAGTTGGAAGTACAACATAATTTAATCCATTTACTCTTAGGGTTATTGTTTCCTTTAGATCTGCTGATGTAAATTGGAACAAAAGGGTCTGCAAAAAAAAAAATTACATTTTATTTTATTTTTAAAAGCAAACACCACAGTAACCTACTTTAGACCAGTATGGGTTTGATTGTGTACTGCGCACACTAATCATGTGTACCAGCTGTCTGTGGTGTACTGACCTACAAATCATATTCACTGGTCCTTCTTAGTGTCCTTTGTAGCACTTTCAACATTCACCTGCAGAGTGTAACTGCATGAGGCACTAGTCCAGATTTCGATAATTACACGGTGCCCTGCACTCGCTCACCCTGCCACAACCAGCTGCCACTTCCTCTACAACTGTTTAATCCACCACTCATGAGCTTTGGGCAAGTTTTGTGGACTTAATCAATTAAATCTGTTTGTTCAGTTAATATTCTTTTCACACTTTTTTTTTTTTTACACATTTTTGATTCCAGATTAAATGATATCAGCCTCAGAAATCCTGATCTTCTGCTTTGTTGTCAAGGAAACGTGCCAAGAACAGACTGATCACATTAAAGGTGTCGATCCCTGCAGCATTTAGACTGTAAAAAGCAGAGGTCCTATTATATTTCTTTTAATATTATACTTTAGGTTAGTGGGCTGTGCTCGTGTTGTCGACCTGGATCAAGCGGTTCACGCATTGGTGAAGCAGCATGTACCTTTTCTTTCTGGTCTCTGTTATGTCAGTGCTGAGGCTCAGTTGCATGCGTTAATAGGAGCTGTCAGGGAGACCAAAGAGGTGTGAGGAGGCGTGTGCTGGTGAGAGGGGAAAAACATCAACCTCCTGCCAAGTTTTCTTTTCTCTTTGTCATATCCTGGATCCTTGAGCAACTTGTCATTGAGATTAAACATAAGAGACAGGAGATATTAAAAAAAAACCTGCCATCTGCTCAGGACTTATTTTGGTGGTTCATGCAGAAAAAGACTAAGTGACCCTGAGGTTCAATAGGAGTCAATATCTCCTTTGAAGACAATAATACAGCAAAACATGTTTAATTATGATGGGACAATAAACTGGTTTACTGATTATACCTAATGACTACTGTATAAAATATGGTACAATCTACTCTGGTAATTTTACAGTCTAAATTGACTCATTGTTTGCATATCATTAATGAAGAGAAAACAGCAGCTGGAGAGATGAGAGATCAAGGAGTTCTTCCCAAGAGACTTTATTGCCAGTGAGCAAAATGCTGATGCCAAATTAGATAAATCATGTTTACATAAGATCTAATTATTTGATGCAGCACATCACTTATCATCTCCTTCAGGTCAGCAGCTACGATGAAAAACGCTGATTTGAATTTCACATGTTTGTACATACAGCAGGCCTGCAGCCACTTTATACTCTACTGTTAGACTCATATTTAACATCAAATTGATAACTGAAATGACAATGATGATGATATAATTATTGTAATGTACTTCCATTTTAACTACAAGGGCTGTGAAAGAGTGTTGACCTCCATCACCATCCACTGATCTATGCAAATCTGCAACCACTGTATGTTATGCATATGTTTATAAATGTGTTCTCTCCTATAAAATCACTCCATAACGACTGCTTGATGTATTGAGTTTGAGCAAATACTTCCATCCCAAAGGATTACTGTACCCATTAATATGGACTGTGACGTTTCTAGAATGGCCTATGTTTTAGCACTACTGAACTCCGCTGCCATCTACTGGATTCGAAGATGTATTGCATTTAGAAGGGGAAATGCTCCATGGCAGTGTTAAATGAAAGTGAAAAATAAAGCATAGCTCCATCTCAACACAAAAATCGGGGCTGGTAGTTTTTCCGTAATCCGCCTGACAATCAGAGAAACCGATAAACAAAAAAAGCAAACTGCACTGGATACATCACCTGCTTGGCAGAGGTAATAATATTGTGGTAAATGAAGCAAGTTGAGGTTTCTATTTCAGCCTGCTTTATTAACTTCTCCAAACAGACAACTAGCACAACAGCGGCCCATATCTCTACTCACACCCTAAGGAGGGCCTTCAAACCCAA
>NW_027185274.1:8187500-8237500 GCF_022577435.1 Embiotoca jacksoni
CTGGAGCATAATCTTCTTGTCTTTCCTCATTTCTCTCTTCTGCAAATCGCCACCCTCATCCTGCTCTCGTCCAACTTCATTATCCGTCTCACAGTGCCTGTCTCGGCTGTGTGCGTGCACCGGGCTGTACGTAGCCGCCTGACGCACCAGGCTGCCACTGAGCTGCAGAAAAGTATATCAGCTTTTTCCAACAAATGCCACCATCTGTGTGAGTCTGATGCCAGACTGTCTGTGTTGTGTGCTTACGCATGTCACTTTGCACTTAAGGGATAATCCCTACTTTATTATTTGACACAGATGATACTTGGGATTAAAAGAAGAGTAAAATACAGAAGAGAATTAAACGCTGTAATGGTTGGGTTTTCTAGTATTTAAAGAGATGCAAACAAACCAAGAGTTCATGATGAAATTCTGCCTTGATAACAGAAACTGGTCTTTGGACCGTGGAGGGGTTTTATGAGGGTAACTGAGATGTGTGAGGTTAACATGAATAACTCATTTTGAGGCCCTGTGTGCCTAAGAGCTGTCCTCCTCTCTGACTGCTGGATACGTTGGGAAATATGCTTCTTAGCTTCCTTTCTAAAAAGCAAAGGAGAAAGTTGGTGTGGATCTACAGCTGGAGGCGTAGCATAAACACTGAAAACAACCAGATTGGCTCTGTCCAAAGCTTCAGAATCTCATCCCACAACCTGTAAAGTTCAATAAATAACACATTGTTCTCGTATGGGGCTACGACCACCCTGTGGTATTTAGAGTTGTAGTTACATATTATTCTCACAAGAGGGCGCATTAAGCCGTCGTGCATTACAGTGGTAGAGAGCTCTACTTCCGGTCACCATGCGACTGCAGCTGTTCACCCGGAAAGGTGCCGTGAACTGACCGAGACCTTCCCGGTATGAAACGCCACAGAATCCACTAAAACTGTTTCCACACATTTTTTTTTTAAATTAATTAATTAATTTTTTTTTTTTTTTTTTTTTTTAAATTTTAATTTTTTTTAATTTTTTTTATCACAACTCCAGCTGTGGACTTTTGAAGGAGGCCGTTTCTGTAGTGTTTAAAACTCCAGTGAGTTGAAGCACATATTTGTTTTCGAGTCTGCAGTGAGGAGAAACCAAACCTCTGCAGACGCGCAGCCCATAAATAAACAGTAGGAGTCGTGACAATGTTGACTAATTTCCAACATTTTGGGGGGAAATTGTGGGGTTAAATTGTATATAATATATATAGATATATACTGTACTGTATATACTGTGCATTTTATATTTTATATTTTATTTTTTTACTGCTATTTTACTGCTATTTTATTGCTTTTCTATTGTTCTATTATTATCTTATTGCTTCTGTATGCTGCTGTAGCGAAAAAATGTCCCCTCGGGGATTAATAAAGTAACTACCTAACCTAACCTAACCTAACCTAACCTAACCGAACCTAAATCAATGTTCCTTAAAGATATCTGAGGCCAATAACTAAGTAAAGCTAATTGCTAATGCTGAAAGCTAACTAATATTCATTGCTGATGCTATCGGCAAGCTAATGCTAACTCTTAATGCTAATGGTTAGCCAATTCTAATGGCTCCATTTCCTTATTGAACTAGGTGAAAGTGTGGTGAGGCATTATTGGTTCACTGCTCTTAATCAAAAGCCATTCGGTTTCAGTGGGTTTAATTTACTTCAATAACACTTGTGTGTCAGGCCATCTGACCTGTTTTTGTTTTTTTTTCTCCAGCATTGCCCTCAAACTTTATTGGTATAAAACATGCAGAGATCCATAAGTTTTCCCTCCGTACACGAGGACAGTTTTTTAGGGAATTGGGCTGTATTGAAATACAGTAAAATGTGAGCGCAGCAGGAGAGGAGCAACCAGATGTAGAGGGTTGACGTCATACCTAACACCAGGCAGTAAAGTATTGATTATACCATCATGCGATGTTTTAAATTGAAGGAAACGGAGAACAGAATAATTTATTGCTCTGCACCCTTTGTGTTGGTTGTTTGTTGAACCAGCAGGTAAAACCCGGAGGACTCCTGGACGGTGAGTCCGGTGAGGCTGTGGACGGGTCGTGGAGGTGACGCGGCCCACCGGAGGATCTGACCACAGAAGATGTGCGAATAACTCCATTCATTCACCCAGAAACCAGATAAGAACTCGTACACACTTTTAATTCTAGCTGTGCAGAAGTAGTTGTTTAAACTCTACATCACATAGGCACACATAAGGACAAGGAACAGAATTATTCACCTATAAACACACAGAAGGATGCAGGAACTGAGATCTGTAGAGCTCAAGCTCCTTAATTTAAAGGAGGGTCACTTTTTGTTATTTTATTTGGTACTTTAAAAAGCTCTATTTAAATCCATTTTGTACAAAATTCTGCGTTGTTTAGGTCGTTATTGCTCAAAGGCCATAAAATTGTCGACTCAACATCAACTCTTCCCGAGTTACTCAAAGCAACGACTCTTCAACTCTTCTCTGTAGATTTAAGTGTCTCTGTTGTTAAGCAATCAAATAGTCATTTGTTTGTTATGGACATGCAGGTGAAACAGAGTCTGGGCTGTCCACAGATAAACCGGATCAAGTTTTTGGGAGCCGCCCAATGCCTCCCAAGTGCATCGTTTTATCTTTAATACCCCTGCAAACCTAATGACATGAGACGCAGGATGGAATCCGTTCAAAACCTGTCTCATGCTCGCAGCCAGAGAGCGAAAGAAGGTGCTGACTGAAGAAAGAGGCCTTCCAAGCTCAGCCGGCATGAAAAGAAGAAACGACAGGCCAGAAGGGCTGCAGCTGAGGTCGGTGCCGAGCCGAGACCCGATATTCATCCAAGAGGAGTTGACAGAGGTAATGGATGATGACTTGTAGACCGAAAAAAAACCCCCAAAAAAACAGACGATCATTGATACGTGGAGTGATTTTGGTGACGGTTCACTGAAACAGACACAGCCACGTGAAGCTGCAGGACTGTTTTGGTTCGGGTGTGATTTGACCTGAATATAAAGCGTCTGCAGCTCTAAGGTGACGTTAGTTTCTGCAGAGATAAGTTGTCGCTGTCTCCTCTCATTAAAAACAGAAGAATTCAGCAGGGACGGTTGTGTTTCAGGAGCAGTGCACTGCTGCTGTTTGGTGCTTACAGGGAAAACCTGCAACTTATCAATGAAATCCGAGAAGTTTTTAGTGTAAATGACACCATCTGTGTGCTCATGATAATATAAACCTCACAGTAACTTCAACTCGGTGCTCCCTGCAGTCAAACCTGTCTGACTTGAGACGCGTAGAGTTATAATCTAAAATGTGGGTGAGTTCAGTTTAATAGTCATTATGGCACCAGAGGTGAAGGTAACGTGCACTGTTCACGTGACTTTGGAAACCGAATCGCTCTAATTTGGCGTCATTAAGTTTATTGCAGCGTCAGCATCTAATGAATAAATGAGCAAAGGAGGTTGTCACAGTTGTCACTCACTTATATGTTAAATGCGCCGCACATGTGCAGTATGTATTCACCATGTGCACCAACGGTGCTGCAGCTACCTCGGTAGGACACTTTGTCATTTGGACACGAGCAGCCAGAGATTAGTGGACGACCTGCTCTACTTCCTGAGCCAAAGAACCATCAACAACCTTCATTCGTTGAGGCGATCAAACACACAAAGCTCTCAAAAACACTGATGTAAATGCAACACGTGAATGTGTGTATGTTTCTGCATATGCACACGAGTGTGAGTTGTGTGCATCAGGTGCTCTTTTGGTGCCTGATACTCAGTGCAGCATATTAACGGAAAGATAAGCACAACTGTCGCATATGATTTCCTTTAATTCTTGCTGCTAAGTCAGCCAACAGCCATCTGGCTTCCCCTGAAACAAACACACACACAGTGTCCCTGTCCCTCCCACATATATGTGTACACACACACACACACACACACACACACACACACACACACACACACACACACACACACACACACACACACACACACACACACACAAACACACACACAAACACCAAACTCAGAGGGAATGACAACTCGAGGGCATGCAGTCAGAGAGAGTAGATTATGACGGGCCAGAATGACCGTAACTCCAAGCCGATGGAGCCGACACACAATTCCTACTCTCTCTTTTACACGCAAACGCCACGTACAAGTGATGACAGAAGCCGGCCTATTTTTCTTTTAAAGCGTGAAGAACAAAGTCACTGATCAAGTCCCATACTTTGGTCTGTCTTCTAGGCATTTTGTTTTCAATCATCTAAGGCTCTTAAACGGCTCTCGGGCTGTAAGCCTGGCCAATCAGCGGAGGACATTATAACATCATAGAGGCACAATTAAATCAACTCCCAGTGCTCCTTGTGGTAGCTGTCGTGTCGTTCCCGCCCCCCTCCCCCCAACGATCGAAAAGACTCTCACATGAACTGTTCATGTGAGAGAATGAAAAGATGAACCCTTGTGCTGTGAAAATGTCTATTAAAACCCAGAAGGAGGGACTGCGGCCGGCAGCGACGGGTGCAGCGCCTGACAAACTGGTCAGCTGGCTTTGAGCTGACATGAAGCTTAAACACTACTGGTTTTGTTGAATTTTAGATTTTTTTTTTTTCCACAACATGGTCTCGGAAAAGTTTCCATTTCAAACGAAGCACTGTTGCAACAGTTTACACTGCCCCAGGTCTCCAACATACACCAGTCCAGCAACAGTTTACATTTATGGGACTCTTAAATCCAGGGTGACTAATGGTCGAGAGCAGGTAGCAGCTTCAGTGTCTCACTATTGGAACAAAAATGCGACTTAAATCCTCTCATCCAAATACACGACAGCAACTTTAATCATATAGGTGATTAGAAAAACTATAGACCATTGTATATGTATGTGACCATTGCACTGTTGTTTAATTTTATTCTATTTCATTTGTATGTACTGTTCATCTTTACATTTTTATATTTTTACCTCAATTTGTATTCTGTCATTTTTATTGCTTTTACCCTGTAAACATGCTGCTGTAGCAGAAAAATGTCCTCTTGTGGGATTAATAAATATCTGTCTATCTCTCTCTTTCTCTCTTTCTCTGTCTGTCTGTCTGTCTGTCTGTAGTGTATGTTGTGGGTTTTACTGTAGACGTGAAAGTTGTTTGAAATAGCAGACACTCAGCAGTTCTGATTTGTAGCCCCACTGACCTGCTGTAATTTAGCACAGTTTACATTTTCTCTGGCTTGATTTGCAATGAAACTTTTTAAGCACTTTCTGGTGTCATAATAATTTATGCATCAAAAGCAGCCTGGCTGGTGAAATTGTTAAAATATGCACACAGAAATCAGTTCACCGAAAGGAGTTGTGTAATGTCGGGACGAGCACCACTTTTCTCAGTATATTTTTGTTGTTCTGTATTTCTTGCAATGTCATACTTGATGTTCTCCAGTGTAGTTGGAGGGGTCAGAGAGAGGACAGCACAGCGAAATATCGCAGCGAAATATGCAGGAATACTGGATGCACATGTACTGCAAACAGTTAACGTGCGCAGTCGTCATGTGATGTAATGCAAGCACAGGCATGTTTATTAAAAGACAAAACGTAAACACGGGAAGTTACACGTCTGTTCCTCACGGAGGCTGCTATATGCTGCAATGTAGAACCGGTTTTACGCATTCAGGTAGATTAGCTGTGCTTGTAGCTGTGCTGACCCAGAACTGGAGCAAGGTAAGCCATATGCGGAAGTTGAAGACATTATGAAAGGGTTTAATTAGTTTGTAGGAAGACTCAGCCCTGGGCTGAGGATAACGCTGTGCTGTAACTTGCTGCAATAAAACCCGCAAAAGAGCAGGTGAAGATGGCAGCACCCACAGTTGAGTTCTAATTAAAGTTTAGTTCTAGTTAATGCCGTGTTTGGATAGCAGCGAGAAGAGGCTTACTTGGGGGTGGGAATGGCTGGATGGAAGACTGCAGGAAAGAGGAACAGAGAGGAGGGAAGTTGGAAGGAGGAAGGAGAGGGAAAGATGAGGGGATTGTGGGCTACATGAAGGTATTACAGCAAGCGCAGCGGGGATGGAGGGATGCACGACGGAGGGGAAGAACGAGGGGAGCGCAGATGGAGAAAGGAGGGGATTAAGATCAGGAGGGATAGATAGGAGGTGTGAGAAATGTCTGAAAAGCATGTGAGCTCAGTGCTGCCAGTTGATTTACTTCCTCACAGCTATTGGACAAGTGACGCAGCATGTCAGAACCTACAACGTCCACCATGAGACTGGATTCATTTCTCTGATCTGTGATCTCTCAGTTGTCTCATCTGTCATAAGGATGACAGATGATCGTCTGGTTCAGGCAACCCAAGCTACTTAACCACTATTTTTATAGCGGCAATGAATCTCATGACTTCTTGGATGTGAAAGGATGCTTGTACTGAGTTCCCCTCAGCTCTTCGGAGCGTTTTAGCATCGTCAGCGTTTTTTTCAGCAAAGAAGCTCTTGATTATTCCATTAAATTCGAAGCAGACTGAGATGTGGAGAGCAAATATAGTCGAGCATTTAGCAGCTAACAGACAAATATTTCCCTCCGGAGTTGGCAAGGAAAGTTTGCTGGACTTCAGTAGAATGATCATTTTGCTCCGTATCTGTTGGATGAGTAAAAGATGGGACAAGTTTGCCATATCTGCCTGAATGTATAAAATATGCAGATTTAGTGATGGGCTTTATTTTTGAAAAGAAATAACCTGTGTAGTAGAAAGGATGCAAACTATGACCTCTCGTGTCAATAGCAGACACTTTGCCTAAATTGAACCTACTGCTTGTTGAGGACAGCAGCTCCTCCTCATTACTCTACATGTCCTCACAGTGCCTCTTTCCCTCTTCGAAGTAGCCTCAGACTCTGCTGCCACTTGTTATTTGTTGCTCGTTACCGACCTGACACCACGCGAGTAGAGCGCGTGAGGGAAGATGTGAAAGGCGTAGGTTTGTGCTGATAAGACGAGGCGCTGCGGCGTGCGAGGCAGGACTGCTTTTGCGCCGACATCATGCACCAACACTGTCGAGGAAGATCGGGGAGGCTGGGGGGGGCATAGTCTGTGTATTTGTTGAGAAGGGGAAGTGGACAGTTGGGCAAGCCACAAGTGATACAAGCGATGAGCACACGGAAAAACATCCACCGCTTTGATACAGTCTGGCCAGCAGTGTGATCTGAAGCAGCTCCAACTGAAGTAGAACATTAATCTTTCTGTCAGGACAGGGCAGACACAGGCTGCATTTCTCCAACAGATTTCAAGACTCTTTAATTACCTCTTTTTTTTGTCCTTATGCCCTAATATCTTATTTACAACCATACTGTCGCCCCATATGTCGGCTGCAGGCACCAGAGCTCACAGCCAGATCTCGGAACACTGTCGCAGCCTGTTGAAAGATAGCCTTATCACTGACATCACGGCTTAACAGAGGACTGTTTACCAATCAGGCCACAGCCCAGGAACGATCATAAATAATTAAGTGTCTGTTCAGTCGGCACTTTCAAATTCCTGGAAATATTAACGACTGGTAGATCCAACTGGCTATAATAAATGTCAGTAAACACTCCAGGTCGAGGACAGAAGGTCTGATCAGGTTCTGATGCAATCAACTGAAGGAGATGACAGGGGAGCAACACTTTGGGGAGCTCAATCAACTGAAGCGTGAGCTTTGTCAAATCACGAAAAGGATTTTAGTTTCATGGTCACTAAATTTTATACAAATGTCAGAGGAATTGTCTTGTCTTTCTGTTTTCTTGCCCTTCCTTATCTGATTCACAAACCTTGATTAGACCTTGCTGTGGGACACTCTAGACGGGCACCGACTCTGGTCGTGATATTGATCCCACTGAGCCATAAAGTGAAGCACGTCTCGCACTCTGTCTGGCCTTTTATTGCCAGATGAAAACATAACACTTTCAGTACATTTAATTTGGAGTTGTGGGGGATGAAACATCTCTAATTCTCCTATTATGTAACAAACAAATCAGTTTTAATGAGGAGAGCACTGTTCAGGGTTGTTCTAATCACATGGACCGATATGTCGTGGGCTGCTTCGCTCATCAGTATCATCTTATGTTCAGCTGCGGTTCTGCTCCGTGTGTTTGCCCGCAAACTGGAACAACAGGAATTTCCCCGCTCATAAAAATAAGCTTCAGTGCACTTTATTGCAGAGCACCGGCCACCTTTCAAATTGTTCTTGCAGCAGTTGCTAATGCACACATCCAGCAGTTAAATATCAACTTCATCATTCATCTGGACTTGCAGGTTCAACACGAACTCTCTTTTATCACAGTTTTTTTTTTTGTCGGTTTCAGTAAATTTATAGAAGCGACGGTCCCCTTTCACACTGTCACCTTGTTTTCAATATTGAATCAATGATTCTGGATCTTAAGTCATTATCAATCAATTTTGAAATTCCCCTTAAATTAATATCAATGAAAACTACAATCATTTCTATACATGATGAAAAAAAAACTTCACCGAGATGTTCTACCTCAGTGTTTCAACGTGCGTGTAAAATGTGGATGATACCGACTAAAAGTAGACTTTTTGCTACAGAAAGTAGAGAAAGGAAAAAAACTGGCTTTCCGTCTCTCTGTACATTCATTGTGTGTCATTTTCTTTTCAGTTCAGTCAATACAAAAACTCAAACAGCTGCTGCCATTATTTGTTGATGCTTGACGGGTACATTTTTTAATCTACATCCGGATGGTAGAAGTACTTTCTCCAGCTGGTGATGAGTGGCCCGTGCGCATTTTTCTTAGACCAAAAGTTCCTGCGGATGATCTTTTAGTGCCCACGCTGCCTGATCTACATGCAGGAGCCTCGGGCACAAGAGTCCTGCAGGACGAACACACACACCCACCCACACCCACACCCACCCACACACACACACACACACACACACACACACACACACACACACACACACACACACACACCAATACATGTTGAGATGCAGCTGAGCACCATAGATCCATATGCCAACAGACCAGATGTGACACCGGGGCAAACTTAACATGGCGGTAACAAGCTTCACAGCCTCCCTCATACTGTCTTTCTCTCCTGCCTCTCATGTCAACTGTCTCAGCTTCCTGATCTCTCTTGTCTCTCTCCCGCTATGTGTCTTCGTCTTGTCCTCTCTTGTCATTGACAGCTCCTGCTGAGTGACTTCAGGTGCCCTCTCTTAATATTGCACAGCTTGTGAGACACATCGCATTGTCTTTCTTTTTTCTAAATTACTTAAATTCGGTGCCTTTTTCCATCCAGCTGGTGGATAAGAAAATAAAATGTCCTAACTCGTTCCCTTTTAAACATTCGAGTGTCTGTAGATACATGAAGGACTGTAAAGATGGCAGGTATATATTTGGACATCACAACAGATCGCATTTTTGGAGCCTTTCTGGTCTTTCTCTATGACACTCAGATAATCTGGCTTAAATCAGACTTGATCTGTTTAGACAGTGACATGGAGATCAGCCACAAGCTACAAATTAAAAATAAACACACTTTCTGTTGGGTTCTAAAGCAGGTCTCTACCCACTTTAGAGGACATGTCTTCATATTTTGGACGTTAATTTATATATTGTCGCACAAAGAGACAATTTATCAAATAAAGGGCCTGTAATATAACCAAATATTTCTCCTGTGTAGAGAGCTACAAAACATCCACAACTCAAATACCAAATTACACAGCCTATCCCAGGGGTCAGGACCTCTATAGAGGTTGCAAGATGAATTATGAGGTGGAAGAAATGAAAACGGGACATACTTTAACTATACCTTTCTGCTGATTTCAAATAGGATTTTTCATGCAGGACTTTTACCTTTAATGGAGTGATTTTACTTTGCTGTACTGATGTTTTATCCTCAGTAATACCTCTTCCGCCACTGCTCGGTCTACTCCTTCGGCTGGGAGAGACCTTTGAACTTTCCGTAATAACCCGTCACAGATAAGTGATCTGCATTGTAAGCTGCGGTGCAGTGGAACATTTATTCAGTGTTTTATAGTTGGCACTTAGACAGAAAAGGTGCAATTGACAAGATTTAAAACGGCTGCATTTTATTTAAGTTTAAAGGTCCTGCTATTGTGCATAATGATGTGGTTAAATGATATACTACTACTAGTAGTTATACCTGTGCTTTTCTTGCAATGACAAATAGCATTGTTTGACTGTGGGCCAATCAGGCTGCAATTTTCCACAATCTTATTCAAGTTAAAAGAAGTCAAATTTGACTTCAGTTTTCAATCTTGCTCTCTTAAATAATAAAACCGCAGCACTGCAGAGAACTCAGCCACTCAGAGTTATTACTCTGGGTCAAAAACGATATATAAAAGTGCAATCTATAATCCCAATGTAAACAAGAATATAGCTCCATATAAAAAAAAAAAAATCAACACATGTCTGCAAATAAGAACCTAATTGCACATACAAAATATTAATATTTTACAGCAGCCATAACCACTAGACACATTTAAAATGATGTAGAGACCCTGCTCAATGACACAGGTGTTTGCGGTTACTTCTGATTAGTCCTGTGCTCAGGTTGAAGTTCCCTGAGGTCACCAAACTCATGAACTAATAATAGTGACAGAAATAATAATAATTATGATGATAATGATGAACATATGGAACAAATCTAACTGAAGTGACAAAACTGTCAATCAATCACAGACTGTGTGTGCTCGCAGCCTTGAGCAGAAGTCCAATCAGGCAAAAATAACTGAGAATACCGATGGCTGTGGTTGTTAAGGCTACCGGAGGTTTATTATTATTATTATTATTATATATATATTTTTTACTACATAAACACGTATTTTCATCACGTTTTACATGAATACAGCAACCAGAAATCCTCAATGGACCACGAGCATGTAAAACAGCTGACACCTGAAACCAGGAGGGGGTATTTAAAGTCATTGACCGTCAACAAACATATCCCAAGGCTCCTGTGTGGATCCCTGCTGCTTCCTTGTGTGTACTGAAGGGCCATATATGGCAGAAGATCTGCGTTGGACCTTGAGACCTGATAGACACACTGGAGTGGACTGCGGCGTTAAACCCGGCAGGGGCAGCGGGAGCCCGTACGGCTCTTCTCCGTTTGGAAGAGAGAGTTGAACGAGTCCAGATCGTGTCCTGCCCCACATACAGACAGACCTACGTAGTCTATACGAAGCAGGGCTCGGTGTGCAGAGCGCGCGGTGGCAGCTGTGGAAAAATGCGCAACCGAGAAGTGAGGACGCGCCGTTAAAGTTGAATTATTCGCAGCAACACAACTTTCAATTTCCACGGGTGAATTAGCTGTTGCTCGTGGAGGCTTGGGTTTATTTTTAAGCGCACGCGGACGGGTGACGTGCCTGCGCTCCGGTTTGACTGACGGGTCTGTGACTTGACGCGTCCATGTGGCGCTGAACGTGAAAACACCGGGTGAGCGCTCTCTCTCTCTCTCTCTCTCTCTCGCTCTCTCTCTCTCTCTCTCTCTCTCCCTCTCCATCTCTATCTCTCTCTCTCTGCTCAGCTGATATATCCTCCCTCACCGCAGCTCGAATATCACTTACCGAGAGAGGAGAGAGGCTGGCAGACTGGGGGAGGAAGCGAGAGAAGCACCCACCCAGTCATCCATCCACCCATCCATCGTCTAACCCTCCTTCACCTGGCCCCGGCCCGGCAGACAGACACCCGCGGCTCCCTTCCTTCTCTTCTCCTCTCCTCCCTTCGCCCGCCACGTCCCTCACCCCCTGCCTCCCCCCCCCCCCCACCCCCACCCCCTCTCCCGACTGCAGCCGTTTGGGGTTTACCGGGAAGGCGCGAGGCAGGATGCGCGATGGGACAAGCGTGCGGACACGCGCTCCTCTGCCGTAGCCAACCTCCGTCCTCCGAGATGTAAGTGCAAGTGTGTCTAATAACCGTGTAGCTGCTCTGCGCCTCGAAGCCTCTCGCCGCTTCTCCGCGCACAGCTCCGACTGGATGTTTGTAAAGGCACATGGCGTCTAAAGCAAAGAGCCAAATACAGCGCGGTGTGTAGTAGTCGGTGCGACTGTGACCTGCCGGTTGTCATTATTCCCAGTGACGGCGGCAGTGGGGACCCCGTGTGAACTGTGCAAAACGGCTGCCAGGACAAAATCCCTTCAGCTCTCCACCAGCCGGCTGTAATACCACTAAAATGATCAGTTAGTGTGCTTAGTCTGCTGTACAGACAATTTAGTGACCTTATCATACCTTTGTATCAAAAGCACTCCGATTGGCTACTCTCCCTCTAATATTCCTACAGAGACAGATACATGTGCTGTGATCTCCCTCCTAATTGAATTTTGTCCCTGAAAATCGTTTAAATGTCTTTTTAAGGGCTGACTTTGTAGCCACATTATTTAAAAAAAATAATGGTTGGCCTACTCTGTCTCCCTCACTGTCCAGTATGGCACTACTTCTTTCTAATGGCACTCCCCATAAATGTTTAATAAACTTTATTAATGTTAAAGAAATGATTTAGTAATGCTTTATAATTGAGTTACAGCTCATTTACGGCTGTGGGATGCCAGGCTGTGGAAAAAATGTACTGTTTGACCTGCAGCACAGGCAACTGCACAAAAATCTATCAACCCTAATACGCATTCCTCTATTCATTACAGACCAAAGAAAGGATAAACCAAACAGATTTTTTCTTTAATCTTGTTCTTTTATAGTTTATAATAATACAGATACTGTTTGCAACTTATAAATTCCTTAAAAAGAGTTCCCTTTAGCAAAATATGTGATGTTTATTCAGATAAACTTGGGGATCGTTTCATCTTCGGAGCAGTTTTCTCCTTTGAAGCCCACCGAAAGTTCATCCTCACAGACTTTAAAACAAAGCTGCATTCTAGTTTAAAAGTTCATCCTCAATCCTGAGGCGGATTTTTCTTAGTTCACAAAAATAATCATGTTTTCCACAGGACAGCAAATATGTGGCGTGGATCAAAGGAGGCTGACATAATCAATATAATAATGGGTCTGTGTTATTTAAAGCAATAAAACAGCCCAGGCTTACATCCTCACTTTGTGAAGTTAATAGTGTTTACTGTGTTAGAGAGGTGTTCATGAAACTCCGCAGCGACTGTTGAGGCTGTTAGTTGTGTCGTTGTGTTGGACTGCATTGCTTTTAAATGTCAGTGTAGAGCATTCCTGATTCTGAAGCAGGTTTCTGCTGTTTTATAATGAATCGTTACCCACAATCCCTGCTCTCAAATTGAAGTGACACATCTGGTCCTGTGGAGTTGAGTGGTTGTGATCAAACGCGTGGCTGATCAAATAGCATGCTCATACTGTATATATGGGAGCTTCCCTCAGGAATGATATGATACTGCGAGTCCCCTCCCCTGCTTTTATAGCTGAATAGCATAATTTGCGGATAATGACATTGTGATGCCATTATACACAGACTGCACAAATATCAGTGACATTTTCCACATATCGAGTTTCAACTCCCTTTTTCCCCAAAGTTGAAAAATCCTCTAATCTAGTTGATTCTCTATATATCCTCCTTCATTATTGGTTTAAACTCGACAAAGGAAATCTCTGGGAGGATAATGACTTTGATTCACCTCACCACAGAAGAGACTGCAAGCCTCTTACATTGAGCATTTGTTGGCCAGTCCGGGGGAAAACAACCAGGATTGTCAGGATGTAATGAATCTGCCACATGCACGTCAGTGGTCTCTGATATACAATTAGCTTCAGTGGCTGATCTCACCTGCTTCCCTCAAGCTGGAGCCGCTTTGACTTAGAGAAGCACCAGTGATCGGTGAAGGTCATGAAGTGTGACACTTTCATAAAACACACAGGAGGAGATGTCAAGCCTGTACTGTACCTCTTGTGATTGAGCGCTGAGATCAAACACAACCGTTTTGGCTGACAAATTACACGAGAAACCTCCAGAGGCTTTTTTTTTATCCTCGTGATGCGCTTCTAGAGGTTTGGATTCTTGGATTGTTGCTTCAAGAGCTGGCTATTCATCATCAAAAATATTGACAAAACTCTACAGTTTCAGGAATCACACTCATGCATTCTGTACAAGCCGGAAGCGCTTTTTGCTCAAAGTGTTTGATGCTACAATCCGTTATGATTTTGTTTGTGTTTTTGGGTTCTAAACAGCCTAAAGAGGAAGACAAGGTTCATATTCAAAGCACTTTGCTTATCCGCCGTTCTCACCGTGCATCGTTTTAACAGCCAGCACACATCGCCCTTGTGATCTGTATTTAGGTGTGTACTTATGTGCCAGCCGGGTGTGCACGTGAGTGGTTTTTCAGGCTGAAAAATATTGCAATTTGTTGGACTGACGCCAGGAAGTCAGATTCCCCAGCCTCCTGCTGAACAGACACAGACACACACACACACACACACACACACACACACACACACACACACACACACACACACACACACACAGACTCACACAGAGATGCACAGAAGTACTCAGCAGCAGCAGCAGCAGCAAAGTTGTAACCTGACTCCTGATGAGTGAGCGTGTGTGTGTGTGTGTGTGTGTGTGTGTGTGTGTGTGTGTGTGTGTGTGTGTGTGTGTGTGTGAGAGAGAAAATAGAAAGGATGCTGACGTTGCAATGTGTTATCATCAGTAATGGGCTCATCAATACTAAAATATTCAGTGAGAGAGAAAGGAGACGGAGAGGGAAGATAAACTGGAGGCAAAGAGAGAAGACAGAGAAACTATTGTGTGCTGTGTTTGCATGCTTTTGCCTATGTTTGTGTTAATTTGTGTTTATACAAAATGTGTGTGTGCGCTTCAGAAAAACAGTTGGATTGAAAGCTTTCAGTACACAGATCTATCCATTGTATGATTCTCCATCTATAAGTCCAGAATTATATGTACAGCATTCAGTTAAAAGTAAAATGTACGGTCTGAACTGCTGATATATATGTTTACTCTGAGTAAACATCTGTAAATAACCATCTATTAAGCCATAAGAAATGGGAGCATGTATTGTTTAAGGTAACTGGCTGCGCTTAGACGCTGTGAAAGTCTCCAATTTTAATCATCTGAACAAAATAAGTAAGACTGAAAATAAAAAGGTGCCTCAATAGTAAAAAGTCAAAGGCCAAGAGTGTTAGAGAAGACAGGAAATCAACAGTGACTCACAAGGAGATCTGAAGTAACATTCAGTCACCAGCCTCAACAATCTGCTTTCATCACTGCCAGTGGCAGGTTTTTTAATAAACATTTGACTTTGCATAATTTAGTTATAACATATTTAAATAATTAATTTGGGGATTTTTTTTTTTTTTTTTTTTTTTTTTTTTTGGTTTGGATCTTAATAAAATTCAATAACTGGTCAGGTATTTTGTTCCTAATTGCAGAGACTGGGAGTTCGGCTCTTGCCTCAGCTCAGATTTGTGCCTCTGGCCATACCACACTGAATAAATAAACTTAATTAAAAAACAAATGAACACACTATAACTACAAACTGTAGGAAGATGTCATCAAATAATCAAAGAGACTCCTGGATTTCGTTGAAAGATAACCTCAAATGTAGATATGCTCTGAGGATTAATGCTTCAGACCTTCGTAATCCTGCTTCACTAACTTCTCTCCTGCTGAGTTTACTGTACACAAAGGTGCAGCTTAAAAGTAAACTGTAGCCACGTCTGTACATTATCATAAAATGTATTTTTATTTGTAGAATTTTCAGATTTAGATTTACTCTGTCTGTAGAACCACGTGCAGCTTTCTGTTGAGCTTGTGTTTCCCCGCATGGAATTAAATTGAAATAAGGTTTGTAAAGTGGCACATAACTGATCATGTAGTATAATTATCATCCATCTCTTTATCAATATATTTTCCTTATCTGCTCATCCTGTGCATGTGGTTGAACCTGATCCCAACCCACTTAAGGTGAGAAGCAGCTGTATGTCAGGACTGACACACATACAGAGGCAAACTAGAGTATGATCAATTTAGAGTATTCAGTACACCCGAAAGCAAATCTGTTGACTGTTGAAGGAAACACATTGACGTAAAGTGCAGAGTCCTAATTTGAAAAACCAAAGCAAACAGGCGAATTGATCTGGAGAGGAATAAAATGCAACATCAGCACGGTCACATGGCTCAGCTAGTGTGAAGATTGTAGTTATGTCACTGAACTCAACGGATTCAATACAATGAACTCAATGAGTGCCACAACAGGCCTGTTTTTACTTTGTGTGTGTCTTTTAGAGCTCTAAAGAAGGAGATGGATGCATTAATTTAGTTACCAGCTGTTTAACATTAGTGTTTACCAGTGTAGACTATGATTAGGTGTAATACAACTGTTCTTATCTCTAACGGAGTAGAAATCCATTTTATGTCAACAGTATAAATCAATGCGGTCGTTGGGTGCCTTCTGTAGGTTTTACACAAAGTAATCTTGATTTATTGTAAGAAGAAACTGGGGTCTGTGAAAACCCTCAGCCAATACTGTGGCCCCTAACTGAGCCAAAACGACTTCATACTGTTCAAATCTGACAGTTCATTAAACTTAATTCTGCATAAATACAAAAAGCGAGGAAGCTTGCTTCTACATGACAAACGTCATAAGTTTGCATTAATTATTGTTCTGCCCAGTGCTCGACACCTCTTCCTTTAAAAAAAACATGTCATGTTACATGTGAGCACGGATCTGTATTTTCGCAGTGTTTGTCTAGAAAGGGTGTAAGTTTGTATGTCCCTTTTGTTGTTTCTATTGTGGGCCCTACACAAGAATAGAAACCTGGCCAGCTGGTCGCTTGTAATGAGCGTTTCTCACACCTTATTAGGAAGAGTTATTTTAAAGACGGAGGCTTGAATTACAGCTAAACTTAAGATCTTGTTGTTAGTCAAATCGGTTTTGTTGTTGGGATAATGTTAGAGAAGATATTGATTAAATACAGTAAAGTTATGATAAGAATACAGTTCCAGGAAATTAATTTCAATCAGCAGCTTGTCATCAAAAGTGTGTGTGTGTGTGTGTGTGTGTGTGTGAGAGCGCCTGGAGGGTGTGACAGAGAAATGAGCCTGACAGCTCCCATGGTTCTCAGCTTTGACTCCAGCAGCTCTTGTCAGCCTTCTTATCTCTATGGACTGATGCCACAGACAGGTGTGACTGTGTCTATGTGTGTGTGTGTGTGTGTGTGTGTGTGTGTGTGTGTGTGTGTGTGTGTGTGTAGACCTGTGTGTGTATGGGTACAGCTGTGTCACTGTCAGGAAACAAATAGTCAACCACAACTCTCTCTCTGTGTGTGTGTGTGTGTGTGTGTGTGTGTGTGTGTGTGTGTGTGTGTGTGTGTGTGTGTGTGTGTGTGCGTGCGCGTGTGTGTGTGCGTGCGCGTGTGTGCGCGCTGACTCCCTGGAGACATTAAGGTGGGAGGTGTGGCAGCTGTGTTTGGGACACGGAGCTTTGGTCTAATTAGAAAACAGTATCATGTCTCCACAGTATGTGAGGTGGAACCTCATTGATAGGCAGTAGGTGTGTGTTCCTATGTACAGACACCTGGCTTTAGCACTTACACTCTTTTGGAAGTTTTTGCTACTTTGGTGTGACACTGCAATGGCTGAAGGCCCTATTTTAATTGTGAAAGTCATATGAGTGTAAACGGTTGCACACTGAATTTGATTAAGTGCAGCTTTACCCCTTTGTTTTTGCAGGCAGCCTGTGAAATGAAAAGCTGCAGGGATTATTAATCACACTTTTAAAAGGACTTTGTTACATGTGTCATATTTATACTATAGAGTTTATACCTGAGCTTGAGAATTACCTCGCCCCTGGTCCCTTATGGATGTTTTGCACTTAAAAACATGGTAGTAGTAGGAGTAAATCCTCTAGTGACACGCTGTATGTGGAATAAACAGGACTATTTGAAGCAACTGCTGGGAAGAAGTGGGGGGATTAAAATGACACAAAATGACTGAAGTAAATAATTTATGAATCTCAAATTCACAGACATAAAAAAGCCCTTTCACACAGCTCAAGAATTCAAAAGTTCACAATGTAGCCTGGAGAGATTAGTTCATTCACATTCTGTGTCATTCCTATAAATAAACATGTGGGTTTTGTGTTGGTTTTGTGGAGGTAAGAGGACTGAAATGACTGTGGTCCTTCTGTTCAGCCGAGCTGATTTAATTTTGTTGTCATTTGCCGTGTGTGTCATTAATGTTGCCGTGGTTTTACTGATATTCATCATGTGCTGCTACAGATGCTGTTTCTGTTGCTCCTGTTGGTTTAACATTGTTTTCTTTTCCTCTCATTGTAACCGCAGATGTTTTGTGGTTCTTACTAAACTGAACATGCATATTTCTCTGTTATTAATGTTTCAATGTTTTATCTTCAGCTGTTTGTTGAGAGCTCAGGTCATATTGACGTTATCAGAGGGGTTGTTGTGGGCATCGTTGTGCTCGGTCTCTACAGCACAGTAGCAGAATGTGTTCCTGTATGCTCCAGTGCCTCTTGTCCTGACTGCAGGGCTTTTTCTTATTGATCGGCTCTATTGATCAGCTCACGCAGAGATAAAGCCACTGACCGGTTTTTGTGATGCTTGTAGTGCTGAATAAAATGACTCATTGAACAGCGAATGAACCCGCTGACTGTCAGAGCACACATTCTGCACACATCAACAGACATGTTTCAAAGCATGAGCACACACACGCACACACACACACACACGCACACGCACACGCACACGCACACACACACACGCACATACAGACGCACACATACAGACACACACACACACACACACACACACACACACACACACACACACACACACACACACACACACACACACTATAACATACTGTACTAATGTGCACAAAAATACTGGTTGTAGTTGCTGTCTGCTGGCAACTGTTCTTTTAGTATTTTGACATAAATTCCTACAGCTATTTTTATGCTGATTGCCAAATGAAAGACATGTGATGATTATTCACTATTGATGCCCAGTAAACTATTGACTGTTTGTGTAGCCATCCGTTCCCACAGTCTATGGATTCTGTCAACAAGTGCTGTACTTGTTTGTTATTTTTTCTGATCATTTTTCCATTCTCTTCATTACTGTGTTTGAGGTTTTGACTCCATCAGCTTGTTTTTCATTCTTTATTTTCTACATCTTCCTGTCCTGACTTTTCCTCCTTTCCAAGCCCCTGAGATCTCACCTGCCTGTCGCAGACAAAGCCAGCGAGACAGCTGTGTCAGAGAGAGGAATCGGCTGCTCAGATGGCTTGATAGATGAAGGGCAGGTGTTCCATTCAAAGAGTAGTCCAGGTTGCTCAGCAACTAATAGTGTCACAGGTTACCCTACATGTAGGGGTATTATATTCGGTATATCGGTCCCTAGATCTTGTGCTTTCCTATCTAGATGTTTTTTTTTACTGTCTTGCACGCCGCGAATTAAGACGTTTGTTCATGTGAACATGTTTGTGGCAAGTGTGTGACCACAGTTATTCTAGAGGTTTTTTACTTCTTTTCTCTTTTTATCTCGAGGACACGGCTGCCGACTGATCCGCCGACAGCTGAGTGTTTAGCTGTCAACCAGATTAATCCAAGCAGAAGTTCTCGTTTTGGATGCATTACATGTTTCATTACTTCTAAAAATGTGATCCAAATGTAAACAAATATGCGACGCTGAGTAAGAATCACTCAATAACCTGTACTTTCAAAGGTTTAATGTTTGATAGTGCTGTTGTGATGTTTCGTATCACAATGTTTGTAAACACTGGAATAAACCACACATATTTTAATAATGGTAAGCTAAGAAACAGATGAATTTATAATTTATACTTAAAAATGTGTCCGTTAAAAATACTGATGGGATCTTTTAAAAGATTTCGCTTTTCCTCTAAAGTGTTGCAGAAGCTTAAAATTGATAGTGATCTTTTTTAAATTTTTTTTTTAATAAAGTTATATTTAGTTTATGAATCTAAAGCTCTAAGATTTCAATATGCTGTCTTACTGCTGTTTTTGTTTGCATTTTTTTGAGACACGACAAAGTGCTTCACAACTGGGTTCAATCTCTCAGCAGTGTCGGTGTACTCCTCCATAATGCAGAGGGATAAGAAGACATAGTGAACTAATAAAACGGTACAGACAAGATAAAATAGCTTAAACATTACACCGCAATCAAGCTGTTAAACATGAAGGAATAAACATAGATCATAAAAATCCTATTGCATCAAAATGAGCTTTGAGGAAGGATTTAGAAGAGGAAACAGACCTCGGATACACTGCATGATTTCCAAAACCTGATCATAAATAGCCCCCTGCTGGGAGATCACAGAGACAGCTGTGGCTCTAAAGGAGCGAGCATCTCAACAACACAACCAGAAACACTGCAGTGTTAGGCTTTAAATGTAAACTCCGAGCTCTTTTAATCCCTTTCAGTCAACCAGTGTGAAGCTAGTTTTCTGTTGGTTAGCAGCCTGCCTGCTGTTTTGAACAAGCTGAAGATGAGAGATGGATTCAGGCTTTTTGATTAAAAAATGGGATGAAAATATGAGAAGTTTCCATGATCAAAACTGGAACTTAATTAGTTTTTTCAATTTAGTAAAAATAATAATTTCAGTGACTGGATTGATGGAGAGATGGAGGTCAACAATTACCCCATGTTCTCAGAAGTGCACTTGGTTTTGGAACAAATGCATCCAAGAATGCTCTTGACTGTCCACATATGGACCACTGATGGACCAAATAATGTTGCATGACCATGAACACAGATCAAGATATGGTGCTCCGAAGTGACTCTGCTAAGAAGTCTTTTCATGAACATAGTCTGTTGGATCTGACTGTTGTTCACTTCAACAACTAAAGGCAGAGTATTAGTTATGGTATTGATCCAACAAATATCAGGTATGTAAGGAATAGACTCTTTCGACAAGCGCTGGTAAAATAACCCTTATAATGCATCCCCTGAAAGACAAATCAAAACAAATAAAACATTGGATGAGAGTATTGATAGATAAGCATGATGTAAAAGAACAGATGAAAATATCTTGATCATTCATAGATAGAAGTAAGATACATAATTATCAGCTGCTGGTATTGTGTGTATTTGAAAATCTACAATACAGTTTGGGTGGAAAATTACAAGTTTAGCAGAGGTGACGAGCTGCAGACGGGCCCACAGAGCTGTGATTATACAATCTGCACGAGTGAGTCACACAAAGATAAGAGACACAAGATGTCATGGTGTCCTCCCAGAGAAAATCAGTTTTCAAAGCACAGGAAGGACATTTATGTAAACTCTTAACCAGCTATGTATACCGCACTGTCACAAAGTGCTCTTGAGTTCAGACATTTCCTCAACAGAGTCCACATACAGATGGACAGAAATGTTAAGTGGTTGTAGTAAAGGCTTTTAAATTACACAGTGGAGTAATATAAATCAAGTGACTTCAATTGAACTGTGGCATACATATATATACTGTATATATATATAATCTTTTACACATTATTTTAACAAGCCAACTAAACACAAATACTTCATGTTAAAGAACAACTACATATGAAGTTGTAAATAAATAAATGTCAACCTTCTGTTGTAAAGTATGTCACATGTTGAATATTAATGAAACAGTTTATATGTAGACGGAAAAAAAATAAATCTTAGTCTTAGATTTATACGTGTGACTGCAATAGTGTTCATAAGTCATTTGAATGGTAAAACATGTCTATAAGAATAGGTCTTGGTTACTGCAACTGTTTCTGGCCCCGAAACTTTCCCCCACTAGAACGTGACTGTGCCGATACAAGATGCGTGGCACACTAAAGTTAAACTGAGGCTCATCTACAGCGCTTCAGCAATCTCACTCAACCTAACTGGCTTTCAATGTCTGTTTAGTGCACAGTTTTTGTTTCCCTGGAAAGATGATCCTCACTGAGCTCATTTTGAATCCCCGCTTACCTTTGGTTTGCTTGACAAATAAGAACATTACTGTGGCGTTATTTGCGGCAACCCCCTCGTGAGTTATTGATGACTGCACTTGTGATGTTGCCACCGTGCTTATGAGACTCCTTCTGTGGTAATTGTCCTCTGACAAATGGCCGCCACATACACATACACCTGCCTCTTTCAGTTTTGTAAGGGGCCAATTTTGACTGGTCATGGACACAACATTCCACTTTCAGATAATCTGAGGGAAAGTTTTTAGAGCAGACAAACCAGATTCTGTTTCATGGGCAAAACTTCTAAAAAACATGCAACAAAGGCCGACATTCACGTCGGTCTGAACTGTATTTTGTGCTGTGCTAATTAGCAAATGTTAACATGCAAACCCAGTCAACGTGATTGTCTCGAACATGCTACCATGCTTACGTTAGCGTTCATCTCAAGTCAGATTTTTAGCCTTGATGAACAAGACAAAGACTCTTGGCAGGTTGTGTGTGGTAAATTCAGTGTGTTTTGGATTCAGCTGAAGCGGAAAGATTTATGTTGGTCAATCTGAAGCCTGCCATTGGGCGACTATTTATTTTTGTTTTCTCCTACGCGTCCGCCATAGTGTTACCATTTTCAAAACCCACATCGTAACGGGAAACAACAACAACAGCCTCTAAATTACAAACACACGCTGAAAAAGGTTTGATGAAGATTTGATTTGTGCAGTGAGGCCGGCATGCTTGATTCAGCCATTTTAATGCCGATTGCTCGCCTTCCCACATAAAACAAATTCCCTCATCTGAACAATTTCTTTCAGGGCGCCGTTGGTCAAAATAAGTACTTTGACTTACATAATGTAGCATTCCTCACACAAGTTACTTAGTGTACTTCACATAAGATAAATCCCTCTCTGCACTTCATCTCATGACCTTCTTCGACCCGGTTCGTTACGGTGCATAAGAGATAAGGCAGCTTGTGCGAATGTTTCAGACGCCAAAGGCACATTTCTCTGATTCCCTTGAACAAAACTGCATTATTTGATGCCGTGGGAAGGAAAAGGTGCTCAAAAGAGATATGGGCGCAGCCAGACCAATCTCAAGCGCCGACTCAGGATGTAGGTCTGTCTGAGTCGAGCCATCTTTGAACTTTAGGAACTGTGCCCCAGATTATTGGTCAATATTTTAGAAATCATATTGTGCAATAATTCAATCAAGATGGCCCTTTTACACGAAATAAAAACTGTAGTCTTTAGGTTTGGAGAGTGAGTTTGTTTGACCTTTGTGTCATATTTCGGCACACACGTTTGTCACACAGTTGCAAAGAGACCAGAAACTGCTCCGAGACAAACTCACAGAACGGTTGTCCTTGACCCCCGCTTGTTTTCCAATGGGAACACACCCTGCCCCGGGCAAAATATGTGAGCTAAAGAACAGACTAATACACATGCATGTAAATGCAGGCTTACAAGCACACACAGTGACATATCTAATTGTTTGA
Organism: Embiotoca jacksoni; assembly: GCF_022577435.1. NCBI lineage: Eukaryota > Metazoa > Chordata > Actinopteri > Embiotocidae > Embiotoca > Embiotoca jacksoni. The sequence goes on from NW_027185274.1 coordinate 8,210,861, forward strand.
AAGTCTTTCCAAAGTGATGTGAAGTGAAATTAATTTACATTCTGATAGTGTTTTCTCAGTATGATGGGCTGTTACAGCAGCAGCATTTTTATATGCTAATTGCATGCTAAGGAGCCACTCCGCTCACAATCTCCACATCTGACTCTCTTCTAACCTCGAAATAAAAACACACACACACGTCGACACAAACACTATTCTGTGGTGTGAATCTGAAGTTCTTAATTAGCTTAGGCTTAATTTGCTGCCCTGCTGTCAAGACAAACACGTGTCTTTGTTTGTGTATTTTTCAGTTCACACGTGTGTGTGTGTGCGCATGTGAAGCTGTTTGTGATTCAACATACATCTGTCAGGATGTCCCTGCCCATTTACTTCTCTCTGTCATCAGTGACCCCAACTGGTCACCTTTCACACTGTCCCATCATGCCTCTAGTCTATACTTACTTACACACACACACACAGACATAGATAGTCAGATTTGCCCAGAGGCACTTCTTCTTTCTGTCTCTTTCATTCTGTCTCCTGTTCAGCCAGTTCTTTTTTTTCTTTTCTTTTTACTTTTAAAACATTTTCCTTTCAAGTCCACTCAAGCAAAAAATGATTTTTTTTTTTTTGCTGCCAGCAGGGGGTCTAAAAGGGAGGTATTACATGTGAATCTTTATGCATTGCTGCACGAACATACTTTAAATGTACTGTGTACATAGCTCGACATGAACCCATGACAACAATACCAGATATTATATGACAGAAGTCTGTGTGCAGTTTCTTTTGTTGTGTTTTAGTAACGTGTGCGTGTTACCGCTGATGGTGAGGTTTCCAGATGTTTACTGCTCATGTTGTAGTGTGTATTCATCCCCATGGCGCTTACTGTTGTACAAACGTGACACAGTTCTGCTGATGTCTCCAGGTGCAACCTCCTCCTCAACATCAAAGTGGATGTGGAAGGAGTTTGTATATTTTTGATAGCTCTAACCTTTGTTTTCTCAAGAGAAGGCAGGGTTTAAGTCTTTGATGGGCCCAGTGCACCTTTTTAAAGTCTCCTTTAAGAAGCTTCCTCACCGTGGAGTGGTTTGATGTCTAAGTGGATGCACACTTGCTTTTATCTCTTTTGTCTTTTTCCATCTCTCTTAAAACTGCCTCTTCCGTAATCTGTATTTGCCTGTTTTCTCCGTGGTGGAGTTTCATCGTGGCAGAACTCGCCTGGTCCTTAACTCGGCAGTCTGGGAAAGCACTTTGATGTCACCAACAATTTAAGTCGGTAATGAGGAGGTAGATGTAGCTCTAATTTGAGCTGGCCGTCTTTGAATCGTAGATCCGCCTCATGTTTGTTGATGCTGTTTGCGCCGTGTTGACTTCTTTTTTCCTTCCACACAGTTAATTATACAACTCGCTTGATCTGACCAATCAGCCGGCTCTCTGGAAGAGTTGATCTTCTGGTCTGGAGTTAGAACAACCTCATATTCTCCTCTGTTTGAAAACATTTCAAGAATACACAAATCTAAGTGAGACAAAAGCTCAAAAGGGAGCACGCCATATGAGGCTCCAGCTGTTGATCTTGAATTGTGTATTCAGGAAATGCTCTACTTTATGTATTTTAAACTTCAGACTCCTCTGCAATGCCTACAGTCACACCAAGGAAAGCACCGTCACACTGCGCCCCTCATTAGGAACAGGACATCAACATCATTCCCGACACAGCGTCTGCTTTGTGAAACACTGGCAAAAACTGAGTTGACACATTTATCAAAAGAAATTTACTACAAGAGCCAAACCATTAGACAGTAAATTAAAACTACAAATCACTGTAATTGCCATTGCAATGAACACATTTGAAAATCAGCCTTCAAAAAGACGTTGTGGGCGTCCACCACAAGACTAACTGTGTTGCAAAATGGCATAAATGTCTCTGATGTATGTGACTGTCACTGTTTCGTTGATCTTATTGTGAGGGGTTTGATGATGCTGTTTTATGTTTGTACAGTCAGGAGGAGAAGAAAGGAAACCGTGAACAGCGGAGACAGAGTGAAGACAGATGGACATGTGGGATAATACATTTGTATTTGACCCCTGTTGTCACACAGTATACTGTCTTCCAGTGTCCTAGTATCAGTGTCAGTCATCCCGCTGTGTGTTTGAAACAACACATCACTGAAACACACCGGGATTATTTGATACCTTTTCTGCCAGAAGACAACAGTTTACAAAAAGACATGATAATGGTAATACGTTTTTGCTTCTGTAAATAGATGTTTGGGGAATTTAGGAGAAAATACAAATGAGATGCTGATTATACGCCACAATACTGGAGTTTATCAAAGAAAACAATAAATGGTTCGACTATCAAGTGTTTGTGAGGCAGATGGTACTTTTGAAATACATTTTCATTAAGATTTTTTTGTCTAATGGATTTTTAACAACTATTTGATAATTAAGATAAACACTGAGACACTCCTTTATTTTCCACTAATGAAATGATTAATTCCTTCAAATAAACTGATGCAAAGTTCTGTTGAAAGCTTTTATTATGCATAAAGCCCTTTTTTGTTTTGTCACACATGCAAACACAAACATTCATGCTTATACCGTTCGAGGTTTGCTCAGCTCCAAACCTGAATCATAACCGAAACCTCAACCCTGAATCCAAGTCCTAACTCCTAAACAGCCCTTTGAATGTGTTTCCCAAAGTGAGGACAAGCCAAAATGTCCTCTCTCCTCAGGTTTAATATTCAAGTTGGTTCTAGACATCCAAGTCCACACACACACACACACACACACACACACACACACACACACACACACACACACTGGAGCATGTGCGAATACACTACCTCATATGCTTTTTCCTTCTGGTCTGCCCGTTCTGATACATAATACATTACAGCTGAGACTGAATAGGCCCCCCTCTCGCTCTCCCTCTCACTCATCTCTCTCTCTGCTGCTCATCCCATGTTTTCACCTCCACTCTTCATCTCCCACCGCTCCCAGCAACAACGTTGTTCTCCCTTCCTCCCCCCTTCACCCCGTCTCTCACCATCTTTCTCAGTCCATCTTGTTATGTGTTACTGTTGTTATGTGTTGTTAGGTCCCAGCAGTAATTTATTCATAGATGTACACTGGCTGGCCTTTCCCAAAATGGAAAGACAGATGGTGGACAACAGGAAGCTGACAAGCAATGTGGGAAAAGAAAGAATAACTAAGGAGGGCAATATAACCGATGACAGGCCTTTCAGATCTGATCTTGTGAGATCTGGGCCTGAGTGCAGAAAGAAGTCACACCTATTGAGGACCAGTACCCTCAAACCACAAAAGGAAATATTTACAAAGTTATATTTTTCTCAGCAAAATGCAAACTGTTTGAGAGATATGAGTTTGGGGATGATTTATTCTGGTTGTGCTCCGCTGTGAAATATTACAAAATACATTTTTCTTCAGTGGTCACCTCCTAATGTCCCATGTTCCTGAATATCGTTTGCTCTGTGCTGGCAGATATTCTTTTCATAAATGTGACACTATATACAAGATTCAAATATTTTCTATTTATGTGATTTTTTTGGTATCATTTATACCCTTATTGTTTAAAGTTATTATTTACCAGAATGTTTGACCGTCACTGTTTACACATTCCTCTGCCAAAGTGGGTCGTAGTTAGAGACATATAATGTGAGTACTTTAGTTCTTAAAACATGTCTGGTTTGGTCTTTATGAGACAATAAGAAAATTATCAGCTTTTGTATTATCACCTATTTTACCATCCATCCATCCATCCATCCATCCATCCATCATCTATACCTACCTTATCCTTGGGTATTGGGGGCAGCAGCCTATCCCAGCTTACATTGGGTACACAAGACAGAAAGATAGACAAGCATTCATACTTAAATTTGCGGCTACAGTTCAGAATCACCATTTAACCTAAAACGCATACCTTTTGAGTGAGGGAGGAAGCCGGAGCATATATATTTTTATTACCACCAGCAATCCTTAAGGTTGAGTGTTATAGAGACCCAGGACTAATCACACCCTGTGTAATTCATTCTTTATTTTTAATTAGGCATTCAGCTCCGTGATATTCCTGAAACGTTCTGTCATAAACAAAGTTCTGGTGTCAAAATGGTGAAACTAATAGAAATCATCATTTTTTTTTTTTTTTATCTAAAATGTGTTGGTTTGCAACCCAATGTAATAATTGCGAGTTTTTTTTTTTTTTTTTTTTTTTTTTTTTAACAACAGCAAGCTAGATGACAATTACAAGGGTAAATATTGTAATTTGAATGTGCTTCTCTTTTCCTATATCCTTTGTCAAATTAAAACAAAAAAAACATCTGCCTTTAAATCCTTAGGAACCAAATGAAAGACACAGGAAGACAGGAAATTTACTAGTGAATCACAGATTTTATTCGTTCAATAATGCAGAGTAGAAATCTGACATTAGATGGATCTGCAGAAGCAAACTAAACTCTTTCCTGGCTTATTATTTTACCCCTCTTTCTCCATGCTCCTCCTGGAGGGAAGCAACATTACTGATTGGTACATTAATAATGAATAGTTACACAGCATGCTATCTGAGTCGTCTCAATCTGAAATATTGAGAATCATTACTACCGTGGTTGCTAAGAAAACATCCACTTATCTGAGGTACTGGTGTGTATCAGGAAGATTACCACTTGCTCACTCTTACAACAGTGTGCCTGTCTCTGCTCTTTAACTGTAATATAACACATTTGCTTTTCTCAGACCTTGTGTGTCTTTCAGGAGGGGCAGGGTGGACTTTCCTGTTAAATCTTATATTAGGACACTTTATTTGATACCTTTCAAACCAGTTTGACCAAAGAAGAGTTCCTTGCACTGCAGTAGGCATTTAAGGAGCATTTGTATAATTGTAGATACAGGTGTACGCTGACCTCACAAACTCAACTGTCTCCATTGACCAGTACGTTGCTAGGTTTGTGTGTTGTATGCAACAGACCTCATAAACACTGTTGTCCCCACATACCATCCATAAAATATTGACAGTTCGTACTGCATTTCACTCTCTTATAGCCAAAGAGTTCATTTTTTGTTTGTACTGTCATTTGGCAAATTATCAGACGGTTTTACAAGACTTAAACTCGAGTGGTTTCCATGGAGATGCTCTAAGGCCTGACTGATGGAGTGCTGCTGAGTCCTTTTGGTTCCAAACTTCTTCCATTTTACAACTATTGAGATGACTGTGCTCCTGGAAACAATCTAAGCTCTAGAAATAATTCATACCCTTTCCCTGATCTATACCTCACTACAATTTTATCAGAGATCTTCAGGGAGTTGTTTGGACTTAATGTCCTGATATTTGGTGTGGAATGTGGGTCCTTTATATACAGAGCTGTCTCCCTTTCTAAATCATTTCCTATCAGTTTAATGTGCCACCAGTAGACTTCAGTTCAATGAGATATCCAAAACGCTAGAGGAGTGGGAGCTAAAGAATGCGCCAGCATGAGGTGAAGTGTTTTCTGGTTCGTGTGTCATCTTGTCCTCCAGGACACTTCAGAGTACATTGTGAGCTTACGATTATGCCAAATAACCACAGACCATAAATGAAGCTGTTTGCAGACGGTCATCTATATTGTTAAGTTGTTTGTGGCTGGTTGGACCCATTTTTACCAGTCAAAGCTACCCCGCAAAGCAAAAGTACTGCTGCTGTCTCCCACAATGTATTATACCTTTTTAAAAAGTTGTAATGACAGTCAAACTGGAACTGTGTTAGCGCTGACTTGATACACAGTTTTAACTGGCACCTCCACAGCCAGTCAGCCAAGTATTTTGTATGGTCATGGGATATTGTTTTTTAATGGCTGTAGTTGTACAATAGTGTTTGTCGTAGATGATGGAGATGTTAGTGGCCATTACTGTCAACTATATTGCACAATAACCACCAGTTTGCCCAGTGAGCTGCCAAATTGTTTCCTGTCAATGTGAGCACGAGTGCTTGTCCTTGTCTGTCTGTCTGTCTGTCCGTGTGTGTGTGTGTGTGTGTGTGTGTGTGTGTGTGTGAGAGAGGGAGTTTGTGTGCATGAATGGTAGCCGTGTTGATCTTGTAAAGCCAGCTGCTAGGTGTGTCTTGAACAGGAAGGATGCACAGACCCATTAGAGAAAAGAGGAGAGGAACCTAATTGACCGACAACAGGACATCAGACTTGACACACAGAGGTTTCCATCCTGAACCAGTGACCCGTCCGCCCGGCCCTGGTGCTCCAGCGATGATCACTGCAAACTGAAGCCTCTTGTTATGGAGTATTGGCCTCATTCAGGCAGGCAGGGAAGTTGTTTGACTGCCATGTTTTCCATAATCCATCCATTCATTAACTGTACTGTGTTTCCCTGACTGATTTGATCAAAAAGCAAGGTGATCCATGAATTAAGGTTTGAGCTAATTTATTCTACAGACTGCTCACACTGCTCCTGCACTACCTGCTGCTTCTCACTTTCTCATTGCTGCTTTGCTGCAGCACCTCCTGATGGCTAAAGATATGTTTTTAAAAAATATCCCAAGGACAGCATCAGTAATATTTTATAGGTAGTGATCAGTACATATTTATTTCATAACCAAGTGTTGGATTTTTCCTGATGTCATGACTGATCTGCCTCCAGTCTCTTTATTCCCCCCTCCCGACATCCATATTTCCATGACAGCTATTAATAATAAATGGCACTGACTGTGTAAAATGCCAGTCGCTTGCATATCAGTGAACTGTCCCCTTTTAAAAAGCTAATGTTGACAAATGACTTTGAGCATGAGACATCTGAACACTATTAACCTCTGAAATGTGATGGTTTTTATGTGTGTGACAATTTGCTCGAGTGTTTGTGTTTGTGCATGTACTGTATGTTTTGGAGAGCGACAGTGTGTGTGTGTGTGTGTGTGTGTGTGTGTGTGTGTGTGCGCGCCTGTGTCTGTCTGTAAAATGTCATTAGGGGGCTTTGTGAGTTGCAATTAACCTTCATTGACCTTCATTATATTTCAGTCTTGTCATTTCCCTCTGCTTTTTTCTGCAAATGCCGCCACATATCAGCGATAATGTCAGATGCTGTAGCTCCTGTGCATACGCTAAACCAAGTCACTCTCAGACACGCAGTCTATCTCTCTCACACGCATGCGAAACACGCACACATGCCAAGAGTACATTCATGTCCACATATGCTACTGTACAGTAAGAGGAGCAGGACGATAAGAGTAATTTGCACTCTGTCGAAGGATGAAGGGTCTAATTGGCTGCTTAACTACAGATTTTATTACACACACACACACACACACACACACACACACACACACACACACACACACACACACACACACACACACACACACACACACACACACAGTGCCCTTGGGCATGTTTTGTCTTTTGTCATTGTTAATGAATAGTACAGTGTTAAGGAGATAAAGCTGGACTGGACTCATTAAATGGAGCCTCTGTGTTCGAGAGCACGTTTCCTGCTTGTGAGTCAGAAAATGAAAAAGAATAAAAAAGAGGATGAGTCTACAGGTTGCTGAGCTGCTTAATTACCTTGCCATGCAAAATCACGTTAGCACTGCAAGGGGCACTGGATTAAATGTCAGTATATCCTCACGTGTAATCAGGAAGTGTGTGTGGATAAAGGAGTGTGAATATTCAGTTATGTGTACATGTTCCTGTGTGTGTGTGTGTGTGTGTGTGCGCGTGCGTGCATATTTATGATGTGCACTCTGTCAATTCTGGAAGCCTTCATCTCACAGCCTCTCTCCCCTCTGTCTCTTTGGGGAGCCCTCCTCACTGCTCCATTTACTTTGCCAGTGTGTGTGTGTGTGTGTGTGTGTGTGTGTGTGTGTTTAGGATTATTGTGTGGGTGTTATCTGATGTGTTTTATTGTTCTGCAGTTTCTTATTAAACTTACATGCGGCCTTTCTTCTTTCTCTCCTCTCCTGATGATATTTTTCCCTCCTTTTTTTGTATTGTTCCTTCCTCCTCATCTACTCATTCAGTGTCTTTGTCTTTTTTGATATTCCTCTCTCATCCCTCACCTTTATCATTCACTGTCATATAACCTTTCCCTTTCCTGTCTCCATATTTCCCTTCATTAGTTTGCCCTCCACAGCATCATTCGTGTGTAGTGGAGAGTATAGAGATGTTTGAACCGAACTTTCACTTTACCGTTTGAAGCCTCGTAAGATACGATTACGCTGAAATTAATCGCAAACTGTTTCTTATTTTTTTGCATATCATTTATATATTTCACTAACTTTTTCACCTCGTGGAGTGGTCCATCATCAGGCAGTTTGTGTCTTTTCACCTCTCTCATCATCTCAGTCATGTGCAAATATGGGCAGGTTATCGTCTAAACTTGCCTATTACTAGTTTCACTATAATATCTAAGTTTTAGTACTAAAAACTACGAAAGAATTCTCGCCCTGACCCTTTGGGGGCTCCGTAAAAATATCGGATAAAAAAATGCATGAAAAACATCTGCCAAAGCATTCGCTGCTAACTTTTGGTCTCTTCAGTATTGACCGTTTTCAATATTAGATTCTGGATTGGCGCACGAACAATATAGAGATTTGATGTGAAAGTAAGGAGCATCTTACCTGAAAACCTTCAGGGTTTGAGCTTGAGCTTCATGTAAATGTAACCAGTCAAGTTCACTTTGAGTTTTCACAGTATGCCAGTGTTGTAAAGTTCACACCTATACTGCATGTGCTGCAGTTTTGGATCTCAACTGTTCTATACTTGTATATTACATTGAATATTTTCATTACTCTCTCTGCCTGTTTGTGTCCTGAGCTGCTTTAGGTCTGAGATCACTTCCTGTCAGGATATACACGACATTTACACATTCACTGATGTGTAAATGTTAGTTTGTGACCATCAGAGGATACGCCGTTACCCTCTGTTTGTGTTTGTGTGTGTGCCAGAGAGAGATGTAGTGCACAGGTTTAGGTTTAATCTGAGTTCTGTGTACTTTGTCTGTTTATGTCTGTAAGCGGGATATATCATATGTGTGTAAATTTATGTACGTGTGTACGCACGCTCTTATCTCCAGCGTCACACAGGAATTGAACCAACAGAGGACCGGAAGCCTTATCGCTCCAAACACCACTGCTGTGTTTATTCAGACACAAACACACACACACACACACACACACACACACACACACACACACACACACACACACACACACACACACACACACACACACACACACCTACCTTTACTTTCCTTTCTGCTATATTCATTCAACGTAATGAGAGGAAGCTTGGTGATTACAGTGTGTGTTTGAGTGTGTGTGCATGCACATTGTCAACAATGTGAGAACAGGCTGAGTAATAATAGTACAGTATATGTGGGCTGTTCATGCATGTAATTGGTTTAAGGTCAGATTCAAGGTGTGAAGACATAATTGCAGCTTTGAGCCAGATTACATGGGAGACATTTTACATGTTCATAAATATCAAGTGCGCCTAATATCTGCTTATATAATTTGTGTAAAGATGATGATATGGAGCAGAGCAGACGAGGGGAGGAGAAGACGATGTAAAGATGATATTTGCTTTTTTAGATGCAGAATGGCAGGGTGACCTTGAATCAGATCTGTAGCTCAGAGAAACATCCATCACTGCAGAAAACATCTTAAAACATTCAGATATGTTCAGAAGTCAAGACATGAGGCAAAATAGAAAAAAATAAAAACATCATTTTAAAACACTTTTTTATGCATTTTATTCATTGAACTGCCATGTATTGAGGAAAAAAAGAGAGATTGTACACAATGAAATGTGCACTCTCTTTCAAACATTCGGGGGAACCATCGGGGAAATATCCATGTGAACAAAAACAAACTTTATATACAAGATAAATATGCAATTTCAGTCTGTAGACGACCTTTCCTCTTTGTTTGTATGCTGTTTTTTTTTTTTAATACTGTACCCAACTGGGGTTGGATGCGCTGCACACTATCCGTCTTCTTTGCCATCTCATTTTGACCCATGAATGTGATTGCTGTAGCCCGTGGGTGGGACAGACTGTGCGACAGTAGGACTGAACTGATTTGTTTGTGATGCACACATTCGCCATCACTCACCAAAGGACAAGAGTAGTAACTTTAGCCAGTACCTCATATACAACATGTCATTTTTATTGATGCCATGTTGCGACTGTTCTTTCATCTTTAAATGTAGGCGGACAGCAGAATCCTCTGAATCGGATATTTTTGTAATTAGGCTTTCAAATGTAACAGTGCACATCTCTTCTTGTTATTGCTGCTGTGTTATTTTGGAGACAGATTGTCAGGGCATTTATTGTCACTGTGTATAATTACGGTTATTTGCAGGATGAGCTGCAGAATGAAACAGATGGGGAAGCATTAGGCTCCACAGCGGGGACATTTAAAATATCATAGATATTTTTACAGACCTCCTGCAGTAAAAAAAGAAGAATAGTCCTACTGCTGCTCAGCATTGAGGGCTAGCAGTAGGTGAATACGTGCCTGAGATGTAACCACGTGTCATTAGTCAAAATAACATTGTGTGTGCGCACAGTGTACCGCAGTGACTCAGGTTTGTGCTTATAACCTACGAACTACTGTGCAGAAAATGTGCCACAGCTGGGTAAAGGATTAAAGCCTGCCAGTCGTCATAGACATACGGACGCAGGACAAATTAAAGGAAAAACCTGAATGCTTGACCCCTACAGCGAGGAGATTAGGGGGCTCTTTTATGCTGTCGGGGGCATTTTGCTGTCATGGTCTGGGGTCCGTTTGTCACCTTAGAGGGAAGGTTCACTGCGAATGTGATTCATCACCTTTTTCCCCTGATGAAATGTTTTTTGATAGGGCTGCTCTCTGAACAACGACAATGCCCTCATCCACAGAGCACGAGGGGTCACTGAATGGTTTGCTTAGTATAAAAATGATGTGAATCGGATGCCGTGGCCTTCGCAGTCACGAGCTCTCAACCCAACTGAACACCCGTTGGAGATGTTGGACTGACCCGTTAGACAGCGCTTCTCAAAAGACATCATTCGAACATCAAAAAAGGGAATATCTTTAGAAGAATGGTTTCCTATCCCTCCAGTAGAGGTCCGGACATTTCTTTAGCATTGTTTTGGCATTCTTGGGAAAATGTTGACGTTCCAACAGCCTCATCTTCTCCATATGTCTTTGCATTACGTTACCCGCCTGCTATCTTGCTAAATTGTTATGTTATGTGGCTTCCGGACACCGTCCGTCCATTGTTGCCGATGCTTCACAGTAGTGTTCTCACGATTTAATCCCTTGAACGACAAGCATACAGTCAGCACGACTTCCCACGCTGTAACCACGAACTCTCAGGTTCCATTTTAAGGCAGCTTATTTGCTATTAAATTTTGAGCTAACACATTGTGATGTTATGTTAATGTTCCCTTAAGCCTCTTGTTTTCCTTCCTTCATTATGCCGTCGCATTTTTACTGCGTTGCATTACTCACCTGACAGCTTGCTAAATTGTTCGCCTCTTTTGATGTACGCTCGAGATGCTGTCCATGTAGCCGTTGCCTAGCAACGGGGTTCTCGCGTCTTCACTACTTGAACATGAAGCATCCTGTACGCAAGACTTCCACCTCGTTACCAGGAGCTCACGTTTTCCATTTGAAAACGTCGCAAGAGGCATTATCGCCGCGCATTCATGCAAAATCGTTTCATCAACAACTATAAGTAGTGGGCTCCGAAAAAACATGCGATGTCGGCGTCTAGATCTGACTTAGAGATATGAGGAATATCGGACGCTAACTTGGTGAAAAGCCAAAAAAAACCCACATCCCTTGACACACCTCCAATGAAATGGAGGATTGATGGAGTGTTGATTTCTAGCTTATGTTCGCTTGCATTATTTGCACATTATCCTCGTGCGCGCACCCGCGCCAGCGCACACACACACACACACACACACACACACACACACACTAGTGGATAGTTGTGTTGTGCTAATGTTGGGCCATGATGTGTGTCTGCCTTCGTTCATCAGAAGTTAACGTGTGTGCAAAAGTGTGTCAAAGCTTCCGCTTGATGTTTTCAGATGAGCTCGAACCTTTTGCGGTGTTTGCGTAATAATAAGTCGTTCTAGATAAGAATGTCAGCGAAATAATTAAAGAGTGAATGTACATATTGGAGTCAAGTGGGTGAGGGGATTAAGGGAGAGAAGTGAGAAGAAAGAGGGAAACAGAGAAGAGTAGAGACAGAAGAAAAAGAGAAAGGAAAAGATTAGCTGAGAAAACATTTTCTCTAGCTTGAAGAAGAAATTTAGGAAAACACTTTATTACACACGTGTCAATTTACATTCACATGTTTACGCAGTTCTCACTTACAGCCTCTCATTTCAAAATTAATTTCAACCCTTTTGCACATCAGCGTGACAGTTAAATGATTTCTTGCTGTCATCCTCTGCTTAGCGCCTCTCTCCTCTGAGCGGGGTAATTGAAAACAACCTCTGTGAAAGGAGGTGTCAAAAGGGGGCAGTCATTTACATTCACACTTTCATATTTAATGCATTTTCAATTTGACTGTTGGTAGCACACAGACAAGCTCTGCACCTCTGTGCAGAGTGCAGATTTCATTTTGTTGTGGCGCTTTAATACGTTCAACCACTTCTCACAATCTGGGGTCGCGTGAGAACTTTAACGTTGAAAGTGTGGAAGGAAATGATTGATTGACTTTTGTTATATACAGCTTTCGATTTCAAGTTTATCTCTGCACACCAAGTAGGTGAGGAGTGTTTTGACTGACTCAAACTTTTCCCAGAGATTCCTAGTGGCCCTGTATACATTTTGTGGTTAAATAATTTTTCATTGAAGCCGTGAACTTCACACTGACAACAACATCATAATTCTAACTGAGCTCTCGGCTCTGCCCACTGAAAGCTCTTCCTGCAGCGTTTAATGCCATCACTTGCAATACTCTTAGCTCAGATACGGTTACAGTCCTAATTCTTCATATTTAGGAACGGAAACACAGAGTTTCTGAATTTTTAGGATGCTCGAGCTTGATTTAAGCAACATCTTGACAAAACAGATTTTCTTGTCACTTCTGGGATGTGTTAGGTTGAATTAGGATGTTATGTGGCTTGCAATGAAACAGCGTAGCTATGTTTAAAGTTATTTTCAAATTGTTGAATATAAAAAGCACAACGTGGAGGAGAAAATTCAAATGTCCTCCTTTTCACAAAGGAGATAAAAGGAAAACTTTTGAGTGAAATGACAGAATATCAGTTTGTTTCAAACTTACAAGATATGAGCGAGCAGCAGGGCTTCCTCCTCTTGCTGCAAAGTTGCACAATCTCTAATTTGCCAGTCAAATCAGTCGCATGCAAATCAAACGGAGAGCGGAGCAAAATCCTTGGGATTTGACATGCCTTGATGTGTCATCCTGTTGACTCTGTGCTGTCAGGCTTGTTCCCAGTGTCATACAGAAGCTGCGGGTGTTACACTGATCCTAACCCGTGTCACACTAATGTTGTTCAATGAATGGCTACACTGACTTCTAACAGAAAGGTGTTTAAGGGAATCAGCAGTGTATTGGAAAGCCAGGTAGGAAAATCTTTTTTTTTTTTTTTTTTTTTTTTTTAAGCATCTGAGAATTGCCTTTGCGTCGCATTTTGAGCTCGGTTTCTCTCTCATGTTTCCTCTGGAGTTTTCCCTCTCTGTAGACTCGCCTGCCCCTCTACCCATCAGTCCTCCTGTGGGACAGCACCAAACGCTCACACAGATCACGTGTCTCTGACCCTGAATCAAAGAGAAGACAGACTTGCTTTGAGTAGCAGACTGGAAGTAACTGTGTCAGTTTCAGTAAAGTCATATGCAGGATTCATGTGCAGCAGCGTAGCTCATCGTGGACATCACTGTCATTTACGTTTACCTTTTCAAAAACGTCATGATGGAGCATAAAAGCATCTTGTTCACTTGCGATCACTGTAGTCCAGTTCCAGTGTCAGTCATCTTAATTTGAAGTGTGCTGCGGATTTACAAATTACTACATGTATTGCAATCAAAACTGAAATGCATTTATTGTAAGTCGCTTTGGATAAAAGCGTCAGCTAAATTAAATGTAATGTAATGCAAAAAACTACTTTATTCTCTGATTATTTATGTTTTTCATACATATTGTACGTATCGTTCATGTTTATCAGTTTTTCTTCTTTTTTTAAAATGATTAATGACATGAACTGACTTCAACTTTTACCACCAAAAATGTTAGTTCAAGTATTAATGCTATTCCTCTCTCATACAATCTCACAGTGAAAACAAAAACAATATGACATCATAGTGTGTTGATTATTGTTGTATCAGACAACATTGTATTGCTTTTTGGCAGGACAAACATCGAATGTATCACTATGACGCTCACACATTTAAAACTAGCGGCACACAAAATCCGGATTTTTGTATGGTAAAATCTGTATCTTATTTGATTTCCCTCCTCCCAGCTGTCTTTTGGTCTTTTGTTTTGTTGGAGACTTGAAAGTACCTTTTGTAGATGGAGCAATTAATGTTGCACGAGAAAGGCAGGCTGAAAGGTGCTAAGTGGGTGAGCATGTGGGACTGAACAAGGCAGTGACCAGAAAAAGGGTGAGGAAGAGGAAGAAGATGAAGAAATGGGATGGGGAGAGAAAATTACGACTGTTTTTACTGGGAGGAAAAGAGGAGGTTGTTATGGCCAAATTACCATGGCAACAACAGGTTTCTAGTGCTGCTTTTCTCATGTCCTTGATCACTGACTTTGATAAAGATGAAAGTGTTGGTGTGGATATGTGTGTGTGTTCATGGGAGGGTTGTGTTGGCTTTATTTGTTTTGTTTTTTATGTGTGTCATCTTGTTATGTGTGTGTGTGTGTGTGTGTGTGTGTGTGTGTGTGACGGCAGGGACAGAAAGAGCTAAAGCATGACCTTTGCGGCATATTGATGTGCTGTGAATTGATATTGTTTGCATCAGCGCATCTCCTGTTGTGTGTGTGTGTGTGTGTGTGTGTGTGTGTGTGTGTGTGTGTGTGTGTGTGTGTGTGCGCGCGCGTGCGCGCGTGTGCGTGTGTGTGTACGAGCCAGTGTAATCTTCCTGTCAGACTAAATATATGTCTGTTGGCTGATAATGGCAGCGCCTCCCATATGGCCAGAGCTGGTATTTAAGTGCATATAGCCAGGCTGGTGTGATTGTATGTATTTGTGCATTCATATGTGATTTTGTGCACTCTCGGTGGCTGGTCTTAGTATTTGTACATGTGTGTGAGTGTGTGTGTAATTCCGCCCTGAAAACAAGTGTCGGAAGTGAAACAAAGGAGCTATTGGAGAGGGTCAGAAAAGGCAGGGGAAAAAAAATCATTTTTCAGTAACCCCATCAAGTACTGACGAAGACATCTAAGTGGAAACCACGTTAACAACAGAAAATAGAATTGGCTCTGGTTACATTGTGAGAACGTAGAGGGAGAGAGAAGGAGACAGTGATGGAGAGGTGAAGAGAGGAGAAAGAGCGAAAAGATGAAAGGTGCGGAAAATTGAACAGAAAATGACTTCTGATTTCCTCAGCAGTGCTGAAGAGATTGGACCGGCACTGCAGCCGCCTAGATTGAGTGCTACACAGGGACATGGAGTACACACACATACTCACGCATCCTCAATGTCACACTTTGTCAGTACTTTAATGGTAAGCGCTATGAACAGGGTCTGGCTGCAGTAATCATGAGATGAAGTGTTTTAATCAGGAAGCAGCATCACTTCTCTTATCCTTTAATCTCTAAGATGTGCAGGATTGGAAATGTCACTTTTCCAAATTCCAGAGTGCCAGTAGGGTCACTTAATAGTAGTTATACTGCAACGTACTATAGCTACTATAATCAGAGAAATATACAAACTACAGGTGGATGGTATTACGATGCCAACATTTATCCTGTAGTATCCTTTTTATATGTCTGGATGTATCAGGCTAGTGGTCCTCAACCTGGGGTCCGGGTCCACATGAGGAGTCATGAACTTCAAGCAAAACTGCAACATCAACCCTGGAGGCAGAGCCTTCAGGTTGATTCTGCAGTTGAGGTGGGACTTTTGAAATGCAGTCAGCAGCGCCCGCAAACAGCGGCGAGGCTTTTGGCTCAGCAGTGGGCGCAGGCAAGCAGCAAAAGAGTGCACAGTGATGGCTTAAGTACACCACCGTGATCAAGAGAGCGTGTTTGATATGGGCTGTATTTTAGTTGGAGGAGTAAGTCATGTGAGGGTAACAGTGAACTTGACTTGGGGTGCCTGAACTAGCTTGCAGGCCTCTCTTCTTTGTTGGTTTTACCTATTAACTATTTCTAAATAAATGTTTATGTTTTATGTCAAGATTTACTGTATTTTGTAATTGTGAAATACACATAGAAGCTTAACTAAATCCTCCACGCCCAAGTCAAACCTAATGTCACTCACAGAGACACATGTAGATACATGGTTTACATATAATAGGCCTTTTTCTTGGTGCCAACCTCATGTCACTAAGGATTACCTGCTGGAGTGAGTTTCTGCTGATACACCGTAAATTCTTTGTAAAAGACACACACACGCACACGCACGAGCACGCGCACGCACACACACACACACACACACACACACACACACACACACACACACACACACACACACACACACACACACACAAGGATATACAATATGCCTTTAACATTAACACTGGCACACACATCTTACGCTAGAGTACTTATGTCATATTCAGTCAGGGTCACTCAAGGGAAAGGAGGAAGGAAATGGGAAGGAGGGAGGAAGAAAGGAAGGAAGGAAGGATCATACTGCACTGTAAATCTGGCCTAGTTGGTACTGTAGCCTCAGAGCGGATTAGACCTCCTCCTTTCTTGTCTTGTTTTTCTTTTTCCTTTTTTTGTCTTATTTATCCTGTTTTGGGGGGACAGACGTGATGTTTAATTCTTACTCTCTTTAGGCTCGATTCTTCCCTTTGAAATGGAAACAATAGGCTCATTGGTATTCCTTATAGAGAAGTGTAAGTGTGTGTGTAGGGGAGAGAGAGAGAGACAGCACGCACTTGTAAGACTTTGAAGATGGTGTTTGGGAGGTGGAGTGATGTTGTAATTGATGCGGGGCATTCAGATGAAGTCAGCACAGAAGTTGCTGTTTATTTCCGCTCTACAGCAGCTGCTATATGATTACAGCACCCCTGAGAGAAATTGTCAGGAAAATTCTAAAATCGGTTTCCATTTTGGTCGTCAGTCTTCAGACAGCAGTGGCAGCGGTGCAGTCGTACCTGACAATAATCCAAATGAGAATGTGCGGTGTTTTCATTCTCAGTGGGAATTTACTTTGATGACACCAACTCAAGGTTACAGATTCACTGCCCCGTGTTATGTTGAGTAAATGCAGAGAACGTGCATGTTGGAAGCAGAGATAAAAAGACTGTCAAATGTCAGATGATAGAAATAGATTTCTAGTTACACACTGAATTGAAATGCAGTTCAGGACTGCTTCAGTCAGGTATGCAACTGATTTGACTTGCTATGCTCACAGTTTCAGGAGGATGTCCAACCACTCTGTAAAGCTGGGTGTTGTTTAGGTATTTGTACACTTGGGGGCACTCTGACAGCAGCACTGATTTGTTTGGCAGTGCAAACCTGCAGCGAGAACATAAAAGAAATGGAATTGAAGGGAGGAAGAGAGAATATCAGGGGAAAGAAAAGAAAATATTTTCAAAGAAAAAAAAGACAATGAAGGAAGAAAAGAAGGAAGGAAGAGGGCAAGTGAGAAAATATGAGGCCAGAGGAAAGAAGAGGCCAGAGAAGAGCAAGGTCAAACGTGTGACACAGGTCTGTTTATATAGGTGAGGATGTGGATGTGTGTTGAGGGCGTGTGGGCACATTTGACATGCGTGTTCATGACATGAATGAGTGCACATGTTGGTGCAGGGAGTCTGTAATTGTCATTGTGTATTCAGACCTGTTGTGTTGACCTGTTGACTGCCTGCGTCACGGCTCCCGAGGACCTGCTCCGTTTCTGTCGTGCTCAAACTAATGTCTTTCTCCATCAGTGAGTGGCTGCTCACACTTTTCTGCCATTACGCTCCTCTCTGTGTTCACTCAGTCTCAACCAGCAGAGTTTTCAGCGTCTCTGCTAGAGCAAAGGGTTACAAAATTGACAGACGATTCATTGATCAAAAATGTGAACTGCAATGGATCATCTTTTTTACATCAATTAATCTTCTAATTATTCACAAGCTTGATCGTTTTGTAAAAAAAAAAACAGTAATACTCTTTGTTTTGTCCATGCAGCAGTTGGAAATCCTTTCAGACTTGAGAAAACTAAAACAGAAAAGGAAAGTATTGATATTTTAGAAGCAGTTTTTTTTTTTTGGTATAGCTTGAAAAAAATTGCAACATAATTGTTTTTTCATATCATTTTCTGATGACCAGCTCATCACTCGACAGTCAGCGTGAAGTAATATGATCAAGTTAATTAAATCTCAAGTAAAAAACAGACGACATGTAGCTTGCGTTTCCTTTTTCCTTGTTGCTACTTTTCAGGTTTGTTTGTTTCCCAAACATGATAAATAAGACACCTTATGAGAAAATCCCAAATTGTGGATTGTGTTAATTGCACACTGCACCTCCTGAGAAAGATGGTGTGATATGAGAGAATAGCACCAGAACATCTACGAGCACAACCCCCTTATCAAAGATCTCATGTTATTTTATCAAGGTGTCGAGGTGCCATAAACCTTTTCATAGTCAGACTCCACACCCTTGACAACATCCTGGTTCTAGTCTTCACTCTCCTCTGTTTCTATCTGCACTCTAAAACATCTTGCATCCTTATTTTACATGTAGAGAACTCTGAATGATATTCCCATCTGATTTTTCTGCAGTCTTACACAAAACTCTGTCAGTTTTGTAGACGTGAATAATTCTGTGTCCCTAAGCTACGAAGCAGATCTGACTTTCTGCTCTCTGATTCAGGTGATTCAGATCCCACTGACAGTTTAACACTGACTTCGTTATAGGAGTTTTTGCTTGAGAGTTTAGCCTTGATAACTTGAACTGTACGTAATGTTGTCCAGAAGGGAGTCATAATTCTTCTCTGAAAATATGGTTGTTCTCTTGTATAACTCCACTTTGTTCCTGAGTTTAGTTTAGAGCGTGCACACCAGGGTCAGTGCATTCACTGCTTCATTATAGAGGAAATTGTGGGAATAAATTGTTCTGTGATTTTTGCACCTCAGGAAGATGGGGGTGCCATAGCAACAAATCAGAGTCAACGTAGCTATTTCCCACACGCACATACACACATCCACTGTCATTGTCATTACCACTTGTAGCATCTATTCAGTCTGCCCAACACCAGATAGTCCCAGCGCCCGCGTTTGCATTTGTTGAACGGTGGAACCAATTAGGCGAAGAGTCACAGAGTACAAGCAGGTAATAATATAGTCAGATATACTAAAATACTAACACACGAGTATCACACAAATCTTCAGGTTGTCATTCCCAAACACACATCACAAGCACAGTGAGTGCACAGTGCAGTGTGGTATGGCTGGACTCTGTCACCCACACCTCATTAGTTGTTGGGTAGTTTTATGGACAGAAAGTAAAAGAAAATGTGTGAGAGGGTGGAAGAAGAAGTTTTGTTGGTTTGCTGCAGTGCCTTCTTTTTTCTCTCACCGCCCCTGCATCATGACTTCTTCCATCCATTATTTTTGAATTTCTTTCTACAGCTGCTGTAGTTGCTGCAGTGCTTCCTTTTTCTCCAATCCTGCTCTTGTTCTCTCTCTCTCTCTCTCTCTCTCTCTCTCTCTCTCTCTCTCTCTCTCTCTCTCTCTCTCTCTCTCGGCCGCTCCTTCTTTGTTTTGTGTCTCTCCATCTTCTCACCTTCTCCTCTCACTTTGTGTATCTTTCTCACTGCTGGAGATTTTCCGTAGCTCTCACTCGCTCTCCACTTCACCTGTGCTCGTGTGAGGTTATTTTTGTTTCGCTTTCTTGTGCATGTAAGCATGCACGTGTTCATGTAACGACATCTTTCAGCTTTTCAGCTTTTCAGCTCACCCTGACGTTACCAAAAGGCCACACTGACTGACAGGGTTCCCCCTCCTCAACTCGTAACGTCCCATTAGCACGTTTGCCACCTTTTCTTCATCTCTTTGCCCCCTTTTTCACCCGTCTAACTTGTATTTCTTTCTCACTATCTTCTTTCACTCCCACATCCTCTGATTTTCTCACCCATTCCTTGCACTGCTTACTGATTCACCTCTGACATGAGCAGCAATAACCAACTACCAAAAGGGAAGGAAATGGGTGTGTGAGTCAGTGTGTCCGCGTGTATGCCTGGACATTGCTGAGCAGCACATCAGGAAGGAAGCAGCTAACTATGACAGGAGAAGCTCCCTTTACACACATAAACAGACACAAATACACATTTTAAACTGCTTTCTTACGGTGACATTGTTTTTTTAAGAAGACCATGCTGGTGCAGGTACAGAGGCAGCTACTTTAGATATAGAGAATGCTAAGTGCAGATACAGATCAGTGCATTGCATATACCATAGCCTTTTTCATAGATATCCCTGACCTCTGAGGTACCAGTTTTCAATCAGGCACCTTTTGTAAATGGCTGACAAAAGACTTTCTATGGTTACTAAATCCCTCACTGGCAAGTTTTATTATTTGGATGTGAAAATAAAAGGTTTGACCAGTGTTATGACAGTGACTCTGATCAAAGGATTAGTTCTGAAGTCCAAGAAACAATTACAGTCGTAGAATCTGACCTCATTTCAGGGTCACTCCGGTTCTTTATACAAGGATCACTGAAGTCATGACATTTTGATCAAACACCAAAGACCATGGCACTGTGTGTGTCTATTTTGTTACTGAAAGCCGCGAGCCGTGTGGGCGATTCAGCCGTTTTTCATGTTCAAAAACATCTCTGACAGTTTTATCATTAGTCCACACGACTAGCGAACTCCCCGTCTGGCAGTGTTGATAGAGCTGCATTTTTGTACCCTGAGCATTGCTTTTGAGTGTTCAAACTCTTTCATAGCCAACCCATTTTCTCAAAGCTCCCAGAATTCAAAGGGTAAATGGCCAGAAAAAAAGAAAGCTGGATCTCAGACAAACCACCTGCTGAATGGCCAACAATTTCATCAGCGGTGAAGCGTCAATCAGGTTTAACTGAGAAATGATACAATTAACCAGCTGTCTCCATGTCTCAAATGCACAATCCACATATACACAACAACACTTCGCTAATGAGCTCCCAGTGTGTCCTGCGCACACACACATTCACAAACATTAGCAGGGTAGAGTTGTGCATTTCACGGCATGCGGGATGTCTAAAAAGCAAAACGAACTAAACAGAGATTTCTGTAAGGTCTCTTTTACTCTCTTCTCTTTTTTCATTTCTCTCATCCTTTCATCTGCCTGTCCTCAGTTGGGAGACAGTGCATGTTGGTATGGAAACTGGCTTATAAACCTTTCAGGTTGCCAACGTACTAACTCACATAGCAACCAGCAACCAGCCGCTCAAAATGTTGCTGAGTGATTTCTGATTAATAGAAGTCAAAAAGGACTATTATCTCCGGTATGTGGGTATTATGCTGCTCATGGCACAATGTATAGCTGTGGAATAGAGAAAGGCAATGAGTTATCACGGAAAGAGCTGAATTCTCAAGGTGCCATGTCAATTTCAATGAAATTATATTTTCCATGCACCTTCTTTGAAATTCACGTGTAGAAATGAAACACATTCAGCAGGGCTTGAAAATACAATTTTCAAAAGATTTGACCAACTGACATGGTTTAAAACTAAAAGGTTTCACTGCCGATTTGACTTTTATTGAAAAGTGGTAGGTCACTTTACAATAAAAGTAAAATGGGTTTTAGTGTAGCAAATTTGCAGCAGCGAGGTCCAGGCTGCAGCTTCTTTCAGACTCTGAAACACCTTAAAAGCATTTTTTCCACATAAAGACGAACCTTCACATTTTCATTGTGGTATGCATTAACATGCCCTCTTATGAAGTTTTCAATACATACAGTACATAAGTGAAATACTGTATGTAATGTGTGGATTTTTCTCGCATCTCATTTGCAGCCTTATTGATGCTTGTTGCCTTCAAATTCATTGTGTCCAAGTGCCATTTCTTACAGAGCAGGCTCTGTTGAAATAGGTTATCAATACAAACAGTGCCGCTCACTGTTAAGTGCGTGTGTGATTGCGTATGTCTGCGTGACTTTCCAAAGAAGGGTGTGTCTTAGTCGCTTTCCTGCTGTTGTTTTACTGCTTGTGTTGTTTAAGGAAATTAGTTATGAGTAACAATAAGGTTAAGTAATATTCACATGCACACACACTCACACTCAAAGTCACACACACCTCTCTCTGAGCCGTTAGTCATACACCATGTGGTGTAATACTTTTAACCAAGGCCCTCTGCAGCTGTGAGATCATAGATTTTCAGCATTGACTCCACCATCAGGAACCAAACTAGGAAATCTGTAGTATTAGGATAGAGAGCTCTCACATTTTTCTCACATTTTAACTTAATAAATAATTAAAATTGTAAATCAGTTCAATTTTATAGTTAGTTTTCTATTTACTGGTTGATTCAGTGACTAATTGTTTCGGCACTTGACTTGTATAATTTGCAAATCTTAGGTATGAAGTAAGCCAACTCACTCTATACATTACATTCCCACTGCGAGCATGGCCATTTAATGCCTCGCTTTATCTTTTCTGGCTCTTCACACAGCAGAAGCATTTCCCCAAATGCGCACTGTTCATCACATCTGTGAAGTGGCCACCTCAAGATGGGAACCGCTATTGTTACACAGAAAGGGGTGTCAAAGGATTTGCGGATCCCTTTCAAGATGGGATGAAATCGTTGCCGTGAGAGACATGCAAATATGGTTTTGGAGAATGCTGCTTAGAAAATGTGTCCAATTCTTTTGATTTTTGCAGAAAAGTAAATAGTGAAATGTCAACTAATCTGACAGCAATTTGGAGGGCTGTGATCATTAGTGCACACAAGTAAAATTACCCCAAAATGTATGTAAACCAGTATAAAAACTGCCTCTTAATTATCATTCTAACAATGCAGTTGAATAAGGAGCTAGAATGATGTAAATAAATATCTGACTTAACTCTGTTTTTCTTATTCTTCCTAATTCTGTCCTTTTTATGGCTCAGCCAGATCAGCAGGAAGAAAACTGCTTGTGTGGGAGGATGAGAAACACTCCCATTCAAATAACACCTGTGTGTGTGTGTGTGTGTGTGTGTGTGTGTGTGTGTGTGTGTGTGTGTGTGTGTGTGTGTGTGTGTGCGTGCGTGCGTGCGCACATCAGGATGCCGTTAATATAGCTCCACCATTATGTAGATTAGCTGTATTCCCCTGAGTGCACCTTTTCTATTTAGAGCTTTCAATCACTCTGCTGCTTTATGGGAGTCAAGACACACACACACACACACACACACACACACACACACACACACACACACACACACACACACACACACACACACACACACACACTCATACATATGCACTTTCAATCACTGTCTTTTATTGACACACACAAAAAATTGCATCACATACAGTTTATTCATAAACATACACATAAACAAGGTTGTAGCCTGGATCCTCATCAGATTCTCGGATTGCTAATTATCTCCCTCTGCAGCGTATTTATTCACGCGATCTCACTTTGTGTGTGTGTGTGTGTGTGTGTGTGTGTGTGTGTGTGTGTGTGTGTGTGTTTTAAAGAGCAATTGAGTGAGTGAGTGAATGAGTGATCACAGTGGGGGGTTGTGCGTTGATTGCATTTGAGCAACATTAACAAGCTTCGTTTTAATCTCAGACTTGGGATCAATACTCTTTTCAGCGAAATTACGGGAGCAGCAGTGGTGTGCGTGTGCGTGCGTGCGTGCGCGCGCGTGCGTGCGTGCGTGCGTGTGCGCGTGTGTGTGTGTGCGTGTGTGTGTGTGTGTGTGTGCGTGTGCGTGTATGCGTGTGTGCGTGCGTGTGTGTGTGCGTGTGTGTGTGTGTATCTGTGTCTGTGTGTGTGTGTGTGTCTGTGTCTGTGTGTAAAAGGTAATTTAGATAACGGAGTCCACAGCAGATGAAAAGAGACAGACTTTGAGGAGAATTTGCTTTGAACTAACCTATTTTCAGGTGTGTGTTTGTACTTTCTTGGCAGCTTGTGCTTTTCTGAGTACATGTAAGGCTCTGCTCTCCTAGCTCTGTGTGTGTTTGTTCATGGCAGACACTGTACACAATTGATAATATGAACTGTGTGCAGTGCTGATTATCCTTTTGTGTATCTTGCTACCATTAACCAACACTGGTCAATAAGTCTGAGGTCGTACTGTACTGAAATAACCTTTCACCATGTTTACAAAACAGGCAGCCTTGGGGTTTACCGGGATATTAGAGCATTTTACAGCAGACCACACTCACCTCATCATGACTCCATGAACCCAGAGTCAACCTTTGACTCGCTGCCCGTGTGAACTCTTAAATTATGCATTATAGCCAGCACACCACACATGCAGAATATATGTTTGACTATGTAATAGATTGTAAACTCAAGTTCTAAAATGTTAAAGGTTCTTAATTAAGACCCAAATCAATGGGATTTTGTGCTTGAAGTTCTTTTTTAATTTTCAAAGATCCGTCATATATTTCAGGCAATTTCAGCCTCCAGTGAGCACACCACAACGGAACAGAGTTTTTGATTGTTCTTCCAAACAATTAACATTATCTTCTCCCAGTCAGGCCAATTTTCAGCAATTGAACCAAAGCGGCTTACTTGATTTGAATTAGTGTGTTGTAATCTCACAGTGTGACTGTTTGTCTGTTGTGTCAAATCTGTGCTCAGTCCTTCGGATGGCTCTGCATTCAAGGTAATGTCCCTTCAGCATCACGTGTTAGGGAAACATCATGCAGGTTATTCTTAAAATCCTAAGAATCAGGAGCCCAGTGTTGACTCGATAAAACTGCTTCGGAAATACATTTCCCGTGTGATATGACATGACGGTGTGTAAGTGTGCGTAGCTTCTGGCAAGCTTGTTTTTGGTAAATGACTCTGAGGTTTGCTGTCAGATTGATGGACTACATTAGACAGCCCTCTTTCACCTGTTCTACAGCTTTATGCTAAATGTCCTGTCGCTGCCAATGTCACCTCAGAGAGTCGGCTGTCAGCACCACCCAGGATTCCTCCTGCAGCTCTTTAGGGCTAATATGATCATTTAACCGGCTGATTAAATATATAGAGCTGTGGTGGTGATGATGCGTGACTGTGTCTCTGTTAAGGTGGTTGTAGAGACAAGTCAGGGTGCTTTCACCTTTATTTATTTTCCAAATAATTGCTCAGTTTTATTTACAATGAAGAAAAATCAAGAATCATAAATGTGTGTGAAACAAATTGCAGGGTAACCCTAATGTTTTGCATTTTTTGTCCTTTTCTGCATTAAATAGTTGTGAACCATGTGAACCATGGTGAACATAAGAATGGAGCAATCTCACATTATTATTAGCTGTTCTGGAGTTATTGATCATGTTGTATTAGAAAAGCCAACAACTTATAAGTTTTGAACCAAAATGGACAGAAGTTTTCCAGACAAATAAGAGAAATGATTAAAATGACCTCTAAAAACAACATTATGATCTTTTAGTGTAGTTGTGTTCAGGGACCAGAGACAAGCAGGGTGGCAGTTTCTGCATTAAAACGCTCAGAGTGCCTCACAAAGTTGTGTTTTTTGAACGCACCCTGAATCAGCCGAGCATCGTAATGACAGCAAGCTTCCTGAATAAATAAAGATCCAATAAAAATGATTGTTGAGATGTTGCCAGACCACCAACAAATGTAAGTAAGCTGATACTTTAAATGATAATATTAGCAAAGAGTTTTACTTTTAAGCTCGTTAATAGCAGCTCCTGTTTTTATTTGTTGTCCAAACAACAATATGTCGCTCATTTTAATTGCCAAGTTTGCTCGCTTCAGGTTTTTGTTTAAGATTATTCATCTGTGGATAAGGACAATGGACTTGATGGGTTGTTCTGCCTGTGAATGTGTCAGGTTTGTGATGTGAGCAGTTTGTGGGCTGAGCTGTATGTTTAAGTAAAGTGTAGACTTTATGATATTTTATAGTATTTATTGTGGTTCAACCTCTTTGTTCACAATGTATGAAAATGAACTGGATTCACAAAACAAAGTTGACATGATTCGTTTTTAGATTTTTGATACACATGGTCTCAATATCTGAGCTGAAAAAATGCTGAAGAGAAATCACTTATTTGTTTTTGATGAATACATGAAAGAAAATGATCACCAATCTAAAAGTGGGCTTTCAACAGTGTTGAGGCTTTAAGGAAGATATTTAACATACTTAACAGTCATAACAATTAGTGGATTAAAAAAAGAAATTGAGAATCGGTTGCAACATTCCAATTAAGTTTTTGTTTTTATTGCCACTGAGGTTTAAGTGAGAGCTGAGAATCAGCAGCCAAATTCAGTGTCATGTTTGTCTGTGCTATTGGCATTTTTAGAGATCCGGCTGCTTATAGCTGTTGAGAATATGTCAATGAAGAAAATCTAAGTAAAAGTAATTTATGTTTTGCCTACAGTCCCCTTTAAT